>NC_057345.1:103887674-104219011 GCF_016509475.1 Prionailurus bengalensis | reverse complement strand
AATGAGATACCACCTCACACCTGTCAGAATGGCTAAAATCAATAACACAAGAAGCAACAAGTGTTGGTTAGGACGTGGAGAAAAGGAACCCTCGTACACTGTTGGTGAGAATGCAAACTGGGGCAGCCTCTGTGGAAAACAGTACAGAGTTGTTAAAAATAGAACCACCCTACAATCCAGTAATCACGCTACTGGGTATTTACCCAAAGAATACGAAAACACTAACTCAAAGGGAGACCTGCTCCCCCCCACTATGTTTTTAGCAGCGTTATTTACAAATAGCCAAATTATGGAAGCAACCCAAGTGTCTATTGATAGATGAATGCATAAAGAAGAGGTGGTATATATATGCAATGGAATAATGTTCTGCCATAAAAAAGAATGAAGTCTTGCCATTTGCCATGACATGGACAGAGCTGGAGAGTATAAACCTAAGCAAAATAAGTCAGTCAGAGAAAGTTAAATACCATATGATGTCACTCATATGTGGAATTTAAGAAATAAAACAGATGAGCAAAGGGAAAGAGAAAGAGAGAGAGAGAGAGAGAGAGAGAGAGAGAGAGAGAGAGAGAAACCAAGACACAGACTCTTAACTCTTAACTTTGTTCTCTATAGAGAACAAACTGATGGTTACCAGGGGAGGTGGGAGGGATGAAGGAAATAGGTGATGGGGATTAAGAGGTGCACTTGTCATGACGAGCACTGAGTAATATTTGGAACTGCTGAATCACTATTGTACATCTGAAACTAACAGAACACTGTGTTGACTCTACTGGAATTAAAATTTTAAAAATAAAATGACAAAACTAGCATTAAAAAAACCCACCCCAAACCCAAATAAATAAGTAAGTAAATAAACAAAATGGTTTTCGTGATTGCTGCATGTCCATCTACTCATAGCCTTGGATAGTCAACTGAGAATCACACCCCACTGAGTCTTGAAGGAAATACCCTTAAATATCTTAAGTGAAGTGACGCCTTACAACAATATTAGATTTGTCTCCATCTGGGAACACTGATCTGGACTAATCGAATCCCATCTTCCATTTTTTTACCCTCATTGGCCCTCCCTTCAAGTCCAGCCACCTCTGTCTATGAAGTTTGTGGCTTTGTCCATGTGGCTCTCTGTGCCTAGAACGCCCTTGGTAATCAGGCTGAAACTTACCTCAAGGCTGGCCTCGAGGTCACTTCCTCTGTAAAGTAACCTCAGTAACCATGATAGAAAAAAAATCATTCTCTTCTCTGTGCTGCTTGGTACTCCTGTGGCACTTTTCATCCACAGATGTCTATTTTCCTATACGGCTTCTCCTTTGGCATCAGGATTCTTGAAGACAAGGACCGGGACTTGGCATTTTATCACCACATGGTGCTTGGCATATTGTAGATAGGCAATAAGTAGTTGTTGAATAGACTTATCGAAGCATTTCTGGTCTGCATTCAGCATTTTTTTTTTTTTACACCTCTATTAACTAATGATGTCAAAGCCAACCCCAGTCTCAAGAATCAGAAGCTAGATGTCCTAACTCCTTCGTGGGGTCTGCTTCTTTGGCAGCAGCCTCTAGCTGCCCCGGTCTTCTCTTTCATTCTCTCTTTTCGGCTCATCTCTCTTCTATGTTTCCCCAGAAATGAGAACGGAACAGAGCCTCTGTAATGCACACTATTTGAAAAGTTTTTCCTGCTAAAAAAATGTTTTTGTAGAAATGCAATTAAGCTACATCTTGTATACGTCTGTAGCCCTCCCAGTACCTAGCACGGTTCTTGCCTAAAAAGGTATTTGCTCAATTAATATATGGTTTTATGCAATGCTATACTTCCAGCGAACTTAAGATGTTTCAGACAGTCAAAATGGTTGATTATGAAGATATCATTTTTGTGGGGTGCATGCGTGGGGTTGGGGAAATTAAGTGCCTGAAGACTCTGTGCCTGCCCTGTGATTACCCTGACAGGCTACTGGGAGACTCGGCATATGCTATTGTGGTTAGCAAACCTGTTTCATAAGCTTAGCAAAGATAGACTTCGATTCAACCCATGTGAAAATAACATCAATTTTGAATCATCGTATCAAAATGGATGAAGATTGACTGTACTGCACACAGAAGCACAGCTGGCCCCCACATGCCTCTTTTGGTTGGATCTCTAGCCTCCAGCTCATTTCAGCTCACCAGAAGCATAAACATGTCATAAATTTAAAGCCTTTTTGGAGTAGAAGTGACTTTAGAGATCACCTAGCCAATCTGTTCAAGCTCAGAGACCATGTATATGCTCAGGAATATACTAAAGTGACAACGGGAGAGCCAAAGCTATTTCCAATATTTCAAAAAGTCTGCTGGAAATCATGCACTTAACCAGGAATAATATGACAGAACGTCTAAAGAAGTCTGGTCTATTTATATTTGCTTTTCGTTGGGCTTTTGTGAATTCAGGGTTATTAAACTCTCCCTTGCTTATTAAAGTTTCTGATTAATTACAGATGGTAAAATAAATTCTTGAAAATGCAGAGGATTTTTGGAGGAAGATCGATCTTTCAAAACATGAAGTCCACGCAGAGAGAAACGATAAAAGGGATGGTGGTGAAAAGTTGGCAAACTACTGACTTCACCCAACACGCCTGCTTTACAACCCAGGGAAGGAAGCAGACTGAGGTAGACAGACTTGCCTGGGTCACGTGACTCGCTGGCGGCAGAGTCAGGGAGAACTTGACCTCTATTTCCTGGATCAGTGCTTTTAAAGCTCCCACACTAGAACATTCACAGCTGCCTTCCCTTCACCTGTCTTTGCTTCCTGGTATTCCTAACATCATTGGATGCACAGAATGGCAGGAGCCCACCACGTCCAGAGCGAAGGAGAATGAAGCAGATCCCCAGAGCAGGAGAAGCTGGAGACCAGCGACACCCACTGCTCAGACTGTGATGAGAAGCACAGGTGTCCCAGGCAAATGACCCCAGGACAGGAACTCAGGGGGATGTTGGGGATGACTGACAGTTGTGGCTAACGGAAGTACGCTGCACAAGAATAAAGATGGTTTCTGTTTCCTGGAGGCAAGGGCTTCCTCATGAAAGAGGCATTGAGAATAGGAGACTTACTCTGCTGGCTCACGATGGCAAGTTACTGGCACTGTGGGGTGGGGTGAGCAGGCATGTGGTTTGGTAGAGACTCGGGAAAGCCCAAGAGAAATAAACGCAAAGGTGCAGAACGACCACCAATTGTATAGGGGACACCCTGCCTCTTGACACTTCCCTGGCTCTTTTCCCATAGTACTTAATGCCCACCTCCACGACTGCTCAAGTAATAACACTTTTATATAGTGTTTATTCCAGGCAACGCACTCTACCCTTGCCACAACCCTATAAGTAGGTACTGTTATTATCCCTATCTCATTGATGGGAAAATAGAAACCGAGAGTGGTTAAGAAATTTGCTCAAGGTCTCACAACTAGTAAGTGGCAGAGCTGGGATTCAGATCTAAGCAATCTGACTTAGATGAAAAGAGTCTATACTTTTTTTTTAATTATGCTATAAATTCTTTTTATTTTTTTTGCTGTAAATTCTATAAATTAAATAAATTTTAAAAAGACATTCAAGTATGGGGTGCCTGGGTGGCTCAGTTGGTTAAGGTCTGACTTCGGCTCAGGTCACTATCTCGCGGTTCCTGAGTTCGAGCCCCGCATCAGTCTCTGAGCTGACAGCTCGGAACCTGGAGCCTGTTTCAGATTCTGTGTCTCAAAAGAGTCTACACTTTTAACCACCTGCAGTATAATTACCAAACTCTATTGAAATGCTCCTTTTCCCCTTTTAGTTTCTGACTGAATTCCTGAAGCTCGGGCATTTGGTTTTTACTCATTGTTGCATCCACTCTGCTTAGCCAAGGCCTGGCATGTTGTATATTCTCAACAAATGCTTGTTAAACAGAACCAAACCCCATCCTTGTTCTCAAACCCTTTAGATTTCTTAGATTCCAGAAGCTGTCCTAGCTGGTGTAGATTTTATCCCATCATCTCCACCCCAAACCCGATTTACCCAATAGGCTTTTTCTCACCATCAGTGTCCCCTGCTCGGAGTGTTCCTTTCTCTTTCTCTGCCCTTAACCTCCCCCCTGTGCACCCCCACCAAAATCCTACAGGGCCTCCAGTTTGACAAAATCCTACGCTTAGCCATCAGAAATATCAATATCTTACAACACGTTGCCTTTCTTGGTGGGATTTCCTAACCCAAATGGAAAAATAGAAATTCATTAACTCAGACAATTCAATTCTTTACAGCCTGATTGATGGAAGATTAAAGCAAGACAGGACTTAAAAGCCCATCGGAGTTCAATCTCCTCATTCTACAAAGAAGGAATCTGGGTCTTGGAGAGGAAGTGCCTGGCTTTCAATCATACAGCCAGTTAAAAGTAGAGCCAGCTCTCAATAAAATTAAAAAAAAAAAAAAAAGTAGAGCCAGCTCTCTTAAACTTTTATTGTTGGTTAGGAAATGGTCCTTCCCTTCAAGAAGGAGGGAATGTAATGGAGGAACTGCTGTAGGTACTAGAAGGGGTGGGATTGGGATAGAAAGACCTTCCCAAATCATTCCATGTAGGCGGCTATCTCCTGGGTTGTCCCCTGCCTTGGATACCTAATGGTGGTTCCTAGAAATCTGGGCCAGAGGCAGGCAGCCTACAACAGGTAAGTAAGGTCTAATTATAGCCAGAGCCAAATATCACAAAGTCCTCACCCCATGTGTGCTTATGGTTTCAGTGCAAGTAGCACCAACTGTCTGCAAACTCATTTTTCAGATCTCTGAATTGACAGAACAGATCAAGAAGAAGGTGTTCATTTGCCTCAAGTCTTAGATTTGGGGGAATATTCCATTTCAGTACGGTTTGCCTTTAGCTACTCTTCTCTGTCGGCTGCCTGTAAAATGCTGTCTTTTTCATGGCTCCATCCCCGCTTTTTTAATTTATACACTTCTGATTAATCTCATCCATTCTCATAGCTCCGAACGTGACCCTCAAATCCTTATCTCCCAGAAGTTCCCCTGAGCCCCAGATCACTACGTGGAATGGACATCTTCCCTTGGCTGATGCACAATCTGTTAAGACTCCATAACTTTCAGAGAGCCTTCATCAATCCTTTCCTCCAAGGCCCTGCCCTATACCTACCACCCCAACAGATCAATATCCTGTGATCTACTCTCATATCCCTCTGTGCCCACAATTTATTATCACTGATAATAGTTGTGATGGGTAATTTTATCTTTCAACTTGACTGGGCCACTGGATACCCAGATAATTGGTCGAACATGATTCTGGGTGTTTTTGTGAGAGTGTTTTTGGATGAGATTAACATTTACAGGGGTAGACTGAGTAAAGCAGATTGCTCTCTGTCATGTAAGTGAACTTCATCCAATCAGTTGATGTTTTGAATAGAAAAAAAGGCTGACCCTTTCCTGAGTAGGGGAGAATTCCCCTGCCTAATGGCCTTTAAACTGGGACATTGACTCTTCCTGGTTCTACAATGGTCTGCTGGCTTTGGGACTTGAACTGAGACATCGGCTCGGTTGGTTTTGGACTTGCCAGCCTCCATGGCCATGTGGACCAATTCCTTATAATGAGTCTCATATACCCTATTGGTTCTGTTCCTCGGAAGAACCCTGACTAATTCAATAGTAATATTTATTTCACTGTTTTACTATGTGCTAAGCACAAACACATCCCAACTGCACTTACTCCTCTCTACAACCCTACATGGTAGGTATTAGCTCTGTTTTACAGATAAGGAATCAGGCTCAGAGAGGGATGGTAGTGTGTTCCAGGCACTCTCATTCCAAAGTCCAGCACACGCTGTACTGATAGGACTCACCAGTTTTCTGGTCACCCGTGTGACCCTTACCAAACAGGAGATTTCCTTTCATTAGATCCCAAACCAAATATTTTACCTTTTCTTCCAAGTTGCTTTTGGCAGACATTCCGGTCATCTAAGGAAGGAAGCTAGGGAAACTGGAGAGCACTAGCCAGATTTTGGATATGCTACTCTAGATGTGTTACTCTAGAATCTTTTAAAAGAGTGATGGAAAGTTCCTACCACCAACCTGCTCAGTACAATGCCTCATGCCTATGCACCATGCTGGTTCTTCCTCACCAAGATCTTCAAGTCTATCCATTAATTAACTTCTAAATTTTAACACAGAGAAGACAAAGCTCCAGTTTTGTGATGAAAGTCAGTGGGAAACAGAATGCACTTCATTCATGCATGTATCCACCCATTCATCACTTTGAGTGGCTACCATTTGTCAAGTATTGGGCTAGGTATGAGGTGGACAGATATTTCTAGATCATAGATATAAGTAGATCTTTTTTAATGAGAATGATATGTTCCTATATGTTACCAGATATACTGTTTTTGCAGAAGTAGAAATGATATGAGATGCACTACACAAATGCAAGACTTGTTTTTAAGGACATTTGAAGTGATTGGAGGTTTCTGAGTAGTATTTGAAGTCTGGCAGCATTCTGCAGAATGAATCAGAGAAATAAAAGAGAGAGAGAGAGAGAAGACAGAAGGCAGAGACATACATTAAGAAGCAACTTCAGTAAGTTGGAGAATTTTGTAATTAGGCATAAGTTAATAAAGTTCTGGCCTCAGGTACTGAAAACAGGAATGAAAGGGGGGGGGGGTGAAACAGTATTGCAAAGAATTGACAAGATGTGTGATAAGCAGATGTTAAGGAAAGGAAGAAACAGTGACTCTTGGGTTTTGAGTGGGGGTAGCCAGAAGAATGGAATTTGGAAGGAGGCAATAGTTTGGAGGAAAAAGCCCTGTTTGGAGATATACTGAGGGTGTGGGAATGTGGTCTCTGGAGAGGCTACCTGGTGGGCAATGGATGAGGCAGTATATAGGACCGCATAAACCATGCCTTCTTGTTCTACTCAAATACCTCTTCAGTTGATTCACAGGAATACTGCACAACCATTTAAAGTGATATATTGGAATTGTTGAATCATTATATTGTACTCCTGCAACTAATATAACACTGTATGTTAACTCACTGGAAGTAAAATAAAAACTTAAAAAAAACCCCACTCATATCTTCATGAAAAAAATAAAGTGATGTATTTGGAAGTATATTTATTAGTATGAAATTAAGTTTCCATATTAAGTGGAAAAAGTCAGTGAAGAGAAAAGCCTGGATCCCCCACATGTTAACAGTGGTTATCTCTGGGTGGTATTATGGGTGACTTCTTGCTTCTTCATGAATGACATTTTTAAACTTGAAATTTTTTTTTATGTTTATTTTTGAGAGAGCGAGGGAGAGAGACAGAGCATGAGTGGGGAGGGGCAGTGAGAGAGGGAGACACAGAATCCGAAGCAGGCCCCAGGCTCTGAGCTGTCAGTACAGAGACCGACGCAGGGCTTGAATTCACGAACCCCGAGATCATGACCTGAGCCAAAGTCAGACGCTCAACTGACTGAGCCACCCAGGCACACCCAAACTGTAGCATAAATATGCTACTTTTGTCCTCATCTGAGATTGTCCCCAGGTCAGGGACCGAAGGGGATCTGCTAATCCCTTTAGTCCATGTGGTTCATGCCTCCTGGGCTCGTGTCCAGAAGCTTCCCACAGCTCTCTTCCTGGAGAACACTCCCTCCTCATGGTAGGGCAGTCAACAAAACTGCAGTGGCCACAGCACAGCCATCCCCAGCAGCCTCAGTCCCCTCCCCTGATAGCAAAGCCCCCCTACTGCAATGTGTGGCAGAGAGGGGAGCAGGGGTGTCCAGGCACTGCCAGGAGATAAGGTCTGCCCTCAGCCGCACCCTAGAAGGCATCCTCCTCTTTGAAGAAGTCAGAACGGGAAGCCATGTGGGGAGAACTGGTGAGGAGGTTTGGCCCTGTCAGAACACAGGGAGCTCAGAGCCTGCTTCTCCTGAACGAGCACGGAGACCTCTGAGCTGCCTTGGGTTGCCCTGCTCCACCTCTCTTTTCTCTCCCCCAAGAAGTCCCCAAGAGATCTCTGAACATGGAAACCTTTGAGTAGGCATTCCTGATGCAGCTGAACGAGCATGGGACTGGCACCCAAGGATGAGAATATGCATTCTGGCTCCACCACCTACTAATCAAGTGTGTGCCAGGCATTGACACTCTACCTGTATTAACTCATTTAATCGCCTACCAACCCGAAGAGGCTGCTGATTATTATGTGAATATTTCTCCCTGCTAGAATACTCCTCACTCCAACTGCATCTGCAAAGACCTCCAGTGATCTTCAGGCTGCCAACTCAAATATGGTTTCTTCATTTTACATCACCTCGGTGCCTTTCAGTTGGCCAGTATCTCTTATTCAGCTTCCAAGATTCTCTCTGTTTCCCTCGACTGCCCAGCCCTAGATCCACCTGTTGTCTTTCAAAATCTAGTTCAGGCTCCACATTTCTGGGAAACCATCTCTGACTCCTGCGTCTCTCCTCTCTAATGACTCTCCTGTGTCACCTCCTTGTATAACATTATAATCTGTTTCCTATCTGTGTCCTGTTAGGCAGAGAGCGCCTTGAGCATCGAAACCATACTCCATCGCTCTATTCACAGTATATTATATATAGTAAGTCCTCAATAAATTGCTTATATGAACAAATGAATAACTGGATAAATTGATGAGGAAGGCCAGGAATGTGAAGAGCTCATTTAACAAGTTTGCTAAGGAAAGACAAATGGTGGTTGGAAACGGGACCAAGTGGTTTTGTGTGTGTGTGTGTTCATTGTACCTGGGAGATAGCTAAGCCCTGAGAAAAAGTGGTCCCAGGAGAGAGGAGAGATTTTTTTAGGAAAGGGGAGACCTGATCACATTTTCAGATTGAGGGGGTCAGTCTGTGGTAGAGAAAGAAGCAAGGGATGTATGTGGAGAAATGGAGGAAGCAAGAACTCGTGAGGGAAAGTCAGGATGAGCCCCAAGAGCACAGATGGAGCCATGAGCTGTGGACGGAGGAGAAGCCAGGGCTCTCTCCTCAGCAGCTCGCCCTGCTGCCTGCTCCTTCACCACTGCCCTCAGCTGGGATTCCTCCTCCTCAGGTACCAGCATGCCCCCTACCACCTCAGTTGCTGGCATTGCCAAGACCCAGCAGGGAGGAGACAGATGCTTCTCCTCTCAGTAATTCCTGAATACTGGTGGTGGCAGGATCGCCACCCCCCCACCCCCCGGCATGCTAATAATTCCTTTCTTAGACCACAGAACGGAGCCACCATGTGCCCTTGGTTCTCTTGTGCAACCTTCACTCCAGAGCTTTGTCCTTTGACCTGCTCCTTCTACGTACCATCATTCCCTTAGCTACTTAGTCCCAAGTCAGAAGATATTGTGAGACTTCATTACTTTTATGTACATAAGTAGGCATGAAATGGTCAAAGAAAAACTCTTACTGTGCAAGTGTGTATAGCGATGGTGTTGTTGCGGGGGGCGGGGTGCTCCAGTGGAGAAGATTTTGTTTTTAGCTCAGATCTCAATCAGGAAGTTATTCACTCTGGCAAAGGCACTAAATGGATTGGGTCAGAAAACAAAGATGGGTCACTGAATGCTCAGGGAAGTGTAAAGAGTCTGCTGGAGCTGCAGCTTTTTGCAATTTAAGACAGAGAAGCTTCTCCAGAATAACAATCAGGTAGGCAGACAGAGTTTTACAGGGTTTTATATTCAATTGCTCATTTGACAAATATCTGAGTGCTTCCTCTATGCCAGACACAGTGTAGACACCAGAGATCTAACACTCAGTGAAACAGATCAAAACCACCACCCGCAGGGACCTTACATCCTAGTGTGGGGAGACCAAAAGTAAACATCTGAAATAGGTAAACAATATGGTGTCTCAGAGGGTGGTGAGCACTATGGAAAGAAACAGAGTGAAGGTGTGGTGGTCAGCCTTCAAGATGGTGCCCGTGATCCCACCTCTCTGTATAGATCTGGCCTATGTGACCAACAGGAGACTGTGGGAGGGATAGTGTGTGACTTCCAAGGCTAGGTTAAATTGATGTTGTGGTCTCTGTGGGCTGTCTCTTGGATCGCTTGTTCTGGGGGAACCCAGCTGCCATGGCACAAGGCATACTCAAATACCCTGGGAGACATCCATGTGAGGAAAAACTGAGGTCTCCTGCCCACAGCCAGGTAAATAAACCATCTTCTAACTGAATCCTCCAGGGGCGTCTGGGTGGCTCAGTCGGTTAAGCGTCCAACTTTAGCTCAGGTCATGACCTCACAGTTTGTGGGCTCGAGTCCCGTATCGGGCTCTGTGCTGACAGCTTGGAGCCTGGAGCCTGCTTCGGATTCTGTGTCTCCCTCTCTCTCTATCCTTCCCATGCTCATGCCCATGCTCATGCTCTGTCTCTCTCTCAAAAATAAATAAACATGAGAGAAAGAAAGAAAGAAAGAAAGAAAGAAAGAAAGAAAGAAAGAAAGAAATGAATCCTCCAGCCCCAGTCAAACCTTCAGATGACTGCTGCAGTGACGTGTGACCTCAGCCTCACGGGAGAGCCCAAACCAGAATCCACCCAGCACTCCCAAATTCCTGGCCCACAGAAACTATGAGAGATAAGAAATATCTGTTGTTGTTTTAAGCTGCTATGTTTGGGGACAATTTGTTATGCGGCAATAGTTAACTAATATAAAGGAGAACCGGGAGGGAGAGCAAGCTGGGGTGGGGACTGCAAGGTTAAGGAGGATGGTCGGGGTGGGCCTCACTGAAAAGGTGACACTTGAGCAGAGCTTTAAGAGAAATCTGGGAGATAGGCATGCAGATCGCTGGAGGAAGAGCATCCCAGGCTGACAAAACAGCCAGTACCAAGGCCTGAGGAGAGAGTGTGCTGGAGGATTTGTGGAACAGTAAGGACTGTGGAGAGTGGGGACGGAGGGAGCCAAGTCGGTGGTGGGGTTGGAGAGGTGATGGGGGGAGGGGCAGTGGCCGATCACGAGAAAGGACTACTGGCTTTAGCTCCGTAGAAGTCATTGTTGACCCTGTGGACGGTGGCCTCAGCGACCTAATGGAGACAGACGCCTGCTTGAAGTGGGTTTACGAGATAATGGGAGAAAGGAATTGGAGGCAGCACCTCTTTCAAGGAGTTTTGCTATAAAGGGGAACGGGGAAATGGGATGCAGCTGTGGAAGGAAGTGGGGTCAAGAAAAGATTTATTGTCTAGATAGGAGAATAACAGCACGTGTGCATGCTGACCATAGAGAGCAGGGAGGCGAGGGCGGGTAGAGCTGCGCTGGAGTCGGTGAGAGAAGCTGGGATCAGAGGTCCAAGTGGGGGAGCTGGGACTTTTAGACAAGACAGAGGGCTCATCTACACCGAAGTCAGAAAGGCAGCATAGCCCCAACAGATTCGGGTGGGCGGGCTGCTGTGCTGGGGGCAGCTCTAGTCTGATTGTTTCTCTTTGCTCGTAGGAGGAAGTCAGCAATTTTCTTGGCAATATGCCGATAAAAGCCATGCATAAAGTGAACCAGCGTATAATAAAGACAGGGAAGAAAGGCCCCAGGAGCAGAAATACACGTCTCGGGGTGGCCTGTCATTTAGAAAAACTAGCATGGTGCATAGAAGAGAATCTACAGAACCAGAATAAGTGAGTCATGAGTTGGACACGAACACAGGTCATTCTCTCAGTCAGACCTGAGGATTTTTACCAGTGTCCTAGCACGTCTACTTTATATGCTTTGCAGCTTGTGTATGCATTTATGTGTGTGCGTTAGTCATATGGTAAAACGCAGGAAATTCTAATTCCAGAATGTGAGCTTAGTCATTCTTAATTCTTCCAACTTCATGAATTCCCAAAGCAATAAGACTTTTGTAGTTCTTAATATAGAGAGATATCTGGGATTGGATGGACATTACCTGACTTTTGAAAGTTAGTATGCGATTGTCCAAAATGCTCAGAACCAGGCAGAGACAGAGACCCACCTAAAGTTTTATTATCAGGGATATCACACCCCACAGTGTCATGCAGTTATGCTCAAAACCATCCCTCCCCATCACCCCATACAGCCTCCTTGGACTGACTCAGTACACTCGGTCTGTCCTTTTTCTCCAGGTAAAATGTTCCAGTTGGTGACGTTAAAAGGTATCCCTTTTACTGGCTGCAATTATTAAAAGGAGCAACCATTAGCTCCAGCTGGCCCTGGTCCTCTCCCTTGAGGCTCATTAAGCCCACACTCGAACAGAACCCACGGCCAGCCGCCCCCAACGTTCTGACATGCTCTGATATGCTTGAGCTCCCTAAATGGGCAGGCCCACTCAACTCCTCCACCCTGGACCCGCCTACACCTGCTTTGTGCTATATACTGAGGGGAGGATACTTCTATCTTAAGACCCATCTAGGATAAGTTAAATAGCCTGCCGATTTCCCCTGAAATACCGTGAGTTATTTTCAAGTCTCCCTACATGGCACTGGGGGAGGCTGGTGAAGAAAAAGGGGTGGGGAGAATGTTTGACTCATGTTTGAGAATTGTTCTACAATAGAGATTAAAAAATATATATATATTCCTTCTGTATGTGACTTTCATTCAACCACAAAGCTTTTCTTAAGAAAAATAAAAATCCTTAATGTGCTAACAACTGTGCATTACCAAAGTCCTCAATTAAATTGCAAGAGAATTGAGAAAATAGGGCTATTAAAATATTTGGGTTATTTAGTGACATTGAATGGGGAGAAAAAAAGACTGTTGTAGCTCTCTCCTGCCTTCTACCCCCTACCCACATTTCTCTCAGTCTCTGTCTCTGTCTCTCTCACTGTCTTACTGTCTCTTAATCACACTGACAGGACAAATAGCTTTGGGAAATGATAGGAGGGTACCTTGGGAACAAGGTACTGCCACAGCTTTAACTGACCACCATATGGACCCTCAGATGGATTTGTCCCCTTTCCTGCTCTACTCCTCCCTTTCAAAGCATTCCAGTTGGAATTATTCAATCCATATGCATTGAGTTCCTACTATGCTCAAAGCACTATGATCTGTAATTTGGGGGGAAGTGGGGCTTAAATAATTGAAAGGCATACTCTCATATTAAAGGAGAGGAGAACCAAGATTTTTCTTTTGCCTTATATTTGCCAGGCACTGTGCTAGAGAATTTATCTATTTCATTGACTCTTCGCATCAAAACCATGTCATAGATACAGCCCATTTTAGTTAGGGAAAGTAAGTCTTGGAAAGGATGAGGAACCCACCCAAGGCTGCAGAGATGGTGTGGAAGGAGGGGTTGCCTTCGATAGGAATAGATGAATATGCTGGAATTTTAAAGATTGACAGGAAAGAGAGGGGAGAGCGACCCAGGTTGAGCCTAGAAGCCAGGTCATAAGCAGTGCAAGGCTGTGCTGGCAGGGCTCAGGGAACAAAGTCAAAAGTCATCCTATCCACAGCGCGATGGACCACCATTATGGGGCAAAGTCCTGAGCTTACTGGGAAACACAGGAGAGAAGATCCATTACTCCTGAGGGAAAAGAGTCTCATACTCACCACCATCCAACAACTATTAAAATCTAGACCAGCAGATCTTATTGAACTGGCCGCCTGGAAAACCACTTTTATTGAACGGAGCTTTGGTGTGGTCACCCCTAATGAGTTCCACCCCAGTGCCTACCTTAAGAATTGCTGTGGTGGGTGAGGGCCTTTGTGATTGCATAATACACGATCTTGTTTAGGATATTCTTTCGGAAATTTTTTCTTTCTGGTTTTAGTATCAGGAGTATGTTGGTATGGCATGTTTATACGTCATGATCCCTGGGACTGGGGCAGTTAATTCGCTCTCCTCTTTCTGAATCATCTCCAGCAAGCACGGACCGAAGGAGGACCCGCTAGTAACCAAGAGTTGGGACTCTAAGAGATATACATTTGCATCTCCCTTATTACTTGCTCTCGTTTTTCTTTTGTTCACTTTTAATTTAAAATTAATTTAATATTTTAAATTTACTTAATATATTATCTTGGTCAACTACATCTCTATGGGCACCTTAAGTCCTTTTCTAGAGCAGGGAAGAGAAGGAGGAAAGGAGGACGTAAGGAGGACAATCAGAGACCACGAAGTCTGAGGACACCATGAAAGGCTAAGGCAGAACGGACTGCTAATTCTTAAAAATCACAGGGTGATGAATAATGCAGAGCAAAATAAAAGTCAAGAATAGAAACTGAATCAGAGCATCAGAGCTGGTCAACTGCGGGAGCCATGAAGCAAGAAGGGCATTTAGGAGAAGCTCCGGAGAGCACAAGGTCCTGTATGAACCACGAGCAAGGACTGTTTGACCCCGCCCAGATTTCCACTTGTGGCAAGAGAAGAGGGGGGGAAATAAATGTCAGTCTTGTATTGCTTATTATTAATAATGGTTTGGCAATGCCAGATCGCTAATATTGTCCTTGGATTATGCTTCTGCTTGTGATAGTGTCAGTGATTTTGTTAGCCCTACGGTATTTATATGACCTGGAGGTGCTCAAATTCTCTGACCTTTCATCCCCAAATAACATTAGCTTGAGCCCCTGTCCTCTATGACTGCAGGAAGTCCGGTCTCTATCCGTCTCACCTTCCCAAGCACCTCTAGTGGTCACTAAGAAAAGCTTACTTGTTCATAAATCCTGTTTGTCACATGTCATCTCAGGCGCAGTCCTTGCTCTAGAACATCAAGGCACTAAGACCCTGCTTTCACCTTGTCTCCTTGTAAGTGGAACAGCAGCCCATGCCACACACTGTGCCTTCCGTGTGAGCATAATCATACTCTTCAACTCCCCAAACATGGCTAACACTGGTCTGAATGTGTAATAAATGCCCTTGGGCCAAGGAACATACAACAGAGAGTAGCTAACAGATGTCATTACATTTCCACGTCCAGAAACTGGGCTCCACTTCCCACAGACCCAAAGTTCTCCCCTTCTTCAGTGCAAAGCCCACCTCATTTCTTTGCCTCTGTGTCTTCATCCTCATACGAGGTGCATCATGCCCCCTATCTGTGACACAAATGGCCCGCCTGCTGCTAAGTAAAACCAAAGGGTACGCCGCCCACCTCGTCCTCTTGTTTGTTCTCTGGTGTGCAACAAAGGAGCAACCAGGCCTGTGTGTCACACGTGCCTGCAATCTGGGCTCTAGGCCTTAGAGGGTAGGTGCTGGAGCAAAGCCCACGCGTGTCTTCCACACACACGCAGCTTGCAGAGTGCACAGGCTCGAATGCAAGTGTAGAAGGAAGTGTCCTCATGCTGCAGGTAACAGATCACACTCCGGGAAACAGATCTAAATAGCATACTTAACACGTGTGAGGCAGGCTTCTCCACTTATATCTCCTCGACCACACTGATCACTAAGAAGACCCTCTCAGAACAAGAGGAAGGTGTTCGCAAGCACACTCCGGCCTCCCCACCCAGGAGTGCAGAAACTGCCCCGAGCCCCCAGGTGGCAGTGTCGGGCTCTAACAGCCTTAGGATCCATCCTTCATCTGGCAGTCTATGACCCCTTTAGGACTCCTTCATCGTGTCTGTTCCTGATTCTGCTTCTAACACTGTTCAAGACAGCAAAGCATTTTACACACAAGACATGAATATATGGAAATGTCCAAATCTACCTGTGAACTAAATAATTATCATCATAAGCAGTGCAGTGGTGCTCGTGATGTGTCGTCATTTACGCTTTTTCAGTGCAAACTCGGGCATTTTAGCTTAAGCCCGTGTCTCCGTATATAGTCGGTTGGACATGAAAATAAGTAACTGCTTTCTAACCTTCATGACGGTTAGTGACTGAGTAATGGATCAATCCCCGAAAGAGCGAGTCGCTGTCGTTATCCTAAAGACTAAAATAACAATGTGAGTTGAGTTGCCATGAGTCGGGCTTCCAAAGCCTGGACACTGTGAAGGTCCTGATGAAATGGGCCCCATGAAACTGAGGACTGCAGCCCACATTCATGATAAGCTCTCACAGCGCAGCAGCGACAGGAGGACCTTTCTGAGCCATCACTTGGCCTCTCTCTTTGACATCTCTTCAACAACAGTAGCACTCAGGTGCCAGCTAAGGACATTTAAAAAAAAATTTTTTTAATCTTTATTTATTTTTGAGAGAGAGAGAGACAGACAGACAGACAGAGTGTGACTGGGGGAGGAACAGAGAGAGAGGGAGGCATAGAATCTGAAGCAGGCTCCAGGCTCCGAGCTGTTGGCACAGAGCATGACGTGGGGCTCGAACCCACGAACCGTGAGATCATGACCTGAGCTGAAGTTGGATGCTCAACCACCTGAGCCACCCAGGCGCCCCTGGTCAAGGACGCTTTTCACCAAATAACAACAAGGACCTTTTCATCAAATGTGGTTTGACTGAATAATACTCTCAGTGGCAGAACACGCTAAGATTTATTTTCAGCTCTTGACCACTTGCTCCCCTTGTGGCTCACCCTCATTTATTGAGTCGTTGCTAAGTGTCAATCTCTGTGATAAGCTATTTATGTAACTCTTATCTTTAAGAAAATCCTGTGTGGGGGGGGGGAGGGCATAATTTTCCTGTTTTACAGATGATAACACGAAAGTTTGTGGTTTAAATGCCTTGTCTAAGGTCACGTTGAAGTAAGTGGCAAAACTAGAATCCGGATGCACATTTGTCTAGCTCCGAGGCTTTCTCTTTTTTGTATTTCTTTTCTTTCTTTCATTTTTAGAATGTTTATTTATTTTTGAGAGAGAGAGACAGAGAGACAGAGAGACAGAGTGTGAGCAGGGGAGGGTCAGAGAGAGAGGGAGACAGAATCCGAAGCAGGCTCTAGGCTCTGAGCTGTTAGCACAGAGCTCAATGCGGGGCTCAAACTCATGAACTGTGAGATCATGACCTGAGCCCAAGTCAGATGTTCAACTGAATGAGCCACTCAGACACCCCTCATATTTCTTTTCTGAGTATTTCCTACTTGCCTATCAGAGAACAGATGTTAGTAGCCACGTGTATAAATCGGAATGCAATACAGAGAGATATCACACAGTAATTTCAAGAGGGGAAATTTCATATGAAGAAATACTAACTATAACAGGGGACTGGAATAATGCGGAATTGTCTAAGTAAAGAAGCCCTCTTACAACTCAATGATAAGAAAAAACTCATTTTTTAATGGGCGAAGGATTTGTCAATGTTTTTTTTTTATTTATTTTTTATTTTTGGGACAGAGAGAGACAGAGCATGAATGGGGGAGGGGCAGAGAGAGAGGGAGACACAGAATCGGAAACAGGCTCCAGGCTCCGAGCCATCAGCCCAGAGCCCGACGCGGGGCTCGAACTCCCAGACCGCGAGATCGTGACCTGGCTGAAGTCGGACGCTTAACTGACTGCGCCACCCAGGCACCCCTAGGATTTGAATAGATATTTCACCAAAGAGGATATATGAATAGCTAATAAGTACATGAAAAGATGCTCAGCATCATTACCATTAGGAAAAAGTAAATTAAAACCACAATGAGATAGCACTTCATATCACTTGAATGTTTATAATAAAAAATACCAGACAATATCAAGTGTTGGCAAGGATGTGGAGAAACTGGAACCCTCATACATTGCTGGTGGGACTGTAACATGGTTCAGCTGCCTTGAAAAACAATGTGGCAGTTTCTTAAAAAGGGGGAAAAAAATCCTTACCGTAACACCCAGTGAGTCCACTCCTAGGTATTTACACAAGAGAAAAGGAAACCTATGTGCATACAGACACGGACATGAATGCTCACAGCAGCATGATTCAGAACAGCCAAAATCTTGAAACAACTCAAATGAATTGTGAATAAATAAATAAATAAATGGGATATATACACACAGTAGGCCATTATTTGGCCATCAAAAGGAATAAAGTACTGAAACATGCTTGACATGGACGAACTCTCGAAAACATTATGCTAAGTAAAAGAAGACCACAGGTTGTATGATTCCATTTCTATGAAATTTCCAAAACAGACGAATTCAAAGAGACTTAAAGTAGATTAGTGATTGCCTGGGGCTAAGGGACAGAATGGGGATTGGCTGAAAATGGGCATGAGGGATTGTTAAGGGGTGATGGAAATGTTGATAAAGTTGCATTGTGATTCTGGCTGTACAGCTCTATAAATGCACTAAGAATTATTAAGTTGTATACTTAAAATGGGCAATATAATTTTTTAAAGAAGTAAAAAAAACCTCTAAAGAATATAGGAAGAACGGATATGAGGAATTTCTTATATCTACTTCTGGGGCTCAGATAGAGCCCCCAAAGGAGAGCATTCTCCACACCACAGATTCCACACCCCAGTCCTCTCCTCCAGCCACCTGCCTCACTTCCAACTTGAAAGACATTTGAAACAATCAAACATGAGTTCCAACTTCCTACTTCTTTACCCACAACCTCCTTCTCCTTTTTTTTCTCTAGACCCAGCAGGTGAACGGTCCCTTTCCCTGATCTTGATGCTGGCCCTGTGCTTTGCACCCCACCTGCACTGTGCTGGGCTCTGCTCCACGCGTACTCCACACCCCGTTAAAGTCAGCCCCTCTTTCCCCACTGCAGTCTGCAACATGTCAAAATGCCCACACCTCTTCCACCTGAAGAAAAAGCAAGCACCCTTTCCAATTCTGCAATTTCTCTGAACTACTTTTTATCTCCTTCCTTCCTTCCTTCCTTCCTTCCTTCCTTCCTTCCTTCCTTCCCTTCCCTTTCCTTCCTTCCTTCCTTCCTTCCTTCCTTCCTTCCTTCCTCCCTTCATTCATTTTCTTCTTCTTCTTCTTCTTCTTCTTCTTCTTCTTCTTCTTCTTCTTCTTCTCAAAAGAATAGTTGGCAACCACATTTCCACTCTTCTCCCATTGATGTGTCAACTCACAGCAATAGGGCTCCTGTCTCCATCCCTACAACTATTGTTCCCTGAAAACAAAACAATGACTTCTTTCCAAACTTCCAAATAGATTCTTCCCTTCACACCCCATTTTATATGGCCTCTCTAAGCACTCCCTTCTAGAAGTTCTCTTCTCTCTGGGCTTCTGAGACTCCAGCTTCTGATAGTCGCCATGCCACTGTGAGGAGAAGTCTCTTCCCAGTCTCCTGCTGACTCTTCCCCTGCCTGGTGCTTCCTAATACTTTAACTTTGGCCTTATTCTCTTCTCAGACCGCATCCCCTCCCTGGCCCATCTCTTCACTCTCATGGCTTCATCATCCACCTCAGAGCTGGTGGCTCTGCAAACTCTATCTTCAGTCCAGGCATCACCACTGAGCCTGGGAGTCAGAGATCCAATTGTTTTCTGCATCTATCTGGTGCTCCCCAAACCTGCCCCTCCTCCAGGCCTCCACTTCTCAGTAAATGTCACCACTATCTTCCTAGTTATTCAGCCAGAAATTCTGGAGACATCCTTGTCTTCTTTCTCTCCCTCACTTCCCATAATCAAATTACTAAACTGTATTGCTTTTACAACACAGTTCAATAATCTCTTTTTATAACTGACCCCTCCTTTCTATCCTTAGTGACACTGCCTGGCTAAGAAACAGTATCACTTGTGTGTGTGTGTGTGTGTGTGTGTGTGTGTGCATGTGCGTATGCGTGTGCACGTATGTGTATATGTGTGTGCACGTGTGCGTGCACATGTGTGTTTTCTTTGAAAGCCAGACTTGGAATTATCATCACTGCGCATGAGGACCATGAAGCTGGAACCCCTTTGGTAATGCTGCTCTGGGACCCTCTGTTCTGGGTCAAGGTCTGCCATAGAACAAGAATCATAAGCTCGGTCTAGGGGACCCAGACAGGTCACCCTTAGCAGTAAAGCTGGGGAGATATGTAGGCAGGGGAGGTGTAGGGACAGAAGTGAACTGGAAACACAAGCCCTGTCTGAAGGCAGTGACACTACTCTGCTCAATCCACTGTAATGTGGAAGTGCAGAACTAATGTTGACAAATACTTCAATTTTCCCCCCATAAGCTAGAAATTCAGATTTTTTTTAATGTTTATTTATTTTTGAGACAGAGAGAGACACAGCATGAGCAGGGAAGGGGCAGAGAGAGAGGGAGACACAGAATGTGAAGCAGGCTCCAGGCTCTGAGCTGTCAGCACAGAGCCCGACGTGGGGCTCGAACTCACAAACTGTGAGATCATGACCTGAACCGAAGTCGGACGCTTAACCGACTGAGCCACCCAGGCGCCCCTAGAAATTCAGATTTTTATCTAAAATCGTCCCTGTTCAACATTGGAAACAAATTCAAAATATTTTTTAAAACATCACACAAACAGAGCATCTCTGCAGGACTGATACAACTTGCTTGTGAGTTCCACCCCAAAAGAGTTTCTGTCTGGGGAGGGCACGGTAGAAACGGGGTCTGGGGAGCAGGTTTCTGGCAGTCCCAACCCCAAGGGAGAGGGCAAAGGGGGGCTAGCTGCAAGCCCAGGGGGGAGACACACGAGCCCACACTAGGGGGATGGGAGCCAAGAGAGCATGCGGTGAGCATCCCCCACATCATAAATCAACCGAACAAGACACAGCCAGAGATCAGGTCTCGGTGGCACCACTGTGCAAAGGGATCCAGTTCAGTCTGAGTGCCTGCCTCCATCGCAAAGTCCACTCACCTACGGACATTTGCCTGCACTCCTCAGCCCCAACCCATCCTCTTGAGGTGCCTGTGGGACCTCGGCATGGTCCATATGGCACCAACGAGGAAGTCTGCCCGCTAGTCCCCTAGCTGCCATAGTCTCACTCCATTACCTTATGCAAATGGCAGGCACACAGAGGCTGTTTCTCCATCTGGGTGCCCAAAGGAAAGCCTTCTGGACACCCTGACCTTCCTCTCGGACACGGTGAAAGGAGCAATAAGGAAACATTTGCAAAGCCCCCAGACCCACCTGTTGGCAGACGAAGGAGAGTTGCTATATAAATTATTAAAGAGACCGACCTGAGCCAAAGGGAGTCAGGGAAACTTCATTATTATGCGTGGTGCATGGCTGTCTTTTGAATATTCTGCTTCCTTGGTTTCCAATTTCCTTTTCTTAGTGAATCTTTCTCCCTCATAAATCTTTGCATCGCAATGTTCTGTTCTTTCTTCTTTTGTGTTCTGAACTGGGAGTTCTCGCAACCCCTCCATGGTTAATCCACTCCTCCAAACGTTGCAGGCTCCGAGCGGCACTGTGCATGGTTATTGCTCTTGAAGGCAGGTGACACCCTTCTGCCTCCACTCTCTGTAGGGCCTGCTGCCCTGAAGGACAGGTTCTGGAGGGAAGGCAGGGGAGGGGGCGTTAAGGAGAGCCAGGCAGGCAGGGAATGCTCCCACCACTCTCTCCTCCTCTCCTAGCTGGCCAAGGAAACACTCCCCAACCATTTTCTAGAACAAACAAAGCGAGCACTAGGGCCTTTCTGTGAATCTGGCAGCCGGTGATCACAGAAGGAAGACTTCCAATGCCCCCAGGGATGGCACCTGGCCCAGAATTAGCATCAAGTGCCCTCTAGTGGGAATCAGAGGCACCCTTTCTAAGAGGCAAATGTCCTGTCCTGTCCAAATCGGACATCAGCATTAGTGGTAGCATACGATGGGGAGGAAATCACAATTGGTATCTTCATCACTAAAAACCAGAGAGAAAGGCTTCCTTTGGTATCAAGAGGAATCTGACATATGAGCAAATGTGTGCCACTCTAATTAGGCCCCATTTCTCTGGCAGAGACCGTACATACACAAGTGAGGGACCAGCAGTGATCTCGGGGTGGCACGTGAGCGTGTGGTAGGCACACAGGCATGAACATGTTTCCCCTTTGCCCTCGTGTTTGAAACGTGTTGAGGCAGACACAGCTGTTTAAACCGGCATCCCTGTTAATCTCTGTGTTCCCAGTGCCTAATGGTTACGTGACTGAACTGAATTTAAATTGCTGTAAGCTTGTTAATTGCAAAGGAACAGAAAAATTTCAGGGGGATGGTGGTTGGGAGCTGCATTTCTACCACTCTGCCTGCTGATACACACCCCCCACTCTGCATAGCTCCTGCCAGATAGTCAAAAGAACGGGGTTGGTGTTGGGCTTAACTGTTTATGCCTGGAGGGTCACATGGTATAATGAAAAATCTTGGGTTCTGGACTCAGATGTGACTTCAGTTCAATGGGAGTTACTCCACTTACTAATTGTGGGAACTGTACAAGTTTGTTAAGCTTTCTTCCCATCAGTGCCTTCATCTTTAAAATGAAAATACTGGGGCGCCTGGGTGGCTCAGTCGGTTAAGCGGCCGACTTCGGCTCAGGTCATGATTTCACGGTCCGTGAGTTCGAGCCCCACGTCGGGCTCTGTGCTGACAGCTCAGAGCCTGGAGCCTGTTTCCGATTCTGTGTCTCCCTCTCTCTGACCCTCCCCCGTTCATGCTCTGTCTCTCTCTGTCTCAAAAATAAATGTTAAAAAAAATTAAAAAAATAAAAATAAAACGAAAATACTAAGACCTGTTTCAGAATCTATATATTTTATTTAGCCTAATGCAAACTATTCAAGCCATGTATAGACACGTATTTAATGACATGGAAACTTTATGATATATTAAGTAAAGAGAAGGTTATGGAACAGGTGTAGAACACCTACAGGTATAGAATATTCTATAGGTGTAGAATAGCACCGTTTGTAAAGTGAAATAACACTACTGTCTGGGTGTCCCCAGGTTTTCTTGTGTTTTGGGCCCACTGCTACCACACACGCACAGCACTGTGACAGAAATGAGGGGACCCACTGGGTCCAGGGTGCCTGTCCACTGGTGTAGTCTCTGCCTGGACAGTTCTTTTCAAGGCCACAGCTTCTGTGATTTGTCTCTAATTACTCCCCAGGGTGGAATCTCTGCACATTTACCATCACACCTATTCCTTTTTCCCCACAAAAGCATCCCGAGAGTTAGCATTCCACGTCTAAGAATAAAGTACACTGGTGAGCTGATGAGAAGAGCTGCTTTGCACTTTTGGGTTTTATACACATTTGGGCAAAAGAGAACTAATCTAATCGAGGATTCAGGAGACTCTTCACTGTCACAAATGACTAACCAGTAATTATCTCATCTATGAAATGATAGGGGAAAGGCACTGAAAGGGGCACCCCAATGCCCTGTTGTACTCTGTTGATAATAGTAAAAGCTGGTTCAAATCTTTGGAAAACTATCTGATAAGAGCCTTTAAAATGGCACACCTTTAACCCAGTAATTCTGGGACTGGAGCCTAAGAAAATAATTTAGAACACATAAACACTTTCATGCACGAGAACATGCATGGTAGCATTATTTATGCTGGTAAAAAACTTAAAAAAAAAGAATAAACAACAATAATCATTCAAGGCATAAGTAAATAATGACCCACCCAAATGTTAGAATAGTTACCCAACGCTGTGAGAAATGGTTTCCAAAGATGGCGGACAACATTACGAGTGATTTTTTTTTTTTCTTTCTGCTGAAATATTTACTTCATTCTACAAGTGAGGACTAGAACACTTTCTTACACGCTTCACAAAAATAAACTCAAAATGGATAAAGGACCTGAATGTGAGACAGGAAACCATCAAAACCCTAGAGGAGGAAGCAGGAAAAAACCTCTCTGACCTCAGCCACAGCAATTTCTTACTTGACACATCTCCAAAGGCAAGGGAATTAAAAGCAAAAATGAACTATTGGGACCTCATGAAGATAAAAATCTTCTGCATTGCAAAGGAAACAACCAACAAAACTAAAAGACAACCAATGGAATGGGAAAAGATATTTGCAAATGACAGATCAGACAAAGGGCTAGTATCCAAAATCTATAAAGAGCTCACCAAACTCCACACCCGAAAAACAAATAATCCAGTGAAGAAATGGGCAGAAAACATGAATAGACACTTCTCTAAAGAAGACATCCAGATGGCCACATGAAAAGATACTCAATGTCACTCCTTATCAGGGAAATACAAATCAAAACCACACTGAAATATCACCTCATGCCAGTCAGAGTGGCTAAAATGAACAACTCAGGAGACTATAGATGCTGGAGAGGATGTGGGAACCCTCTTGCACTGTTGGTAGGAATGCAAACTGGTGCCGCCACTCTGGAAAACACTGTGGAGGTTCCTCAAAAAATTAAAAATAGATCTACCCTATGACCCAGCAATAGCACTGCTAGGAATCTACCCAAGGGATACAGGAGTGCTGATACATAGGGGCACTTGTACCCCAATGTTTATAGCAGCACTTTCAACAAGAGCCAAATTATGGAAAGAGCTTAAATGTCCATCAACTGATGAATGGATAAAGAAATTGTGGTTTATAGACACAATGGAATACTATTTAGCAATGAGAAAGCATGAAATATGGCCTTTTGTAGCAACGTGAATGGAACTGGAGAGAGTTATGCTAAGTGAAATAAGTCATACAGAGAAAGACAGATACCATATGTTTTCACTCATATGTGGATCCTGAGAAACTTAACAGAAGACCATGGGGGAGGGGAAGGCAAAAAAAAAAAGAAAAAAAAGTTAGAGAGGGAGGGAGGCAAACCATAAGAGACTCTTAAAAACTGAGAATAAACTAAGGGTTGATGGGGGGGTGTGAGGGAGGGAAAAGAGGGTGATGGGCATTGAGCAGGGCACCTGTTGGGATGAGCACTGGGTGTTGTATGGAAACCAATTTGACAATAAATTTCATATTTAAAAAAATTTTTTTAATCTGAAAATTTCAAAAAAAAAGAAGTGAGGATAATTTTGAATTTGGAAAAAATAGCTTTCATTATTTAAAAAAAACAAGAGTCCAGATTAGATCATCATTAGGGTCACTGGTCACAGGTTGGGTTCTTCAGAAGCAGATGCCGAGCTGGATTTCAGGTAGAAGATGTTGGTCAAGGATCGATACTTGGGCAAGGAAGGGAGTGGAAGGAGAATGAATCAGAGGAGGCAGTAAAGACCTGAAGAGGCTTTACCACCCCACTAGAGCACTTTAGAGCAAGCACTGCCCACATGAGTGTCCCACATTGGGTCAAAATGGCCTGACCTTTCTCAGTCACCAAATGCAGGCTGCACGCAGAAGGGCACGACCTCAGGTGAAGAGTGGCCTCTGTAGCTGAGGCAGAATCAGACGGATTTAACAGCTAGAGGCTCCTCTTGATTACACCCCTTGCAGTTGGGCAGTAAGTCTTTCCTGGAAGGGAGATCTAGGTGCCTTCCACAACCATGCCTTCCCTCCTCGATCCCGGTTCTTAGGCTCCCGCATCACATGCTTAGTTACTACACAAACAATAACAAAACAATCTTACGTAGCACGTTTACCATGTTCTCACATATGGCACGCTTCCCTAATTCATAGGACGGAACCAAGAGGACTGTGAGGGATGTTTTTTAAAAGCACTGCACAGCTTTTTCATGACATTTGCTTTCCCCACTTCAGTAAGGCCATTTCATCTAAGATTGGTTCAAATTGTGAAACAGGGAACTTAAGCGCTTCCTCTTCTCAATGCAATTCTCTCCCCTGCTAGCAACTCTTTTCCTTGTTCCTGTCAGACAGCTGTTGCTCTAATATTGGCAAAAATCCCTGCGCTCATGGTAACATCTTACCCCAGCCTCTCCTTCAGGTAGCTCCGTCTCTCTTTTCTACAACTGGCTAAGCCTGGAAAATGACCGACACACTTAATGCAAACAGGTTCTAATGACTAAGTACAATGCACTATTCTGCCAAACACAGTTGTGTTTCAAAAGTGGTGCCCACATGTAACAACAGAAGCATAGGCAACAAAAGAAAAAAATAAATTGCATTTCACCCAAATTCAAGACTTTCGTGTATCAAAGGACATTATCAATGGAGCGAAAAGATAACCCACAGAATAGGAGAAAATATTTGCAAATCATATATCTAATAAGGTACTGACATATATATAAGGAACTCCCCAAAACAAACAAAAAAAAGCCAAACAAAACTCAAAAATGAACTTTTTGGGGCACCTGGGTGGCTCAGTCAGTTGAGTGTCCGACTTTGGCTTGGGTTGTGATCTCACGGTTCATGAGTTCGAGCCCCTCACCAGGCTCTCTGCTGTCAGCCTGTCAGCGCAGAGCCCACTTGGGATTCTCTGTCCCCCTCTCTCTGCCCTCTCCCCTGCTTGTGCTCTCTCAAAAATAAATAAACATTTTAGAAAATGAACTTTTTGATTAGAGATTTCTCCCCAGAGTATACACAAATGGCTAATAAGCAACCGAAAAGATGCTCAGCATCACTAGTCACTGGGGGAAATGCAAACCAAAACCACGATGAAATACCACTTCATGCTCATTAGGATGGTTATTATAAATAAACAAAAACAAAATGAAAAACAGAAAATAAGCATTCGCAACGACGTGAAGGAATTGGATCACTTACGCATTGCTGGTGGGAATGTAAAATGATGTAGCTGCTGTGGAAAATATGGCAGTTCCTCAAAAAAGTTAAACATAGAGTTATCATAAGAGTCAGCAGTTCCACGTCTGGGGACCTACCCAAAAGAACTGAAAGGGACTTGAATGGACATTGGTGCACCCATATTTGTAGCAGCATCATTAACAATAGCCAAAACATGGAAATAACCCAAATGTTGGATGAAGTGGTGTGTACATACCATGGAATATTATTCGGCCTTAAAAAGGAAGGGAATTCTGATATGTGCTACAATGTGGATTAACCTTGAGGACATCACGCTAGGTGAAAAAGCCAGACACAAAAGGCTACATATTATACGATCCCATTGATATGAAAGGTCTTTAATTGGTTAATCCACAGAGGAAGTAGATTAGTGGTTGCCAGGGGCTGGGGGAACGGAGGAATGGAGAGTGACTGATAATGAGTCTGAACTCCCCTTTGGGGGTAATGAATATGTTCAGGAATTAGACTGTAGGGATGGTTGTACAGCTTTACGAACATACTAAAAACCACTGAATTTTATACTTTAAAAGGGTGAATTTTATGATATGTAAATTATAGCTCAATTTTAAAATTTGTTCAGATAGTTCCAACTTCACGAAGACCTCCCTGAGCCTTCTGGTTAGGGTTAACCACTCCCTCTTGTGCACAAGCTTTAGATCACATCTTTATTGAGTCATGTCATTTTTTGTAATATCCCAGCCCCTGAGCTCCACCTAGACAGGACTGCATCTTGTCTATGCCTGTATCTTCTACCGGGCACACTGCTTGAAACTCAGCACACAGTCAATAAACACGGGTTGAACTGAAGATATTACCTACTTTCCAAGACTTTATAATACACAGCAATATTGAGCAATCCATTTGTTGGATATGATAAATACTATCCACACATTATGTGTAAGACTTCAGTGACATAAAAATGAAAGATGCATGGTCTCTACCTTTGAGGAACTACAAATTTTTGGTGGAAATAAGCATACTTATATACAGGCATACCTCAATTTATTGCACTTCACAATACTGTGTTTTTTTTTTTTCTACAAATTAAAGGTTTGTGGCAATCCTGCATCAAACAAGTCTGTCGGTGTCATTTTCCCAACAGCATTTACTTTGTTTCTCTGCATTACATTTTGGTAATCTTTGCAGTATTTTACACTTTTTCATTATTGTTATATTTGTTGGTCGGCGATCTTTGATGTTACTACTGTAATTGTTTTGGGGCACCATTGGCAAACTTAATCTATAAATGTTGTATGTGTTCTGAATGCTCCAGCCACCGAGCATTCTCATGTCTTTGTCCCTCTTCTCAGGCCTCATTATTCCCTGAGGCACAATACTATTAGGCTAATTAATAACCCTACAATGGTCTGTAAGTATTCAAGGGAAAGGAAGAATCACGTCTCTCACTTTTTTTTTTTTTTTTTTGCAACGTTTATTTTTATTTTTGGGACAGAGAGAGACAGAGCATGAACGGGGGAGGGGCAGAGAGAGAGGGAGACACAGAATCGGAAACAGGCTCCAGGTTCGGAGCCATCAGCCCAGAGCCTGACGCGGGGCTCGAACTCCCGGACAGCGAGATCGTGACCTGGCTGAAGTCGGACGCCTAACCGACTGCGCCACCCAGGCGCCCCACGTCTCTCACTTTAAATCAAAAGCTAGAATGATTAAGCTTCATGAAGAAGGCGTGTTGAAAGCCAGAGCCTGAGCCAGAGCAAGGCCCTCATTCTCTTCAATTCTATGAAGGCCGAGCAAGGTGAGAAAGTTGAAGAAGAGTTTGAAGCTAGGAGAGGTTGGTTCGTAAGGTTTAAGGACAGGAGCCGTCCCTGTAACCTAAAAGTGCAGGAGGAAGCAGCAGGTGCTGATGCAGAAGCTGCAGGAAGATATCCAGAAGATCCAGCTAAGACAATTAACAAAGGTGGCTACACTAAACAACAGGTTTTCAATGTAGACAAACAGCCTTATATTAGAAGAAGATGCCATTTAGGACTTTGATGACTACAGCAGGAGAAGGCACTGCCTGACTTCAAAGCCTCAAAGGACAGGCTGACTCTCTTGTTAGAGGTTAATACAGCTGGTGACTCAAAGTTGAAGCCGATGCTCAGTTACCATTATGAAAATCTTAGGGCCCTTAAGAACTATGGTAAATCTACTCTGCTTATGCTCTAAACGGAAATGGAAACACAAAGCCTGGATGACCGCACATCTGTTTACAACATGATTTACTGAATAGTTTAGGCCCACTGTTGAGACCTGCTGCTCAGAAAAAAAAGATTCCTCTGAAAATATTATTGCTCATTGACAATGCACCTGGGTGCCCAAGAGCTTCAATGGAGATGTACAACAAGATTCATGTTGCTTTCATGTCTGCTAACACAACATCCATTCCACAGCTCATGGGTCAAGGGGTCATTTCAACTTTTGAGTCTATTTAAGAAATACATTTCATAAGGCTGTAGCTGCCATAGATAGTGATTCCTCTGATGGAGCTGGCCAAAGTAAATGGAAAACCTGGAAAGGATTTGCCATCCTAATACCATTAAGAACACACATGACTCATGGTAAGAGGTCAAAATGTCAGCATTAACAGGAGTTTGGAAGAAGTTGAATCCACCTCTCATGGACGACTTTGAGTGGTTCCGGACTTCAGTGGAGACAGTAACCGCAGATGTGGTAGAAACGGCAAGAGAATTAGAAGTGGAGCCTGAAGATGGGACTGAATGGCTGCCATCTCATGATCAAACTTGAATAGAGGAGGAGCGGCTCCTGATGGATGAACAAAGACAGCGGTTTCCTGAGGTGGAATCTACTCCTGGTGAAGATGCTGTGAAGCTTGTTGAAATGACAACAAAGGATTCAGGACACTACCTAATATTACATACACTCAGTAAAGCAGCGGCAGGGTTTGAGAGGATTGGTTCCATTCTGAGAGAAGTCCTACTATGGGTAAAATGCTATTAAACTTTATTTTTAATGTTTAGGTATTTATTTTGAGAGAGAGAGAGAGAGAGAGCGCCCGCGCACGTGCACGGTGGGGTGTGGGGGGAGAGGGAGAGAGAAAATCCCAAGCAGGCTCCACGCTGTCAGTGCAGAGCCTGAGGTGGGGCTCGATCTCACAAACCATGAGATCATGACCTGAGTTGAGGTCAAGAGTCGGACACTTAATCAACTGAACCACCCAGCCTCCCCTAAAATGCTCTTAAACAGCACATGCTACAGGGAAATTGTTTGTGAAAGGAAGAGCCAATTGACATAGAAACTTCACTGCTGTCTTAGCATAAGAAATTGTGCAACGACCCAACCTTCGGCAACCACCATCCTGCACCCCTGATTGGTCAGCAGCCAATTGACCACACTGAGGCAGGACCCTCTACCAGCAAAAAGGATTATGACTTGCCGAAAGCACAGTTGGTGGTTAGCATTTTTTAGTGATAAAGTGTTTTTTAATTAAGGTATATGCATTTTTAAGATATAACACTACCGCACGCTTAATATACCACAGCACAGTGGCAACGTCACTTTCGTACGCACTAGGAAACCAAAAAATTCATTTGGCTCACTATTTTGCAGGGAGGTCTGGAACTGAGCTCACAATGTCTCCGAAGTATACCTCGACACAAGGTAGAAAATAAGCACCACGTGAATGGCATGACAATCCATAGCTAGCAGTTCAGTGAAGTAAAAAATGACTACCTTGGGGGTGATGAAGAAGATTTTGTTGACGTAGAGGCATGAAAGTGAACTTTAGGGTTGTAACAAGATGAGAAAATGAAAGCTTCCGCTGAGGCACATTCCAGAGCTGTGTGTTGGACCAAACTGCAAACACTTTCAAAGTAGGTGGTAAAAAGTGGGGGAAGAGAGGCAGGTAACTCTTAAACTGTCACCTACATTGATGGCATAAAGGGACGTTGAACTGGAGAGAGGAAGCATTTTGAACAAAGCATTTCTTTGGAGAGAGAACTACTGAGTGTGAAGAATTCTACCCTCCTCCCCAAGGGTGAAGGAGGAGAGAGGGGGAGATATGCTCCTTACCTCAAATTACAGCGCAGGACTTTGAGGGAACCACCTGCAGAGCTTAATGTGTGTCTCTGGCAGTTTGAGGCACACAGGACTGCCACCTGGCATGTACTTGAGACATGTAAATCTAGAGGGCTGAGGTGTGGGGAAGCAGCCACACTCCCAGAGGCCACCTGGGCAAACAGTGCTTCCTTCCAAGGGACCAGAGGAGGTCCCCGAGGGAAAGGGAGTCAGTCTGCTCAAAATGACCTCCCGCAGGGGTGGGGGCCTTAGCAGAAGCAAGCTGGATGGGGGACTGCTGTGCCATACCTCAGGGTGAAGTGTGGGGAAAGGGAAGGTCTCTGGGGAACCCACGAAAAAGTCCCTAAAAGAGCAATCAACTTTAACCAGCTGCAAGGTTCAGACAGCACCGGTTCGATCATTTCCACAGTACGTACTTATCAACAAGGGTTGTGCTAATTTCCCTTCCTAATTCCTCTTTACTAATGTCCCTCCCCAAACTCCAGACCCTGAAGGGGTCAGAGATAGGTTGATACAATGGAAGAAGAGAAGAAGGAACATTCGAGGAGGAAAGAGAAGCCAAGAATGCTTCTCTTCCTCACCTTCAAATGTCAAACTTCTAGCCTACGGTCAGCCCAAGCATGAGGAGGGGAGAAACTTCAAGGTTCAAGTTCTAATTCTTCTCTTGGACTGCCATTTTAATTCCTGATTGCCACTTTATTTTGTGACTTAAAAAGTGACTGAGTGCCTCTGAGGGACAACCTTTGTCTCCTCTAAGGGCAAGGAAGAGACAGCCCCTTGGTGAGATGTAAAGAGACAGTTGGGGGGTCAAAAATGAATTTGCCTTAAGATTCCATTCTACCAGTTGTGCTTGTTCAATGATTACAGGCAGAGAAACAGGAAAAGGAGCCTCCAGCAAAATTATGGAGGTAGCCAGATCCAAGTTTTATTTGGCAAAGGAGACATAGATAAATACATCTATCCCAGGAGTAGGGACAGCGTGAGGGAGGCTGTAAATATGGACAGGGAGCTGACTGGAAGGGCCTCCAGTGCCAAGCTAAAGAGTCACTTAAATACTAAAGTAAAATGTCAGTGTATTTGGCATTTATTTCACATAATGTATTTTAAGTACTTGAGATCAGTAAAACAAAGTATTTAATACATTACAAATACAAAAATTGATAATCGTAAGTAAAATGTAAATATACTGAATATATATTAAATATGCTCTAATATAAAGATAAAATGTTGCTTAAGCACTACATAAAATTTAATTGAGAGTTAAAGATGAATTGAAATTGACAACAACAAAATGAAATAAAATTATGATCTTTTTAAAAAAGTGATCTTGGTCTTTCAATGATGTCATCATTGAGTTATGAAAAACTTTCCAGTTGCTGAAAGTTTCTTTCTGAATCTACACTGGTTAAGGGAATAATAAGGAGATAATTGTAAGCTGTTCTCAAATATTTTTCTCTAGCCTATGATCTTCAAACAATCCTATCTCTTGGGAGATAACTTTGAGGAAATTTGGAGGGGGGCAATGTTTTGTTTCTCTGCAGAAACAACAATTTTTTTATTAAAATTTTTTTAAATGTTTATTTATTTTTGAGAGAGAAAGAGAGACAGAGAGACAGAGCATGAGCATGAGCATGGGAGGGGCAGAGAGAGGGAGACACAGAATCTGAAGCAGGCTCCAGGCTCTGTCAGCACAGAGCCTGATGTGGGGCTTGAACCCTCAAACCCTGAGATCATGATCTGAGCCAAAGTCGGGCACTCAACCAACTGAGCCACCGAGGCACCCCTAACAATTTTTTTATTGGTTACAAGCTACAAGCCATATATATATATATATACACATATGTATATGTATATATGCATGTGTGTGTGTGTATCTTCCAAAAAAGTATTTCTCATTTGTTTTCATCTTCCTATTTTATCTTACCTAAGTAGAGATGTTAATGCAGATACCATATTAATGCCAATAGTGTCTGTTCATATTCCATTTGCTGGAAAGTCTTTGTAAGAGATAAGAATCATTTCTGCATTAGAAGCTTTCCTTTGGTGGTTGCTATTTTCTTCTTTTGCTTGAAGTTTATGGAAGTATAGAAGACAGCTTTCTCAACAAGCTCACCTATAGTCAAAGTCTTTAAAAAAATTTTTTTTACATTTATTTGTTTTTGAGAAACAGAGTGAGACAAAGCGTGAGCAGGGGAGGGGCAGAGAGAGATGGAGACACAGAATCTGAAGCAGGCTCCAGGCTCTGGGCAAGCGGTCAGCACCGAGCCTGATGCGGGGTTCGAACCCACAAACTGTGAGATCACGACCTGAGCCAAAGTCGGACGCTCAACCGACTGAGCCACCCAGGTGCCCCATCTATATAGTCCAAGTCTTAATGAAGCATGTCTGTGGTATATCAAGACGTAAATAATTGAGATTTTTTTTTTAAACTCCTAAATTAACAGTATGACACCAACAGAAATACCAGTATTCCAGGTATAAAGCAGCACGGAATACCAGACTGGTGGGCCACTGAACGCTGATACCAAGAATCATCCTGTGGGCAAAGGGGAGCCAATACAAGTGTTTACACAAGGAAATGACGGAGGTACAGAGGCAGAGTAGACATACCTAATTGGAGTTCTAAGAGCTGCAGGAGAGGATTAAGCCCACGTCCCTCTGCTGAAAGGTGAGCAACTTCGCCGTGAGCCCCTGACAAGGCGCACAGGGGGTTGATTAATAACAGGACGAAAGACGGGAGAAAGGTGTGGAAGACATCTGCTGTGTCCCCTCATCATCCATTGTCCCTTTGCTGCTGAGAACAGTTCTCTGAGTCTCCTTTGAAGAGCTGCTTTCACCCCTCTGCTCGTTTGCTTTGGGTGGGTTTCACTTACTTCCCCATCAACTCCAGGGATGGTCAGAAATGATTTGTTCAGAAATTAAGCATGTGTCCCGAATCTGGCAAGTGATTCTGAGGCCCAGGATCTCTGTTTGCATGAAGGGAAAAAAAGCTCATTGTTTCCAGCTAAGCTGAACGGGGAAGAGCGACGGCCACGGTGCAAACCAGGGGCAGCCTAGCAGTCGCCAGACAGTTTGAAGTTACCCGGTTTGAGGCTCAAAGCAACAGAGAGAGAGAAATGAAGCTGGAGGCCGCAATAGAAGTCAGAAACCATCTGTATGTCCTCTTTGGAAAAACATCCATTCAGGGCTTCTGCCCATTTCTTTTCATTAGAAACCAATGTTATCAGTGCTTCTAGCCAGCTAAGCCTGAGGCAGTTCTGAAGTTTTCCATAACGTGGGCTAATCAATTCCTCTCTTTTCTTTCCTCCTGTTAACCCAGCTTGAATCAAGTTTTCTGCCACTTGTGACCCAACAAGTGCTAAATGATATTCAAGAAAATAATCGAGGAAGCCATCAATCACTGAGGTGATAACAGGAAGAGAGAGACTTACTGGTGAGAAGTTCTGAAGGAAAACCAACGTTTTAATCTCACATGTTGGAGGGATACCACACACGCGATATAGCACACAAATTACTAACCCCTTCCCCAGCATAAGTTTAGCAGTATCTACCTGGGGCTCATATTATAGGTCCAGATGTTACACGGGCAGGGGCTCTAATTCAAACTACCCAGCAATCCAATTATAATTATGTACTTATGTTATATCTTTATAATTAATATGATAATACATAAGTAACATTATTTTTTTTATTATTATTACTATTGATGGGTTTTCTCTTTTCCAAACTTATTGGGGAAAAGAGAAAACCCATCACTGGGGGAAATAATTTGTTGGAGGTGAAACTATCAATCTTACCTGCCTCAATGTGTGTCTTTACCTCCTTCTTCCCTATCTTGCTGGGAGAGGTGACCCTTAATGAAAGACATAACCCTCCAGTGGATGGCTGATCTTAATTGGAGAGGTGGGACTTCTCCTGTTCAAGGTGGATCCTTCCTCCTTTCTTTATCATACCTTCTCCCACCTCCTTAAGGGCTTTGTCCTATCAATGATTCCTTTTTTCTTGCTTCCTCTCTACTGGCAATTTTCTCCCATTTTTATAAAAAATCCCCCTGTACTAAAATAACGCCGTCCTAGACTATCAGTAGTTCTGAAAGTGTGATCTGAAGAGCTCCTATATCAGAATCACCTGGGGGTACATGTCTAAAACTAAAATTACTAAAATTGCAGAGTCCTGGACCCCACCCCGATCTGTAAGACTCAATGGTGCCCTGGAACCTGCACTTTGACAAACCCTCCAGGTGATTCCAATGCACCAGGCAATGGTGCACTACCCTCTCTTGTGTGTACTGTGAATATTTCACTTTCCCATGATCCTCAAATCTTCAAAAGCATCAAGCCTGGCTCCCCTCCCATACACATACTGATTTTGCAGAAAAAAGAACCATTAAAGGAAAAAAAAAAACCCTCTAATTCCCATATTATAAAGGTAACTCCATTCATGGGGTGCCTGAGTGGTTCAGTCAGTTAAGCGTCTGACTTTGGCTCAGGTCATGATCTCACGGTTCGTGAGTTCGAGCCCCGTGTTGGGCTCTGTGCTGACAGCGCGGAGCCTGGAGCTATGAGCTCTGTGTCTCTCTCTCTCTCTCTGTTTGCCCCTCCCCTGCTCAGGCTCTGTCTCTCTTTCTCTCTCAAAAATAAATAAACATTAAAAAAAAAAAGAAAAAAAAGAAACGTAACTCCATTCACACACACCCACCCTTTCTACTTTTCCTCCTGTCAACATGGAAAATATGTACTTTCTCCTTCTGAGGCTAATTATGACATCTGAGTTCATTTGTCCCCTTTTCCTACCCTCCTAAGCGCTCCACTCGATCTTCTATCCTGTCTCTTATATTTTTAACCTCTCCATATCCACAGCCTTCTTTTTATCAACATTTAAACATATGTACAATTGACCCTCAGACAACACGGGGTTAGAAGTGCTGACCTCTCCCTCCCGGCGCCCGGAGTCAAAAGTCCACCTATAACTTTTGGCTCCCCAAACACTTGACTACTAACAGCCTACTGTCGACCAGCAGTGTTACTGGTAACACAAGCAGTCAGTTAACACGCAGTTTGTACGTTATGTGTATTAGGTACGGTAGGCTTACAATCAAGCAAACTAGTAAAAAGAAAATGTTATTAAGAAAAACATACAGGAGAGGGGCGCCTGGGTGGCTCAGTTGGTTAAGCAGGCGACTTCAGCTCAGGTCATGATCTCACAGTTCGTGAGTTGGAGCCCCATATGGGGCTCTCTGCTGTAAGCTCTGAGCCCACGTGGGATCCTTTGTCTCCCTCTCTCTCTGCCCCTCCCCCACATGCATGCACTTTTGTCTCTCTCCAAATAAATAAATAAACATTAAAAAAATCATAAGGGAGAGAAAACACACTTACAGTATGTACTGTAATTACTGAAAAAACATCCATGTGTAAGCGTACACGCCCTGCTCACACCTGTGTTGTTCAAGGGTCAACTGTGCAAACATCTCCCATCTTCAAGACGATTCTCCCTTAACTTCATGAACCAAACACCTCCAGCGACTGTACTCATTCACCTCCTCTTGTCGGCTAAACTTCTTCAAGATGTCTACACTTACTGCCCACTTGCTGCCCACTTCTGTTTAATTCCCACCCCGCTATTTTCCTGCAACTTCTCTCACTAAAATGACCCCAAATTCCTTTGTCGTTAAATCCAGTGGACACTCAGTCTGCACGTTATTGGACCTTTCAGTTCCATTTGACACTGTCGTCCATTCCCTTCTTGGAACCTTGGCTTCCTTGATATCTCACTCTCTTCTTCCTATCTCTGTGCTGCTCCTTCCCACTCTCCTTCTCAGGCTTCTCTCCCTCTGCCCTTCCCTTAAACGGCAGACCTGTCCTAGCCCCCTTTTTTTTGCTTGCCCCACTCGATCCACTCGCCCCATGAATCTTACCCAGGCCTATTGTTTCAGCTAATAACTAGGTGCAGAAGAACCTCATGTATACATTCCCATCTGAGCTCCAGACCCACACAACCAATTATCTAGAAGGCATTTCTACTTAGATGCCTCACGGGTACCTCACATCAGATATATTCAAAATTACCTTGGCAACTTCCGCTCGACCCCCTTCCAGGTAAAAAGGCATTCTCGTGGAGCTGCCCAAGTCAGGAATTTACCAGTGATCCTTGACTCCTTCCTCCCTCTCTCTCCCCGTTAACTCCCTCCTAAATGTTTCACACTCGGAACAGCCTTTCCCCAATCTTGCTCCCTTCCCATCCAGGGTGATACCCTGGAAGAAAAGGCCACAGTTATACTGACCAAATATTTGCTGTAGTTAATTTAAAAGTAGGCTCCAAGCTTCCTGTCAACCCAGTAAAAATGAAGGAAAAGTAATCTTCACAGTTTATAATCCTCATATATATTTATAATCCTCATATTTATACATATTTATAATCCTCAACTATAATCCTCATAGTTTATAATCCTCGTTAGAGTAACTAACACGTTACTCTAAAAGAAATTTCTCAGGAGGAGATTTATATAGGGAGCAAAATGTGATGAAATGGACAATGTTCTCAACAGCACTCCTGTGATAGATCCTATAATTTCACTCGGCAAGTATTTTTGGAGTACTTACTATGAACCAGGCTCTGTGCTCACCACTGCACATAAAACAAGTGAATGTGGTTCTTTCTTATCTAATCTCATGATTAAAACCAATTTGGGCATCATGTTAAATGCCACTGTCTGCACACAATTTGGTGGGTTTCCCAAGCCATCCCTGCCTGATGGTAAAACTGGGGTCACAACAACAGCAATTCAGTTCGTCCACCTCCTCCCCTCTCCCCCCGGGGCCATCCCCAGACCCTAGGGCGTGACTTCACGATGTCTAGCCTTTCCTTTAAACCGCAGCTCACTTAAAAAAAAAAAAAATTATAAACAAACAAACAAATGGCACTTACCAGCAGTATCAGCACCACCATGTATCACGTACTCAATATTTATAGGACTCCCCAAGAGTTGTCGTATATGTGCTGACAAACAGTGCTCTCAGCCACCACACAGAATCTGTCATTTTCCAACCTAACCTGCTCTGGCTTCCTGCGGAGATCCACTGCTAAGATATCCCCAGCGCAGTCACCCCAACCACACATGTGTGTCCCGGCCAATGTGTGTGTCCCGCTGCTCTTGCTTAAATAGGTCAAAGGTGCTGCTCCTGATGCTTGACAAACTTGTGCTGAGGCTGCCAGAGTGGAGGGTGTGGGCTAGGGTGGCCTGTCCATTGTGGCCGAAGGTACTGGTTCTCAGATGCCAACGTTACGTCATCTTAAAGCTTACCCTGATGTACTGAAGCTGCCGAAGCTGTTCAAATTATCAGGGTCCTTCCGCACAAAAGTTGTACCATGTTTTGCCACGATGTGGAAAACAGATATCTCTAACTACGGGGATTATAGTTTCCAAAGCAGTGTTGTCTGGCACTCCCGGGGCCTATAGAAAAACAGCTTTCAGTTTGTACTCACATCAGGATGCACAATAAGACTTTGAAGAGAGTCCAACCAGGCAGGGGTGAGGCCAGGGGGAAAACTGTGACAATGAGCCCGTTCCAAAATCACCCTTCCCCCATAGTAGGGTATTCATAACCTTGCAGCTTGCTGAACAAGCTTAGATCCAGGTCAGAAGTCATACTCCGTAAGTATGTTGTCTTCAGATTTGGCCCAGTTTGATCCAGGACTAAAAATCAGAAGGATTTAGGAACTGGTTAGATGGCCTATATTCAGAGTCTTCTCACACAGGTCTCTCCTCTCAACTTGACCTTTGCCTTCAGACACAGCTGGTTCCATTATGTTCTGTTGTCAAGATTTAGAACCCAGGCTTGAGGCAGTCCTATATGCAAGAGAAACCAGACCAACAGGTGCTTACAGGTCACACTGTCCTTTGTAAATTAAGGTGTTTAGTCACTGGGACACTCATAGGCAGGCCCTGGATTTTTCCACAAGAAATATTATGGATATAAGTGAGCTTAAAGTTTTACGTGTATGCGACAACTTGGGCCTCTTTGAATTCAGAAGGGGCCGTTTAATCTTTAATCTTGGTAAGTGAAGATTAAATATAAAACGCCTAGTGCCATCCTTCGCAAGGGGTGATCACTCAGTAAACTGGTGTCTGGGCTCTTAGCCTCACAGACCCCAGCTTCCAGGACGGAAGTGTCCTACACGCCTTAGACTCAAAATTACTCCCCTCTATCACCCAGTTCTACCCCAGTCTTCTCTTTTCCTACCTTATCGGCCAGGCAAAGTCGCGGATTCATTCCTACCAACTACATTGACCACCCAGTCCCGGAGACTTGGACCCTCAGCTGCTGGGGAGCGAGATGCAAAGTCTGGGGCAAGAAATTACCTCCCAGCGCGGAGCCCGCCGCGCGCAGCCTTGTGGGAGTTGTAGTTCTCACAACCCAGAGCCTCCAAAGAGGCGTCACCGCGGGACTCGTTTTCCCGTGCTCCTCGGCGCGGATCCACTTGGGACTGGTCCCTGGGTGGTTGCAGTGGTAGAGTGCGAGCTTGCTGACCGAAAAGTGGAATCCGGTCCCCTGTGTTCGTGGAGTCTCAGCCGCCGAGGATCTCAGGGCTGGTTCCCGTCCCTTCGGAGCCCCGGAGGCCAAACTGGGATTACAAGTTTAAGGTTTCCTAGAGGGCGAAAGATAAGGAGCCGACCTCCCCCCCCCCCCCCCCCCCCCCCCCCGCTGCGGTGTCTGCTGCGGGAGCGGCCAACCCCTACCCGAGTTAAAACTCCCGGGGAGTCTTCGCTGCTCCCACCTCCGCTTCTCCCGCCACGCTCCCACTTGGGGTTCCCCCCACCAGGGCCGCGAGTCGCCGCGGTCGCCGCAGCTTGGCTGCGGGCTGGATGTGCGCCCCCGCGGATTCCCGGGAATCTGGAAGCGGCCGCTGAGCCGCGGCGCGGGCGGAAAGTTTGTATTCGCCCCGTGCAGCCTCACCCCGCAGGGGCGTCCACCATGATCACCCGTGTCTTCAGCATGCGCGTGTGGGCCCCGGTGGGCGTCTTGACTTCGCTGGCGTATTGCGTCCACCAGCGGCGGGTGGCCCGGGCCGAGACCCCGGGGGCGCCTAGCCAGCGTCCCGTCGACCGGAGTCTGCTGGAATTGAAAATGGTGCAGGTCGTGTTCCGACACGGGGCGCGGAGTCCTCTCAAGCCGCTCCCGCGGGAGCAGGTGAGAGGTCGGCCGGGGCCGGGACTGGTGGGGCAAGGACCGGGGCGGTCGACCGCAGGCGGACCGGGCGCCTGGCCCCGAAACACACCTTGGGAGTTTTACCCTCATCGAGCGGGATTCCGGCTGGATCCAGACCAGAGGAATACTGCAGTACCTTGAGCAGAGGGGCTGGCCTGGCACTGCTAGCCGCCCATCCTCCTCGTACCCTCCGGATGTTGGGCACCCCGGGGACTTCTAGTTGTAACCCCTGATTGATGGCAGTGGTGTAGCACAGTTGGTAGCACTGCGCTGCTTGGAGGGCTTAGAAATCGCCTAGGGATCTTGTTCAAATGAAGATTCGAATCCAGCAGGTGTGTGGGGTAGAGCCTGAGATGCTGCATTTCTAACAGATGCTTGGGTGAACTTGAGAATGAAAGTGTAGTGCATTTCTGTGTGACTGTTTGAAGGTTGTCAACAGTTGCAGGAACCCCCATAACTGGGATTACAGCGGGTAGCAGAGGTCAACATCTTTGGAAACAGGTATCACAGCGGCTTTCAGTTTGCTGGAGATCATTTGAGATCCTTGAAGGCTTTTTTTTTTTTTTTTTTTTAAATAAGTGCTGTATCTTGGGTCTTATTTTCTATTTTGGGTTTCTAAAACTATCGTGGAAGGGATTTGAGGTAGGAAAACATTTTTAATTGGCTAGTCCTGTGTTTATAATGTCTTAAAATCTACCAGGTTTGGCCAGGGTAATTATGACTAAAGCACAAATAGTTTCTATTTATTTATTTATTTTTTTAATGTTTGTTTATTTTGAGAGAGAGAGAGAGAGTAAGCAGGAGAGGGAGAAAGGGAGAGAGCATCCCAAGCAGGCTCCGCACTGTCAGCCGCAGAGCCCCACAGGAGGCTGCAACTCACAAATTGGGAGACCATGACCTGAGCCAATATCAAGAGCCTGAGCTCAATTGGCTGACCCACCCAGGAGCCCCTAGGTGTTTTTTGTTTTTGTTTTTGTTTTGTTTTTTAATGATTAACCTTCCTGGATTTGATTTTTGGAGAGAGGCAGTTGAGGTCTCTGGCCTTTGGTGCAAGCAGGCCTGTAATTGAAGAACTGGCTTCCCAGCGAAGATAAAGAGGCAGCCTGAAATCCTCAGGCCCCCAGCTGTCACACTTACCTGTGGAGTGCTTTTGCATTAATTGGTCCTCCAGGCTGATGTTGGAGCAAGTTCAATAGATGTCTAAACCTCATATTTGGCATTCTCTTCATGATCATCATTGCTTTCCAGAAACCCTTAGGGTTGTGTCCTCACAGTGTCCAACTGAAAATCTGGTTTTTAAAGCTGGCCACACATGAACTCAAACCTTTAAAGCATCTCCCACATGAATAAACAAATTTTGGCAGGCACTTAATTCTGCTACCAGATTTCTAGTTAGCCTTTCTGAATGGCTGTACCACTTTCCATCTGGTATTGGAATTTTTTTTTTCTCATCTTCCCTCCTCCCCCACCCCCCCACCCCCACCGTTCCTTCCTTTCTTTTTGATGCTTTTTCAATCCCTTACTCTCCCTTTTTGTGTTTTTACTAAATCTTCCTTGTGACTTTTGCACATCGCCCATCTCATGTGCACTCCCCCCTTCTTCGTTTATTCTTGTTACAGAAAGGCTGGAAAGTAACATAGGGATAGAAGACTCATCACGTTAAAGACAAAGCTGTCGGTGGTAGCAGAGAATTAAAGTCTGAGTGTCTAGGCTTGGGCCTAATATATACAGGATATATACTCCCTTAAGGCCTGAGAAAGATTTAGATTCTTTTAGGACTTCTTCCTGAGCTAGCGGGGGTGTGATGGCTACCTTCTGCCATTCTGTTGGAAGGCGCAGTTTGTAGCTCAGGTAGAATGCCAGCTTCATTCTCTTCTGTCTGTGTAGCCACAAAGTAAGAAGCATCTGAGTCCATGGCCTCCCTTTGCAGTTAGGGAAGGCACGTCACCTCCTGCCTGCTCACATTCTCCAGACGTCAGGCCAATGCATTAAACATCTTCGATTAGCACAAATGCCAGGGGTGGGACCAAACCTCTTTCCATTTAGGCTGTGAGCCTGTGTCTTTGGCTCCCTGTAACTTGTTTCTGGATGATTTCTCTCAGGTTTTCTTTTCAAGGTCCAGTTTGATAACGGTTGTTATTGGGATTTTCTAATCTTCCTGGTTCTGTTACTAACTGTAGTCAGAAGGGACCACCTGGTAGCAATTCTAAAATGAAAATTGCCTTTGGTAGATGTTTCCAGGCTTGTGACTGGTTAATGGATGAATACAAGTGACAAGTCACTTCATTCAGTTATCTCAGAAATCTTCAGAGAGCAGCATTGTTTAAAACGAGGTGTGTTATTGAGTTGTTTTCATTTGGCTTGAATGGCTGTTGACTTAATTTGTCTTCCTTTAGCTGTGCTTGGGAATATAAGCTCTGGAACTTGGTTGGCTGTTTTTTTCTGATCATGAGATTCCACTCAAGTACATATTCACAAGATAAGTGTGGCCCTGCTTTCAGATTTCCCTTAGTTCACCTCTAGGCAAGATGGCCTCCAACTCAGGCAGGTTCCTCCAGTTTTTATAAAGTAAAGTCTAGCTTATCTCAGTTCCACTGTTGATTAAGGCATTTGGGTTCCTATTTATTTGGTAATGTAGGCCAGCTGGAAGGCGTACTGTTAGTCTAATTGTTACTCAATACTTACCCAGAGCTCAGCTAAGAGAAGCACTCACTATTCAGGAAGCGTGGCATGAAGGATGTGCCCATAGCCCCATTCATTCCTCTGGAGCAGTGTTCATGACTGCTTGTTCTTGGAAAGACTTTGGACTCCGATGGGGAGCTTTCAAAAATATTGATGCCTGGGTGTCCCTTCTGGAGATTCTGATTTAACTGGCCCAGAGCATCCAGACATGGCAACATTTTCTCTGGTGGAGCTTTAGAATTATCTGGACTGGATAGCATTAACAAAGTTGAGGCCCCATCCCAGGAGAGCCAGATGTGATGAGCTCAGGATGGGGCTGTTTTGTTTTGTTTTGTTTCGTTTGTGATGCCAGTGTGCAGCCAAGGTTTCAAACCACCGCTTTATTCTAAAATCCACACCTGGAAGGGTTTTGTTTACTTTTATGCAGATTTTGTCTTTTACCTCTGGAATGTAGCATATCAATCCCGGTATAGTACTGTCTTCACAGAAATGTGCTTTGGTGAGATGCCATCATTCTGTGTTGAGAAAACTATGAGAAACAATCCCACAGAACTCGTTGCTGTGACTAGTGAAAAGATGTTCATTATATTACTCTATCCTCTTTATGAGGACCCTTGGGAGGAATTTGTCTGTTCGCATTAGAAGTGGTATGCTTCTCCTGAACAGTTGGCTTGCTTTTATCTTTAAGCTTGTCTAGCTGATCGAGTTTCTCCCTTCATAAAAGCCAGAAAGCTTAGCGCTGAATCTTTGGCCCACCTACAGTGAAATCCGTGGGTCTTTAGAGTGTACCTTTTTGAGAGACTTTATTTCCGTATCCAGTTTTTGTCCCCATACTTGTTTGCTGTTGTCTTTCTTGCCTACTTTGAATGGGTTGTCTTACTCTGTTTTAGCTCTTGTTATCCTCTCCTTTAAGTTAGTTCTTAAAAATGGGGCATAAATAAGTAAGATTTTAAAGTTAGTCTTTGCCATGAACTCGGAAGCTGAAGAGCAGGAACAAGAATGAGAGTGTGTGTTGGGGGGGGAGGCGCGGTTAGACACCATGTATGGAACTAGTGTATCGTGTAGTCTTAAAAACTTGAAAACGTGCATTGTAGATTTGGCATGAACTGGACCGCCAGGAGTCATCTCTTGGGAAACACCAAAGATCCTCTGTTGGTGAATTGTCGCTAATAAGAGGAGATTTCTTAAGTGAGCCTGAATAGACCCTGTGGACTTGGTATCGGAGCCTGTGCTAGACAATGGCCTTACCAGGATGGATAATTCAGCCTCGGCTGTAAAAGAATTTTAAGATGTGCTAAAGGAGAAAGAAAAGAGATTCCTATGCTGGGAGCCCTGGGAACGCAAAGAAGGTACCTCAAACTTAAAACCGAACTCAGTTTGTCTGTTCTTCTGCGTTGGCCTTAGTTTTAGTCGAGGAGGACCTCTATTACCCTTGTCGCCTTAGGCACCCAGGCTCAAAACCAACGTAATTTCTTTCTTCAACCTTCCTTATTTACCTACCAACATAGCCCCCACATAAGGCTTTTATCCACTCACTTGCCAGGTTTGACTCGAATCTCTTGCACCCACCCCTTCTATTCCTACTGCCTTAGATGGGGCCTTAGGCCCTCCTCTGCAGACATCAGAGAGTTGGCTTCTGCATCTAGACTTCCCATTCTAGTTATGATCTATGCTGCTGGTTGTCAAGCTATTCCCTGGAGCCTGTGGCCTCAGAGGGTATGAGGGGCTACGGCTCTGTGTTCCCACTCCTGCTTCAACTAGAGGAACTCCAGTTTTTGCCTTTGTATGTGGAAATCTAAAGTTAAACTCTACTTGGTATTTGCTAATTAAAAATTTTGTGGGGCGCACGGGTGGCCCAGTAAGCTGACCATCTGACTCTTGATTTTGACTCAGGTCATGATCTCGCATTTCGGGAGTTTGAGTTCTGCATCGGGCCCTGCACAGACAGTGTGGAGCCTGCTTGGGATTCTCTGTCCATCTCTCTCTCTCTCTCTCTGCCCTTCCCTCACTCTTTCTCTTTCTGTCTCAAAATAAATAAATAAACTTAACAACAACAAACTGGGCTGTTATTTAAAAAAAAAAAAGTTTCAAAACTGGTCCCAGGTTGAAGCCAATCAAACCACTTCTTTCCTACATGGCATTCTCGGCCATCTCTGCTTCGCTCAAGCTTCTTTCCTATTCTTGGAATTCTGAATACCAGTCTCTCCTTACCCACCTTTTACTCTCAAGTCCAGGTCTTTGCTTTTCTAAATCGTCTTCACTTCAAAGGCCATCCCTTCATGAAACTTTTCCTGAATCCCCAGCCAGAAGAGGTCTGTCTCTCCTTTGAACTACTGTGACCCTCATCTGGTTTCTTGTGGCACACAGTTTCTGTTTTTGGTGCTGCCGTCCTTTCCATTCTAGCTTGCTAGCTCTGCTAACCCGAAAACCTAGAAAAGGCAGGATCATGCTATCTCAGTCTTGGTTTCTTCCACAAGGTATGGCAGATCATCTGTGTACGGGCCCTTTGCTGGGCTTCCAAAATGCAAGGGTAAATCGATGACCCAATCTCTCTTCTCCGAGCAGGACTGCCGAGCAGGACAGACTAGTAAGGGAGCTCTTCTAATACAGTTTGGTAAAGGCCACCAAAAAGAGCCACCGAGGCTACTTTGAGACCATGGGGCCATTGACACAGCTCCTGGGAACGTTTAAGCTGTCTTGCGAAATAAGCAGAAATCTTTTCAGATGAAAGGGAAAAGAAAATTCCAGGTAGAAGGAACATGAGGTTGAAAAGCTAGGAAGTTCGAGGACGGTGCTGTAGAAAACAACGTTGTGTGGCTAGAGAGTAAGTGTGGAGGGCAGGGAAGAAATGGTGAAGAGAGAGAAGGAGAGGCAGGGGCCATCATGCAGCTGTGAGCCCCGGAAGGGTTTTATGCAGGCAAGTTACAGGATCAAAACTTTGGAAGGAGGAGCCATAGTTACAGGATGGTAAGAAGAAGGTCTGTGCTCTGAACACCCAGTCTTCTGATGTCAGTTGCTGCAGCTCCAGTGGGGGAAGAGGCCCAGGTCTGGAGGACTGGCTGCAGGTGGGACTAAGACAATGCCCTTTGAAAGATAGAGGGTTTCCTTTGTGTAAATGGAACCTGGGGTCCCCCCCCAGTGGTGCTCCCCTTGGCTATTTCTGGGAGGGGCCAAGATAGATACAGTGCTACAAGACATAGTAAGTTTTCAAATGTTAGTTTTAAAAGGAATGGGAAATCGCATAGTGGGAAACTGAGTTAAATGATCTTGTAATTTTAAGTGCTACACGTCTCCCGCTCTCTCTTCACCATTTCTTCCCAGTCCTCCACACTTACGCTCTAGCCACACAACGTTGTTTTCTACAACACCGTCCTCGTACTTTTAAGAAGACAAGCACTAAAAGCTAGAGTAGTCACTGAAGGGAAGTAAGACTTGAGCTGTCATTGGACCTTGAAGAGAAGCTGGATGGGCAGGAGTCCCTCCGAGCACAGGAAGCAAGTTGAAAGAAGATGCAGAGGAAGCAGTGGGCATGGTCTGATCTGGGGACGGGAGGAGAGAGGTACAGTGACACTATAGCAGGGGACAGGGGCTCGGCCGAGGTGTAGGAGTCCTGGAATGCCAGGTGCCTATCTCTTGAAACATTAGGAAACAACTATTGACATGATGAAAGTGGCTTAGCAAGATTAATGGGGGGCAGGGAATTGTATCTATGTATGGATTGTGGGGGTGGAGGGAAGGGAGTCAGTCACACGCTTTTGCCTGAGGTAGTAAGGTTTTACACTCTTACCAGATAAAAGGAGGACCTTTGGGAATGACTTTTTTCCTAGCCAGTGATCCATAGAGTTTAGTGCGGCTGGTGGAGTAGTGGGGGAGAGTCAGAGGTTTGAGTTTTGGGGCCTAGGAGACCTGTGGCATCATTGCGAGCGACGTAATGTGTTCGGGAGAGGAGCTGGCATATGGGAAGAAGAAAAGATTTTCGTTTTTAAAATTGGAGTCATCACATCTGACTCAGCGAGTGTAAGAGTTTCATGGGCAGTTGGAGCTCTGAGACCTGTGGCTACTGGGGATGTTTTGAAACCGTGACAGTAGAGCGGAGCAGGAGCCAGACTGCAAGGAGAAAAGGAAGATGGTGAAGAAGTGAAGAAGGGGCAGCCCCTTGTTTGAGAAACTCGATGAAAGGAAGGCAAGGGGACATTAGGTAAAGCCCTTAAGGGCAGGGGAGGCATAGAAACCTGGAGGTTGATTCCTGGAAAAATCTTACAAGTGTCTGCTCACTGAGGTCATACTATTTTTATTCATTCATTTATTCATTCATTCACCAAGTATTTGCATGCCAGGCCTTCTGGTGACTTCTCCCCTTTACTGCAGTCTGGGCTTAGTGCCAGAGCAGCGTCTTAATAGCCAGTGCTAGTGGAGCAGTAACAGGGCTTGGGCTGAGGGTACCCGGAATAATAAATTACTGTCTTTTCTTCCTTTAATTGGAGCTAGAGTTAAAGCTTCTTTCCTTCCCATGGGAAGGTTGTGAGTCTAGTGTCTGTGATCCCAGCTATGTCTTTCAGGTGCTGCTGGATATTAATGCTATAAGTTTCAAGAACCTTCTAAACAATGTGTTGTTTTTTTTGTGGTCATAACAGGCAGAGTGGAATCTCCAGCTATTAGAGGTCCCACCCCAAACTCAGTTTGATTACACTGTCACCAATCTAGCTGGTGGCCTGAAACCACATTCTCCTTTCGACTCTCAGTACCGTAAGACCGTACTCAAGGTGAGCATTGCCTCCCTGCCCTGGGAAGCCCCCTGTAAAGTTTCCATGGTTTTCTCTGGGCTGAGTTTTGCAGACGGGGAGGTTATTTTCATGCTTCTCTTTCTGCCCCGCACCAGGGAGGCATGTTTTCTGGACAGCTGACTAATGTGGGCATGCAGCAGATGTTTGCCCTAGGACAGAGGCTGAGGAAGAGCTATGTGGAGGACATCCCCTTTCTTTCACCAACCTTCAACCCACTGGAGGTCTTGTGAGTCACTTGTAAAAGGGACGTGGCTTCCATTTTAAGATCTTACACATGAGGAAACCTGTACTGACCCCCCAGGATGGTGCCCATTCTCACCCAAGGTAGTTTGGGGCAGTTCCCCTTATATAACAGCATCCTGTGAACATGTGGTCAGTGGAGATCACGTTCATTGGCTTTTGGGTCCCTTGGGGCACCCATCCCGCAGAGAAAGGATTCCTCCCAGTCCCATTGCCCCCCTCATGTGATCTTAAAGCCTCCCAGTTGCTCTGTAGGATGAGACAGTGTATAGAATCAAATCTTCCTTTTTTGAGTGTCTCTACCTTTTTGTTTTTTTCCAGTGTTCGTTCCACTAATATATATCGGAATCTGGAGTCTACCCGATGTTTGCTGGCTGGGCTTTTCCAAAGTCAGAAAGAAGGTTTGAGTTTGGAGTCTAGAAGTCTGCCCTGTCCCTGAGGAGCTTTTTCTTCTTCCTTCCAAAGCCCTTCCGCCTCTCTTTCTTCGTGCGTTTTCCTTCGGTTTCTCTTCTCCTGCACACGTGGCTTCCATGGCGTGCCTACTCTGGTGGGCCCTCGCTTGTCTGGCCTCCTGCTGGCCTTGCCGGCCTGACCTCCACCTCCATGGTGATGTGTCAGCCACTCTGATGTGCCTCTGGCCCCTGACTTCTCCTCTTAAGCGTCTACACAGGCCACTTAAGGCATCCCCAGCCAGGTCTTGTGAATAATACTGGGGCTTTTTGCTTAGGTAAGACACCGCTGAAAAGGAGGGAGGGCAGGAGGAACACTTAGCCGAGACCCAAGCCTGCTGCCATTGGCTTGGTCTTGGTGTTAACCCACAGCATGACTCAGATGGTATTAACAGTATTCTGTTCAGCCTTTCCTCACTGAGAAAGTCTATTGAGTTTGGGTTTTAACATGTTCAACCGGTGAGTGATTACAGCTAGTGGTGCCCAGCCTTTTCACCACCAAGGACCACATGTGTTATTTTCCCTCATGGATCTTATGTATTGAGGGCCTTTGACTATCAGAGGGACCTTCATTTTGCCATTTATACTTGACTGAAATTTACATGTAATTGCCAGTCTGAGTTTCATATCCTCACGACCTCACCAATATTGAAATACTAAAATGGTGCTATAAGGCAAAGGTTCTTGCTTAGCTTCTTTTGTAGTATCTCAAATAGATATAAAATTGCCATCAGGCTTATTAAAACAAACAAACAAACAAACAACAACTATGTAAAAGAATAGAAACCTCCAGGGTTTCTCCTCTGGGAAGGCCAGCCTGACCCTAGTCGGGGTTGGATACAGCTGCTAATTCTGGCTGAAATTGGCTGCTGAGCACAAGCAGGGTGTGTCTGAGTAACATAGAGCAAACAGAGGGGCTGCCCCTTAGGAGCCCCTGAGCTTTGGAAGAGTCCACAGTGCCTGGCCTTCTGAGAGCTCTTCACTTGCCCAGCTTCGAAGAGGCAAATAAATACCCTTTCCTCTGAAACACCAAAAGTAGGAAAGCTGTTTCTTGAAGGCAGGCTGACCTACAGGCAGGTCTCGGACCGAGACTGCCCCATATTCCCAACAGGGAGGGAAGTGGTGTCACCACGAGCCACTGGACCCGCATGCCCTGGGACTCCAATTTGACCATGTCCCAAAGCTTTTTTAGTAGCTTTGTATCTATTGTATTGCCGTAGGCAATAGTATCCCCAATTTACAGATAACAGAATTCGGGCACAGAGAGGCTAAATGACTTTCCCAGGAACACACAGCTGGTAAATGGTGGAACAGGGATTCAAAGTATGGCAGTCTGGCTTCAGAATCTAATACTCTTCATCTTTACACTCTGCCGCTCAGAGGACACATCTGTCTGGAGAGGGCCTCTGATCATTTGCCCGACAAAGTGTGTCTGAATTTTGATATTCTAGTAAAGTTACCATATGCTACTAGAATTTTGACTGTCACATTTTTGTTTGGGAATAATAGCTCTTTGGGGCTTAGATTCACCTAATCACCCTGTATTGATCGGAGTGAATTCCGGAGAGCTGCTGACAGCAGCTGTCTCTTTGCCATTTAGAGAAGGTTGGTCTTGAGTTGTGTAGCAAAGGAAGCTGCCATAGGCCCTTGCCATCTCTGGCACAGAGCAAAGCCTTGGAAGGTGTTAGAGCACCTTCTCTGGGTATTGATGGGAGGGGATAAAGGTACTTGTGAGCTCTGAGAAGTAGCGGGCTCCTGCGAGGTATACAGTTGACCTTTGAACATGGGTTTGAACTGCATGGGTCCACTTACGCATGGGTCCACTTACACATAAATTTTTTTTTTGTAAGTACAGTACAGAACTATAAAAGTATATTTTCTCTTATTCTTAATATTTTCTTTTCTCTAGCTTACTTGGTTGTAAGAATACAGTATGTAATACATATAACATACAAAAGATGGGTTAGTCAACTATTTATGTTATTGGTAAGGCTTCCAGTCAACAGTAGGCTATCAGTAGTTAAGTTTTGGGGGAATCAAAAATTATACATGGATCTTTGACTGCATGGGGGGATTGGTGACCTTAACCTCCGGGTTGTTCAAGGGTCAACTGTATAATAAGAAACATTATTTGTGGTCTAACGTGTGGTTCTTGGCAATTCATCTGGAAACCTGGCTTTCCTTTTAGGCAAGGCTGTGGGGTCTGACAGGATTTGTGGCCTTGTGGTGGCTTTCCTTAGATTGTCATGCGCTGAGTCACTACATTGGTCTATAGGATTGGACTTTAAGAGGCAAGAAAGTCACCTAGTTCTGATGGAGTCCGGGACAGCTCATTCTTTGTTAGAATGCCCAAGTCTGATCCAGGTCTGTACCTGCTCTAGTCATATGTGGCCCAATAGGAGGGGTTGTGCCAGACAGAACAAGGCTGCTCCTTGCTTTCTCCATTTCTCAGCCCATAGAAGAGCTGCTGTTGGCAAGGCCAGGGCATGTTCAAGGCAGTTACTGTCCTGAAACAGTGACCTTGATGATCTGTCTCCTAAAGCAGACAAGAGAAGGAGGGGGTGGGGATGCTGGGAGGGACAAGCTGAAGCCTCTTCCTGCCTGTGCTCTCACCTTCCTTCCAGGACCCGTCGTCATCCACACTGATGAAGCAAGCTCTGAAGTCTTGTACCCCAACTACCAGAACTGTTGGAGCCTGCAGGAGAGAACGAGGTAACCGCCCTGGCTTCTTGCTCAATGGGGGGGTGGGGGGGGGGAGAGGTGGAGGGGGGTGTGGACAGCCAGCCTCGTGGCACTTCTGCTTGCAGGACTCTGCCTGACCTGAGGGCCTGTCCAGGCTTACTGTGTTGGTGGGTGAGTGGTGGGAAGGATTGCTTTGCACTCAGGCCTGCCATCACTGTCCGGGAAATGAAGGTCTTGCTCACAGCGGCAGGCCTCTAGGGAAGGTACAGCAAGCCTACGGGAGGCCACCTGCTGGGCCAGAGAACCGGTACCAACAGCCCGAGCTGGGTTTGCCTTTACAAACTATTGTCCTCTCGGCCATCATGGGCTCTCCGAGGGGGCCGACGAAACTGTCAGGTTAGGTAGAAGGCAATGAAACAGGTCATAAAACTGCAAATCCACATGGGCAAGCAGAAGACCCAGATTTCCCTCCTCTTACCAGCTTGCTGCCCTGTAGAATGGCTCGGTTTGGGCTCAGGGCGCTTTTCAGCATTCAGATATTTCTGGGCTGCACAAAGACTATGTAGTATGTGTTCCACAGAAGACAGAGAATATTGTTTTCAAGCAGACTGCAGGGCCATGGTTGTATCATTTTGGGTATAATAGAAGAAAATGCTAGAGTGGAATTTGGAAATCCAGGCTATTATTCTAGCTCTGGTACCTGTTAACTTATTTTATAAGTCATTTGAATTCATAGAACCTTAGTTGACTCGTGTAAGATGGGACTAAACCCAGCTAACCCCAACGTCTTATTATTGAAGATTAAATGAGATCCCAAATGATGAATGAGATACACTTTGTAAACTGTTAATTACTATACAATATAAGGGTTTCCTTTTTATTTTTTGGCAGGGGCCGGAGGCAGGCTGCCTGTTTGCAGCCAGGAATCTCCGAGGATTTGCAAAAGGTGAAGGAAGGGATGGGCATTGCCAGTAATGATGGAGTAGACTTCCTCAGCCTCCTTGACAATGTGGCTGCTGAGCAGGTTGGGTGACTGTCCTTCTCTGGCCCTGGGGGTTGGGGGGCTGGGGATAGGCAGCTGGACCTACTGGCTCCTGAGTTAGACTTGGGCGGAGGGGTATGGCCTAGGGGTGTGGGTGGAGGGGAGGGGTGTGGGCGGAGGGGTGTGGGGTGGAGGTGAAGGTGGAGGCAGAGGTCTCCCTTTATGGAGGCAGCTGTGGGAGGACGTGCAGGTGGGGTGGATGTGGGAGCGGAGGGATAGGGCCCATGTAGGGAGGACTCCTCACTTGGTTAGGCACATGGTCATTTAATTCTAGATCAGAGTTTCTCGAGGCACATTCCCCAGAATACCTATGATGTGAATGTGTACATCCCGGGCCAGCAGGGGCAGGGTGGGTGATGGGTAGGGAGGGATTGCTGTCTGACTGTTTTGGAATCTCTGTTATATCACCTTGTGGAGAGTCTCTACACACAGCAGCATATTAAAGAATCTGAGAAGTAAAGAAAGCTGATCAGTCTTTAAATCTATTTTTCCCAAATGTATCGAGCCATAGATTCTTTATCTAATGGATACTGAAGACCACCCAATGGGAAAGCCTTCTCTAGATTCAAAAGGCAGACACCCAACGGTGCAGTGTAGCCTGGGTCCCCCTTCCTTCTCTTGTCCGGACGACAGTGTGCCCTGAAGGCAGAAATGCCCTGTGCTTATGGGTAATATAGATGTAAGGTTATAAGGTGAGAGTTTATATAAAAGTGTTTACATGGCATACTTTTTAGAAATCCATTTTGGGAAAATAAAAGCCATGTGGAAATTTACGAATTCCTTGCTCTGTGTTTTATTTATGTATTTTTATAGTTTAAAAAAAAATACAAATGCTTTTCATTTTGGAGTAGACGGAAACCATCAGAAAGGGAGGAAAAACAGCTTCCTCCCCGCCCCCCCACCCCGGGCCTCCAGATCTCTAGGAATTGCTTTAGAAGGGCCTTGGGGGTGTAGCTTTGGGGGCTGCTGAGGCCCTCCCAGGTAGAAGACAGGCCCCTGAAGGCTTTGTGGAAGCTGGTCAGTTGCCGAGCTCAGCGAACGAGAAGCATTTCTTTGTGAAACTGTCCCTGTGGCCCTTCCAGGTGCACAGCCTCCCGAGCTGCCCCACACTGAGGAGATTTGCACAGATGATCGAGCAGAGAGCTGTGGACACGGCCTTGTACGTTATGCAGAGGGAAGACAGGTGAGAAGCCTTCAGCCACCGTCACTAAGTCACGCTCGGTCAGGCCTCCCTGTGTGTGGGGAAAAGGGTTCACCAGGCCTGTTCACACCTGCCAGCGCATGTCTCTACATGTGCTGAGGTGGAAATCACCCTGTTCTGCTGGCCTGTTGGGTGGGTTCGGCCCTGCGTCCTTATACTTCTGGAGCTGGGACTGGTGAGCTGGTGCTTCTGTTCACTGTTAGGCAGAACCAGGAGTCACCTCTCGACTGAGTTTCTCTTAATCACTGACTTTTTCCCCATTTGCTTTAAGTTTCAAAGGGTTTGGGTGGGGAGAGCTGACGGAAGAATAATGATTGCTGACTTTGTTCATCAGTTTACAACTTACAAGCCATTTTCCTGTTCTCGCTATGAGGTAGGTGTCATTTCCCTGTCAGGGTCCAAGTCCTGGCTTAATAGATGAAGTAGGTGTGAGCCTCCCCTAGGCTCAGCTAGCTGCCAGGACTTAGGCTCTTCTGATTATCAGTCCTGTGTTTTCTGTGTTGCTTATACTTAGGGCTCTGTTTTTAGAAGGCCTGTTTCTTGCCTACCAGAATGGAGAGTTTCTCTCTTAACCAAATTAAAAAATAAAACACCTTTTTCTGGTTGGTTAAGAATATCCAGCTTGCACTCAGAATAGGTAACTTGGTAGAGAAGGAGATGGGAAAGAGAGGATCAGTCCTGGGGAAGAGAAGTGTGAGCAAAATCCAGCTAACGTTTCAGGAATTTGCAGGGTCTGTTGCATAAGGGTAAGGACCCCTGGCTGCTTTTCTCCCGCTCAGATTCAGTGTGTCCGCTTGTGTACTTGCTCGGGGCCTCCAGAAGACTCCAGCTGTGCCAGCCAGCCTTCCCTCATCTGTTCCTGAAGTGGCCCCACCAGACCTAACTTATCACTCACTGTCCCCCCGTGCTTCCCCCCCACACACACTTAGTAAATATTTTAGACTTTATGGCCCATACATTATCTGTTGCAGCCACTCATTTCTGCCCATGTAGCATGAACACAGCCATAGATGATACGCAAACAAGTGGGTATGGCTATATTCCAAGTTAAACTTTATTTATAGAACAGGCAGGTGGAGCGGATTTGGCCAATGGCCGTAGTTTGTTTTCTCCCAGTGTAAAGCATTTTAAATAAGCCTTGACTCTTCTTTGCATTTCAGTTAGCCCTGGTTTCATAAAACTGATGTTTCCTCAAGGACAAATTGGATGGCCTCACAGTGCCAGCCAACTTGGCTTGGCCTGTGTACCTTCTTCTGGAAAGTAGATGTTGCATATGGTATTGGTTGCCTACCCCCCATCCATTACTTCAACATTCCCGTTTATTTACACATTATACACATCGTAAGGGTGGTCATGTATTTACCCAGTCACCATGAAAGGATTGCTCCAAGCCAGTCATGATGACCTCGTTCCCTTTTGTCCAGATTGGGCTCTGGGAATTTCTGGAAGAGGTTTTGTCCTCTTCGATAAAAAGTGAGAGGCACCACGACCAAGCCTTTGTGCCGCTTCCTGCACAGCTTCCTGCTCAGCTTACTGCTTCATTTACCACTGGGAGACAGGCTTTGAGCCGCAGCAGCCACCCTGTGATCATAAGGCACAAGCCCGAGGGGGAAAGTGGCGTGGCCACCGTGCCAACCCTGCGGGCACCACCGCTGAACTTTGTGTTGTATCAGATACATCTGACACGTCCTTGTGGTCTACACTCCAAAGGAGGAGGACTGGCATCTGGGAAGCCTAGCTTGGGATGCTGTTCCTTCCTATCCCTTTTCTAAGGGCCTTCTGGAATTCCTGGAAATCATTATGCCCTGCCCTTCCCAGCTTGTTCTTTTCTCCCTGAGGGCCTGGTTCTTCCTGACTTACCCTGGTTACCACTGCCGTTCCAGTTGTGTTCTTACCAGATCCACATTCTGGCGCTTTTGTTGTTGGACGTCTCTGTGCACAGAGAACCCTCACGCCAGAGGTGGCTCCACGCGCCCCCCTCCCACCCCCACCATCCCGCAGGTTACTCTCTCCTCCGCCGTCTGATTGGGCTCATGAGGTCCCGGTGGCAGACCTGCCCGCAGCCCCGTGTGCCGGCAGCTTCAGTGTTGTTTACTTGCCGCAGGGAGAGCCTTCAGATGGCAGTTGGCCCATTCCTCCACATCCTGGAGAGCAACCTGCGGAAAGTCACGGACCCTGCCACCGCACCAGGCAAGACCAGGTACCTGCCACAGCAACTGGCTTTTGTGCGGCCAAGGGCAGGAGAGGCCTCTGGCTGCAAGGGCTGGGGGCTGGGGTGCTGGGGGGCAGGTTCTAGGGGGGCAAGAACCAGGCTGTCAGTGACAGTAGGCAGTTGTGTAAGAGGCCAGGAGTCCCAAAGACGTTCACAACATTGTTACCATTCTTCCTGCTGCAGCAGTCCTGCCATGGTTTGAAAATTTTATGTTAGTGATTAAGAACCCTAAATTTATTTTTCCTTTTTTTTTTTACTAATGGAACATGTGTGAAAGAGTAGCTAATTATGATATCATGCTGATACAATTGCTGAATAGACTGTTTAGTTGGAACACCTTCACCGAGGGTATGATATCCGCGAGGCGTTTTTAAATGTCGGAAGTAGCACCTAAACCTCTGTCGCCACTTTGTAGTGCCTGGAACCTGGCTGGGGGCACAGATTTGGAATGTGACGTGTCCTGGGCATTTGCTGGGCAGAGTGTGATCTACAGGTGAACAGCTTCACCGCTACTGGGGGAGCTTCTAGATTTGGACTGACCTATTGAATCAGGATCTGCATTTTAACAAGATCCCCAGGGGTTTATGCACACACTGCAGTTGAAGCGCTGTTGTAGGCGGCCTTCTTTAGAGAGATTGTACATAGCTAGAAACTCACGAACGTGGGAACAGTAGGGGACAGTGAGGTAACATAGGAACATTCAGGAACTTTGGGCCAGATTTATAAGAGCAGATCATACCAGTGCCCTTCCCTGTCCTTCACAGCACCTGCAGTGACAGTACATTTCTCACTGGCCCTGGCCACCTTGCCCCCCTTGACTTTGTATCTGTAGAATACTACAGGGTCCAGTGTTAGTCTTCTAGTTTAAGAGTCAACACATAGGGGTGCCTGGGTGGCTCAGTCTGTTGAGCATCCGACTCTTGGTTTTGGCTCAGGTCATGATCTCACAGTTCCTGAGTTTGAGCCCCACGACGGGCTCCATGCTGACAGAGCAGAGCCTGTCTAGGATTCTCTCTCCTTCTCTGCCCCTCCCCTGCTCACACATGTGTGTGCGCTCTCTCTCGAAATAAACTAAAAGAAAAAAAAAGTCAACACATGAAATCCTTGATCTTTTTAAAGAGATAGATGCAGGGGATGGGCAGATAAAGATAAAAATGGCACCTTTCTTACTGATTAAAGCCCTTTGGAGAATATATTGAAGGCCAAACAGGCTTATTAATATTCCTTTGAAATGAACTTAATTCCCCCGAACTGCAAGCCTCCCCAACAAGGAGGAGCATGCTGTACTACACTCATCACACAACTGAGAGCAGGAGGGACATTTGCCACAGGCAGGCAGGTCCCAAGGGGAGAAGAGAGGTAGGACCAAGTGACCCATGCTCGGTTTCGACTTCAAAACTCATCAGGGGAGGGGTGAGTGGGTGGGTGGGCAAGCAGGTGGGCAAGAAGGGAAGGCCAGCTATCCCAGTGGGGATCCCTCCTCATGAAAATATGAGAGTGGCATCAAGGTTCCCCCAGCATCTACTTCAAAGCAGTTTTCCATCAGGCTCACTGATAAGTGTCAAAGGAGGCAGACATCATCCTGGTCTTCTGAGTCCTGAGGGAAAGGCCTATAGAGAACTGTTTCCTCCTTGCAGAAAGCTGTACCTCTATGCGGCTCACGATGTGACCCTCATGCCTCTCTTAATCATCCTGGGGATTTTTGACCACAAATGGCCCCCGTTTGCTGTTGATCTAACCATGGAACTCTACCAGCACCGGGAATCTAAGGAGTGGTTTGTGCAGCTCTATTACCGTGGGGAGGTAAGGTGGCGAGGCACCCTTCCTCCAACCCTGCTCACCTGGTTTACCGCCAAGGCTCCCTCCTTGGGCCCAGTGGAGTCTCCTTGGTACAATCAGCTCTCTGGACCCAATAGAGTGACTCACAGCCATGGCCCAGAGACAGGGCAGAACTGGAAATATGGTGGCAGGCTGGGATTTGGGCCTTATCATGAGCCTGCTACAGACTCCTTCTAGGAACAGGACCCCCTCCTCCTGAGTGTCTCTGCCAGGATGTGGCATCCTGACTGGGAGTCTGTGTTGAAAATTAATGCTGGTGTCCTTGGGAGGCAGTGTGCTGTCTGCACTGCGGTGCCTCAGCTGCTGTCCGGGTCAGGCGCTGGAGCACCCCACCCCCGCCCAGGGCAGACTTTCGCCTCCCAGCTCAGGGGTATGATGTGACCGTGTCTCCTCGGTCAATTCAAGAAGCAGTTCTTGAGTGACCGTCTCAAGTAGGGCATGGTGCGCCTATTCCGGAAGCTGACCGGCTAGTGGGGCCTTCCAGGCTGTTACATGTGTGCATGCACACACCATTGGGTCAAGTTCCTCAGACCTCTGGGCACAGCTGAAAACAGCAGGCCAGGGTCCTCAGTGGCCCCGCTGAGTTTTGTCTCTTCCCCAGGAGCAGGTGCCAAAAGGATGCCCTGACCAGCTCTGTCCACTGGACAAGTTCTTAAACACCCTGTCAGCTTACACCTTGAGCCCAGAAAAATACCACACACTCTGCTCTCAAGCACATGTGATTGAACTTGGAGATGGAGAGTGACCAATGTATACAAACAGGATGTGTTGGTTTTTTCAATAAAATGCCTTAACACACTGCCTCTGGTTGTCGTGCTTGGGGAAGGCAGGAAACAAAGGTTAATGTATTTTAACCTAAGGCTGCGAGGATGCAGGCTCCACAGTGGCAGGCTGGAGCCACTCTAAGAACTCCACCTCTAACTGGGCCCCCCAAGGTACCTGATGGTCCCCCCATTTCCTTATCAATTTTCTCATTCTTCCCCAGAATCTCTTTCAAACTTGCTCTCATCTCAAACCAATCGATCTCTTTACCTCTTAGGGAAAACAGCAATCACGAAACCCTCTCCACTTCCGACCATCTTTGTGTTGACAGCTCCCAGACCTACTTCTGTAGCTGAGGTTTTTCATCTGGCCTGCAGACACTCATGACCACTAGGACATCCCATAGGCCCCGAACTTTCAATGTCAGAATCAGCCCCCTCTCTCTCAGACTTAACTCCTCCCTCAGCCTTCTGTATCTGAATGAAAGACCCCTCCACTCAGTTGCTAAAGCAGAAATCCATTCTTGTCTTTTTCCTCTCCCATTTTCCTGTGTCTAATCAGTTAAGTTCTACCAGTCTCTCATGTTTGTTGTTTGAATCTATTCATATCTATCTTTGACGGTCATCGTCCCCTCCCCATCCTCACTCTGCTAATTACTATATTTCCTATTTCGCCAAGAAAGTAAAAGCAATCAGAAGATTGCTCACCCCCGACCACTGCCAAATCTCTTAACTCACATGCATTGGTGCCCATAAGGCCTTCTGTCCTGTTACTAAGAATGAACCATCCCACTCCTATCTAAGGCCAACCTCCAGCTTTGCACTGACTCCTACAATTACCTTTTTTCTACATTGTTACTTTTATCTTCCTACCCTACTTATTCTCACTAGCATACAAATGTGCTGTAAAATCTGTCTTACAACTTTTTCCCACATCTTTGACCTACTATTGCTACTTTTCTTTCCCCTTTTACAGCAAAAACGTCTCAAAACTTTTCAAAAGTCATTTAGACTCTGATTCTTCCCATTCTGTCTTGAGCCAACTGTGATTCACCCCACCACTGCATGGAAACAGCTTCTGTCAACGTCATCAGCGACCTCTGAGTGCTAAATCCAACAGCCAATTTCCGGGCTCACTCAGCTTCTCATCAACAGTCTGGGGATATTTTCTTCATTTGGCTTCCATGACAAATACTCTCTTGGTTTCCCTCAGATTTCTCAACTTCTTAATTTTTGCTAAATCTACCTTTTCCTCATCTCTAGGTGTTGGAGCATCTCAGGTCTTAGTCTTTGGATCTTTACCTTTTTTCTACCTTTTCCTTCCCTACATGATCTCAGGCAGTTCCATAGTTTAACATATTTTTACACAAATTTATCCCCAAATGTATATCTTCGCTCTGGACCTTTCCCTTGAATTCTAGTCTCATTTCCAACTGTCAACTCAACATCTCTACATGGATATTTAAGATATTGACTGTATATTAAACTTCCCATTGTTCACGATAAACTTAATTTCTGCCTCTTCAAACCTACTTGTCGCACAGGCTTCCGCATCTTGGTTTAAATGGTACCGCCTCAGCCAGTTGCTTGGGCTAAGAACTTGGGAATTTCCCTTGCTGCCCCCGTTTCTCATGTCTTACATCTAATGCATCAGTAAATCCTATTGTGTCTCTCTTCAGACTGCATTGACCACTTCTCAAGACATCCATTGCTACTTAGTCTCGGCATCATCTCTTACCTCTTCGAAGTCTCCCTGTTTCTGCCCTGTCCTTCCCCCCCAACTTCTCAGCATAGGTGTTGCTTTTAAAACAGACCATGCCACTCCTCGAAATTCGCCCCAGCTTCCCATCTCAAAGAAAGAGCCAGTCATCATAATGGTCCTCAGGACCTTATGACATCCTCTCCTATCTCTTCCCACTGTCCTCCGTCTGTGCGAGCCTTCTTGCTGTCCTCGTATGCCTCATAGCCATGCGGTGAGCCTCACCTCAGCTTGGGGCCTTGGCACAAGCGGTTTCCTCTCCCTGGAATGCTCTCCTAGACATTTGCATGGTTAGCTTCCTCTCTTCATTCAGATCTCAGCTCACTGCCATCTCAGAGAGGCCCTCCCATGTTAGCTTACGTAGAAGATTTCAGACCCTTCTCTTCCCTCTACGTCCAGCCTTAGTTATGCTCTATCACCTTGTGTTAACGGGCTGAATGATGTCGCTTCAAAATTCCTATGTTGAAGTCCTCTAACTCCCAGTACCTCAATGTGACTCTGTGGAGATGGGGCCTTTAAAGAGGCAATTAAGATAAAAAGAGGTCATGTGGGTGGGCCCTAATCCAGTGTCTTATGAGAAGAGGGGAGATGAGGACATCCACAGAGAGGGAGGACCATGTGAAGAGACAGGGAGAAGATGGTCATCTGTAAGTAAGGGAGAGAGACCCCAGAAGAAACCCAGCCTGTTGACACCATGATCCTGGACTTCAAGCCTCCAGAACTGTAAGGAAATACATTTCTGCTGTTTAAGCCACCTGATCTGTAGTATTTTGTATGGCAGCCCTAATCAACCAATACACCTGGTCCTGTATCTTTTTTTCTCTCGTGATATTTATCAGTGCTTGATATTTATTTGCTTGACTAGAACACAAGCTTTATAAAGATAGACTTCACCTTGTTCACTGATATGCCCTCAGCAGCAAGAATAGTGCCTAGTACATGCTAGCACTCAAACATTTGTTGAATGAACACATCCCCTCTGTCACTACTATCTTGGGGCCCATAATATCCTCCTGCATTACTTAGTGGCATCCTAATACCCTTTCTTGCCTTCTGTTTCCCTTTGAGAGCTGGCCCCTGCTTATCTCCAATCCACGCCTCGCACCTCCTCACATATCCCCCCTGGCCAGACTGAACCGTTTTAGGAACAGGAAGCCTCCTGTGGCCTCTGGACTTTGGTACACGTTGTTCCATCCCCTGACCCCCGACACACTCCCTTTTCCCACCTCACCCCTGCTTATCTAGATACCTCTCATGTTTCTGCTTGTCTCGCAACAGGGGGCTGTCTGTCTTGTTTATTGTTGTGTTCCTAGAGCCAAGTACAAGAGTTGGCACAATGGACTTCAGCAAAGATTTGGGTTTTTTTTTAATATTCTTTTTTCTTAAGCGTACTTATTTTGAGGGGGTGCACAGAGGGAGAGTGAGAATCCAAGCAGGCTCTGGGCATCAGCGCTGGGCCCAATCCCATGAACTGTGAGATTCTGACCTGAGCCCAAATCAAGAGTGTGATGCCCAGGGGCAAAGATATATTGAATGGATTTTTTTTAATGTTTTTATTTTTGAGAGAGAGACAGAGCATGAGCAGGGAGGGGCAGAGAGAAAGACAGTATCCAAAGCGGGCTCCAGGCTCCGAGCTGTCAGCACAGAGCCCCATGTGGAGCCTGAACCCACAGACTGTGGCAGTCATGACCTGAGCCGAAGTCGGAGGCTCAACCGACTGAGCCACCCAGAGGCCCTTACTGATGGATTCTGAAATCCCTCCTTGTTTGTGCTCCTGTGCACTCTTCCCCACTCGCCACCAGGGGGAAACATGGAGTGAAGGCAAACACCCAGGCTTCCACTGGGTTCAAATTATACACTACTCTGTGCTTTTCTGTGACCCCTGGACAGGAATTTCTGAGCCTCTCACGTAAAATGAGATGATTATACCAACTAATTAGGGTTGTTGTGAGAATTAGGTAAGTAAATGTAAGAGCCTTCAGAGAGGGTTTTTTGTTTGTTTGTTTGTTTTGCCTTTTTGTTATTTCTGCCCTCTAGATTCTGAGTTGACAGAGGCTTCCTCACCTCGTAGGGAAATTTGGGAGTGCACTTCCCAGCCTCCCTCTCAGCGGACAGTGCCTCCTCTCTTACCCCTTACCAGGGGCAGTGTGCTTGTGTGTACAGGGGAGCCCTGACTCCCTCCCTCACCAGTCACGTGGCTGTGGGCAAGTCACTTAACTTCTCTGAGCTTGTGTTTTTCCAATTATTAAGCAGGGATGTTAACATTTGCCTACCTGACGATCTGCCCTCGGGATAGATGTGAGCATTTCATAAACTCCTCACCCGCCCTTGGCCTTGACTCCTTTCTCTTTATGTTTTTTGTTTTTTTTTTTTAATTTTTTTTCCAACGTTTTTTATTTATTTTTGAGACAGAGCATGAACGGGGGAGGGGCAGAGAGAGAGGGAGACACAGAATTGGAAACAGGCTCCAGGCTCCGAGCCATCAGCCCAGAGCCTGACGCGGGGCTCGAACTCACGGACCGCGAGATCGTGACCTGGCTGAAGTTGGACGCTTAACCGACTGTGCCACCCAGGCGCCCCTCTCTTTATGTTTTTAAGTGAGTGCTCCTAAGGTTAAAAGGATTTGCAGAGTGAGTCGCTCCTTGGATGGCCAAAGTTAGGGCCTCCCTGGGTAGCAGACAGTGGTGACTCTTCTCCCACATCCCCTGGCTTGTATGGGTAGATTGACTTTGGTGGGAATTCACCCGGCAGACCCTCCTGAGGGCCTCGTGGCTGATCTTACTTCCCAGAGCTCTTGGCTGTCTGGCAGGTGCTGAGATGAAATAACTGGCATTAGACAAGGACAGTCACAGCTATGTGCTGACTCCCCTTTAATAGTTTCATGTAGATGGTTCAAAAGGACAGCCAGGGGATCAAAACTCCAAAGGGCCCACTTGCAGAGGAGGAAGAGAGTCCTCATCCCACCCCAGCGCCAGTTCTCAGAGCACCAGGACCTGGCATTGCTGGCCCGTTGTATTTGTTGTAAGCAACTCAGGTCTTTGCACGTAGTACCTGGCACTCCTTCTCTTTGCTGGAATCCTCGGGGGGCATTGCCCATGTATCTGCAACGGAGGCAGGAGGAGTTAAGAACAACTATTTCATATATATTTTACTATATGCCAGGGAAGTATCATTCTTCAACACTGGGGCTAGAGTTGCCATTCCCTGAGTACCCTGGGGCTGTGAGAGAAAGCTCAAGTCCCTCTGCCTGGCTGGGGAACTCTCTAGGAAGAGGGCTGTGTGCTCCATTCAGACCCTGCCCTCTAGTGGCCCAGGGGACTGGCCTTGCAGTCCTGACTGCTCTGTCTACCCTGCCAGCCTCTAGGAACCTGGTCCCCGTCTAAGGAGGGGGAGAGAGAGAGAGAGAGATGAAAAGCACTGTCCTCAATAAAAAGCTGATCTTCCCAAGGACTCCTTTCTCTCTACCTGGCTTTTGAAATGTAGGCTTCCCTGAAGGTTGGAGTTGGGGTGAGGTGGCATGACCCACAGTCTCCATTTTGGAAGCAAAGATCCAAACTGGTATCAGAACTTGAGAGAGCACCGGTCCGGGAATCACAGGCTGTGAGTTCAAGTCCTACCTCTGTATGTACCATCTGTGTGACTTTGGGTAAGTCCGTTAACTTCCCGTGAACAAGCTTGTATATCCTCATTTGTGAAATGAGGCTCTCATATAGTGTCTCCTTCACAGAATTATCCCCGGGCTCTTCTCCTTGATTAGCTATGCCATGCACTTAATGATGTGAGGAGGAAAGTGCCATACAAATGTAAGGCATCACTCACATTATTCCTCAGAAACCTCTTCGGAGCGTTCCTCTGAGGGTTCCCGAGGCATGGGCACCCTGTGCTGGATAGCGTACTGTTGGTGAGAAGATCCTGGTGACTGTTTTGGGGGAGTTTAAGCCGCTTGTGGGACGGGGAAAGAAATGCCTACCTTGGAGTAAAGATAAAGAGTCAGGGATTTGGATTCCAGCCTTAACGCTCTCCCGGGCCCTATGACCTTGGACAACCCACTTAACATTGCAGAGCCTCTGTTCATGAGAATATTGATGGGGAGGCTGCTCTCTGTGAGTGGGAGGGAGCAAGTGGTAGAGGGTGAGAGCAAAAGAGCTCTGTGAAAGGTCTGGAACATGTAGCTGCTCAAGAACAGCTTCTTGAGTGAATCTACATCTTCGTGTGTTTGGGCCTTAAACTAGACTTCAGTGGTGTTCACCATAGGCCCAGAAGTGTGAGTCACTCCTTGTGGTGTGGGGATCCTTAGAGAAGGCAGGTGTGTGCTTTGGAATCCAAGGCATGGCCCAGGTAAACAAGTAAAGCAGGTGTGCCATGAGGTTGGGGCCAATGGTGATAAGGCTGTTTATACCGGTTGGGAAAGCAGGGCATTTTTCTCTGAGACAGGCTTTCTGCAGAGGAAAATCTGGATTCGAGAGAGATTAAACGTCTCAAAGGTAAAGGAGAGATGTAAGGAAATGGCCTGCACTGAATCACTGCAAAGGACAGTATTCATCAGAGAATTAATTTGGAAGGAAATAGAGTGTGAAATAGCAGCAGAGCTTTCAACTCTGGGCACTGTGGCCTTAGAAACGAGGCTTGCCAAGGCCCAGCCCGGGAGCTCCTTCCAGAAAAGCAGTCGGGGGATGCCCAGAGACCACAAATTGCTGAGCTCGGAAGGAACTGATTGAGTGTGTAATTAAGGGGAGGGTTGTATAACACTTGGGTAAGTCGAATTTGATGGGGTCAAACCAGCGGGGCTTCTGGGAGATGAGAGAGCGGTCCCTGGAGCTGTTAGTAAGGGAAGCCAGATGCATAAGTTTAGATCCAGCTTACCTGGGCCTTGTGGAGACGAGGATGGAAAAGATCAGGAAGGGGAAAGGTTGAGTGAGTGTTCCCTAAATCAGAGGGTCCCCAGATGCTCAATACCGTGGTGGTTCTGTTCTGGGAGTGAGGTAACATTATGGAGCAATGGGAAAAATCCCCAGAAACTGAAAGATCAGAGGGCCTGTGGCTTGGCCAAGGACCCATAGCATGAAGGAGCTCTAATTGGACTCTGAGTCCTGATTGTGGGTCCAGAGTGTGTCTTGCGGTGCCACGCAGAGGGTGACAGCTGGAAGGGAACTGGCCAGTGTGTGAAGGGGGCGTCCTGTATCCGGGATGAGGGTAATCCCGGGAAAGGGTACCATTCACAGTATATCTGTGGACAAGATGGATATGTGTTGGCCAGATACCGAAACAATTAGGTCTGTTCATAACTGGTTGAATTCCTATACCCCAAATCCGTACCTAGTATTCCCTAATCCGCAAGGCCCCACCTGACGGGACCCCTGCCCACCCTTCCACCTCATCCCCTACCCCTTGCTTTCCCCTCAGATCTTGAGATGTTGGCTCCTGTTTGTGATTCAGACCTCAGCTTGAATGTGATTCTGTCTTGTGTGGGTTATTTCCTTATGTGCTTATGTGTATGGTTAATTTAGCGTTTACTTTTGTAGAGATACACTAGAAGCCCGGTAGTTAGACGCTCAGGCCCTGCAGCCGGACTGCCGAGGTTGATGGTCCATCATTTAGAATCTGTACGATCTCGAGCAAGTAACTTCACTCCTCTGGGTCTCTGTACACTTAACCTAGAAAATGGAACAGTGATAGTATTTACCTCACAAGATTTTGTGAAGAACAAACACGTGCAGTGTTTAGAACAATGCCTGGCACATAGGAAACACTCAATAAATGTCAGCTATCATTATTATTTTTATCATCCTCTGTCTCCCCCTCTGCAATCAGCGGGAATCTTGTCTGGTTCGCTCACTGCAGGATGTTTCTCTAGCACGTAGATCAGGACCTGGCACATGGGAGGGTTTCAATATATATTTAATTTGAATGTGTTTGCTGAATTCATAAAGTAACTAAGTCAATAGTCAATCGTTTTTCAGGGAAGTGTTTTGTGGCATATGTAGGCCTCTGCCCATTTGGACATATTTGTCAATAATCTGGGTAAAAAATACAACTGAACAACCAGGGTGTGCAGGCTGGATACACTTACTAAAGACATAAAACTGGGAGGAATAGCTTATTGAATGACTGAATGACTGAGTGGATAAATGATAGGTGTATTAGATATGTCCATGCCAATATCATTTGTTTGTTTGTTTGTTTGTTTGTTTGTTTTGATCCTGGGCCAAATATTATGAGATGGAACTTACTGGGAATGAATACAAAGTGCTTGATCTCAAAATCTATTGCCCACAATGGGATAAGCGTGGTTGTGAGCAATGTGTTCCGTGTGAATCAAGAGTATGATGTGTTCCTCAAAGTTCTAAATGTGCTGTGGCTGCGCCGGTGCCTGGAATGAGGGCCGTGGTTCTGTCCCTCTGCAGAACCCAGAGACCTATGCTTGGATCTGGCAGGCACACTTGCTAGCAGAAACAGACAAACACGCCAACCGGAGAAGGACCAAGGGGGAGGGATCAAAGGGGCTGAGGACATATTTGATACAATATTTACATGGGCCCTGAGGACCGCACTCAGACCAGTATATAAGCTACAGGGCCATGGAGACCTGAGGTCAATGTAAGGAAAACCTTTGAGATACTCTGAGCTGGCCGTGGGTGAATCGGGCTATCTCAGAGGGTTCCTGTCACGGAAGGATTTTGAGTTTACACTGGCATTTAGCCAGACTATTGTAAAGGCTCATACACCATCCAAGGGGTTGGAATAAATGGTTTTAAAGTCTCTACCCACCCTGAGAATCCATGGCTCTGTGATTCCACAGCATCTTTCATTCCCTGTAAACAGTCTGAGTCAGAGGCAGGCCTCATTTTTCTTTTCATGTGGTCAGGGATGGGGTTTGGTCCTCTAACTTGATGATTCTGAACCTTAAAGAATCCCTTGAAGAGTCCACCATGTTGGGCCCAGTTGGGCTTGGAGGCGCCAGGGAATAGTAGCCCTTGCAGACACCTTCTTGTGGCTGCTCCCCCCATCCCATCTTACAATGTCCACTGTAGTTGGTGCAGCTTTCTCTAAGGCTTTTCTGGGCTACCTTTCAGGGGAGCAGCGAGAGGACTCCCTGGGTCTCCCTTCTGAAAGAAGAAAGTTTCCAGCTCCAAATAGAACTTTCTTATTGTCCAACCAGCACATCTGTGAAGCTTTTAGAATTTACTCACTAGCAGAGACATTTCAGATGTCTGCATTGTGAGTTCTGGGGTAAATCTCAAAAATGCACTGATGACTCAGCTGGTAGTAGACCTATGCACATATGTTATCTGAAATCAGTCTCACAAACTCGGTGGCATTGAAATGTGAAGCAGCTGGCTCAGAGAGTTCAAAGTCAATGATCTGGCAAGAGGCAGAGGCAGGACGTAGACCCCCACCTTTGACCTTGGGGTCAGCTTGGTTTTTCTCCCCACATCTGTCCCCTGGGATGTGGCTTTCCCTTTGGCTTTGTCTCCTTCCCCACATGTGGTACCTCCTTCCTTTCGGTGTCTTCCTTTCTCCAAAGCTTACCTCCACGCATGCTCTGGTTCTTCACCTCCTTCTTGAGGTCTTCCTGCCAAGGATGGCGCAAGTTCTCTCGTATCCTCGGTCCCTCCCACTCAATTAATTGCTTCCTTTCTTCCTGATTTAGTAATATTACCATTGTCTCAAACTTTATTTCTGCTTTCCTTCTAGCCAGCATCCTGTTTCTCTTGCCTAGTACTGCCAAACCCACTGAATGTGTACAATTCAGCATCTCTGTCTCTTTCATACCCAAACCCTTTCCCCTGATCCTTACGTTGGCAATCTGGCTTCCGTTTCTTAACCAGAAACGCCCTCTGGGGGACCAGAGCATCAGTCAATCAATTTTGAGAGCCATTCTTAGCGTCCTCACCTTCCTGGATTCCTCAGGAGCATTTGGCCCGGTGGACCACCTCCTGGATCTTGCAAGCCACTTTCCCACCCCCTCAGGATTTATGCAACTCTATACTTTTGTAGCTACCCCAATGACCGGATTGATTCTTTTTTATCTGGACAACCATTTCTTCATCAGTTACATGAGAGAGGTGGGCTAGGATCATTTCTAAGGTTTCTTCCTATGTTACGAATTTCAGCTTCTTTCTCTGGAATTTCTTCCCCTACTTCCAATGGTGCCAATCCTTCATGACTTAGTTCCTCACCCTCCACTTGGTTCTCTCTTCTCTTACTTCCACGGAGAGATAACCCATACTCAGCTCCCGGTGGAGGAATTCACATTTCCATAGCTAATCCAAACCTGTCATCCCCCTGCTCTTATTTCCAACTGTCTGCACATAGTTGCTAAACCATCCCTTCATACTGAGCACTTCCTCAACCCCAACAAGCACTGGCTTCCCAACTTCCCCAGTTTTTACCCATGATACCAGAGGCTTGTATGAGGCGGGGCGGGGGGGGGGGGGAAGCTAACGGCCTCTAGGCTACAGTCTGAGAAAATAATGAAGAAGTAAAAAACGGGCTGCTATCTGGGTAAAGGGATTTTGTAGAGGAAAGACAAAATGAAACCATTTAACTCCAGATCCTTCTCTCTTCCCTAATCAGGATTTTCTAAGAAGGGAAGCCATCTTCAAGCCAAAAAAGGCCAAGCATTGTTGGGATGGATGAAAAACTTAGACAGATGAGCATATAGCACCTGGTTGCTTCTAATGAGTTCAGATCTTCGTGTGCAGATGCATAATGCCCTGAGATAGAGGAAGAAGTTCTAGATGTTACTTCAGAGAGTAGCCTAGGACAAGTTATAATTATCTCAGAGAACCAAAATATAAAGGCAAATGTGGTCCTAGTTTTTCAAAACCCATAAAATGAGAGACTGTAGAATCTGAAGACCAAGAGCTTCTTTGTCCCCAGTAGGTCTAGAGTTGGTTCTTTTTTTTTTTTTTTTAGGGGAGTTTTTTATTCTGTATAACTTTTTTAAAACGTTTATTTATTTATTTTTGAGAGAGAGAGAGAGAGAGAGCACAAGAGCAAGGGAGGGGCAGAGAGAGAGGGAGACAGAATCCCAAACAGGCTCTGTACTGTCAGCACAGAGCCTGATGCAGGGCTTGAACCCACGAACCGTGGGATCATGACCTGAGCTGAAATCAAGAGTTGGACACTTAACAGGGGCGCCTGGGTGGCGCAGTCGGTTAAGCGTCCGACTTCAGCCACGTCACGATCTCGCGGTCCGTGAGTTCAAGCCCCGCGTCGGGCTCTGGGCTGATGGCTCAGAGCCTGGAGCCTGTTTCCGATTCTGTGTCTCCCTCCCTCTCTGCCCCTCCCCCGTTCATGCTCTGTCTCTCTCTGTCCCAAAAATAAATAAACGTTGAAAAAAAAAATTAAAAAAAAAAAAAAAAAAAGAGTTGGACACTTAACCAACTGAGCCACCCAAGCCCTAGAGTGGATTATTTAACAAGTAAAAGTCTGTGAGCAAACTCTCTTTTCTGTTTGGGTTAATAGACCAATAAATCAAATATTCCCAAGAAATTCGATAAAAATCTTTCCAGTCAGTGTATGTTTCGCAGTCTTAACATGTTGGCAACTTCCTTTTCTTCTGTTGTGTCATACGTGTGTTTGTGATCACTTGTTTTGTGTCTGACTTCTTTAGTAGACTATGAGCTTGGTGAGGACCAGATGTCACCATCCCTGACCAGTTTGCTGCCGTATCCATCATTCCTAGCTTTGTACGTTCTGACTAAAAAAACAAACAAAAGAATCAATCACTTAATAGGTAGATGGGAAATGTGAGCTGGATGATAATGGACTTATAAGTGATTGTAAAAGTACATTTAAAAATTAACAAACTACTGAATTGATGTCAATCTGAAGATTAGTTCCAACTATAAAACTCTTAGAAGAAAACATAGAGGAAAAGCTTTATGACCTTGAATTCGGCAGTCATCTCTTGGATATGACACAAAAGCACAGGCAAGAGAAGAAAAACTAGACAAGTTAAACTTCATTAAAATTTTAAAACGTTTGTGTATCAAAGGACACTGTCAACAGAGTAAAAAGGCAGCCCATAGAATGGAAGAATATGTCTACAAATAATATATCTGATAAAGGATTGCTATCCAGAATATATAAAGAGCTCCTACAACTCAATGCGCGCACACACACACACACACACACGCACACATACCGGTTCAAATGGGCAAAGGACTTGAATAGACATTTCTCTAAAGAAGACATACAAATGGCCCATAAGCACATGAGAAGACGCTCATCATCAGGGAAATGCAAATCAAAAGCACAATGAGATACCACTTCACACCATAAGCCATCAGATAGCTATGATTTTAAAAACCCAGAAAATAACAAGTATTGATAAGGATGTAGAAAACGTAGAACCCTTGTACACTCCTGGTGGGAATGTAAAATGATATAGCCATTGTGGGAAACTGTGTTGGTAGTTCCTCAAAAATTTAAGCTTAGAATTGCCATAGGATTCAGCACTTCCACCTCTGTAATGAAGTCAAAAGAGAGGGGCACCCTGGATGGTTCCGGTGGTTAAGCATCATTTTGGCTCAGGTCACGATCTCACGGTTTGTGGGCTCAAGCCCCCTGTCGGGCTCTGTGCTGACAGCTAGAAGCCTGGAGCCCACTTCAAATTTTGTGTCTCCCTCTCTCTGCCCCTCTTCTGCTTGTGCTCTCTCTCTCTCTCAAAAATAAATAAACATTTTTTTTTTAAAGGAAAGTCAAAAGAGAAAAGAAGTTAAACTAAAAGAAGTTTAAGCAAAAAAAAAAAAAAGTTAAAACAGGGACTCAGATATTTGTACACCCATGTTTATAGCACATGATTCACCATAGCAAAAAGGCAGAAGTAAACTGAGTGTCCATAGATAGAGGAATGGGATGAACAAAATGTGGCAGATACATGCAGTGGAGTATTACACAGGCTGGAAAAGGAAGGAAACCCTGCCACATTGCTACCACATGGATGAACCTTGAGGACATTACACTAAGGGAAATAAGCCAGTCATAAAAGGACAAAGACCGTATGTTCCCACCCATATGAGGTACTTAGAGTGGTCAAATTCATAGACACAGAGAGTAGAATGGTGGTTGCTAGGGCTACATGAAGGGCAAAATGGGGACTTACTGTTTACGGGGGACAGGGTTTCAGTTTTGCCAGATGAAAGGCGTCCTAGAGATGGATAGTGGTGACGGTTGCATGGCAATGATGCCCTTACCGCTGCAGAACTATGCACTTTAAATTGTTACAATGGTAAACTTTGTTTTTGTTTTTGTTTTTTTTACCACAATAAAAACAAACAGGTTTTAAAAAAATGTAGCTTTAATGGTGAGCTTCAGGACTTTATTCTGGACCCTTTCATCGCTTGGATGAAAGTCTTAACATCTTTGCTTTTGATATGAAAATCGGAGAGAACCAATGCCAAGGATTTTAGGACGGGTTTTTAAGGACTTGAAGATTCTAGGATAATAGATCAGAATTGGACTTGAAATTAAAGAGGAATAACTGTAAAATCCTGAATTCAGGGTAAAAAAATAAGCAAAAAAAATATACGGAATTAGGGGCAAGGGTTAATTTTACATGAAAAAGATCTTGGGGTTTTCATTTCCTAAAATTCCCCCCACAGAAAGGGGGGGAAGGTGAACTTTCACCAAGGAGAGGAACTTTGTTTAGATAAAAGGGGGCAACAGTCTCACTGGGCTCTGTGTTGACCAGACATTACTAGGGCACCAAATACTACTGTCTTAAGTTCTTAGTGGCATACTTTCAAGAGGTTTATAAACTGTAATGAAACAGAATAAAACTATGGGGGCTATTAGGGAACCCAAAACCAGACCTCATTGGTCGTGATTGACGGACCAGGGAATTTAGCCTGGCAAGAAGAAAATTAGGAGGGACCTGATAACTGTTTTCGAACATCTGGAAGGCTGGCCTGTGAAGTAAGTACTGTCCTTATTCTATATTCCTAAGGGCAAAATTGGGATGGCCAAAGAGCTAACGGAAACCTGACTCATTGTGTCCAGAATTTTTTTTTAATGTTTATTTATATTTTTGAGAGAGACAGAAAGAGAGGGAGAGAATGAGCAGGGGAGGGGCAGAGAGAGAATTGGACAGAGGATCTGAAGCGGGCTCTGCACTGCCAGCACAGAGCCTGACGCGGGGCTCGAATTCACAAACCGTGTGATCATGACCTGAGCTGAAGTCGGATGCTTAACTGACTGAGCCACCCAGGCGCCCCCGTGTTCAGAATTTTCTAAATATTAGAACTGATGTTATTCAACAGCATGGCCTCCTGTTACAGGACGGCCACCTGCTAGGGATACTGCAGAGCGGGAGGTAGGTCCTTTCCAACGCCATAATTCCTTCTTTCAGTTCCTTGGTCTCGAAATCTTGGTGTCTTATTTGAGTCCTCCCTCCTCCTCCCCCCCCCCCCCCGCCACCCCGTGTCTGATGAAATCTCGGGGCTCCTTCCCTCACAGCTCTCTTGGCTCCACTCTTCACTCTCCATTGCCAGCAGCCTCTCGTCCTCCACCCTGGAGGACTTGTACATGCCGCCAGTCAGCTCTCCCAGCTTTGGGGCTGCCCCTTGCTTCAGTCCCTTCTGAGTCCCCCGGCCAGACCCGACCCATTTTATACACTAATTATCTTATTGTGTAGTTCCCCTAATCTAGCCCAAAGAGTGGCTTCTGCTGCTTCCCATATCAAGATGAGATTACTTTTCTTGGCTTTTGGAGCCATTCTTTCCCTCTCTTTTCAGTTTCATTCTGTTACCCAAATGACTATTTTGCTGAAGCTGTTCCCTTCAATGTCAAGTGGTCTGACTGTCTCCCCCTGTTCATTCCCTCTTCCATTCCCTCACGTGTGTTGTCCCCACCCCCAGCTTTATTATACAGACCACCTCATGTACCATAACCACCATGATGTCTTTCCTTGGCCACCCAAACTCACACGGACCCTTCGTTTCTCTCATTGGCAGATGTTTACTGATCCCTCTTAGAAGGTGGGCACTATGCTAGATGCTGGTGAATAAGTGATAAGCCAGAAAAATTCAGTTTTTGACTTCATGGAGTGGGTGAAATAGAATGAACCCTTGCTATAAGGGACACAAATGGGATATTGTGATGCAAAATGGTGTGTGTGTGTGGTAGGGACCGGCAGGTATTTAGATGGATGATCAGAAAAGGCCTGAGGAGGTGACAATCTGGGACGTAAGGAGGTGAAGGCATCAGTCACTGGGAGTGGCTGGAGTTAAGAGCATGTAGTCCAAGGAACCAGTGTATGTGACTCCTGGCACACTGGAGATTCTGGACTTAGAGTGGTTTGGCTGGAGCACAGTGGGTAAGGATAGAAGGGCATGAAGTGAAACTGCAGAGGTACCTGGGTCATGTGAAAGATCTTCGATTTTATACAAATTGCACTAGGAAGCCATTACAGATTTTTAAGGAAGGAATTGATGTATCTGGGCTATACTTTTTAAGATCACTCTGGCTACCATGTGGAGAGTAGACTGGAGAAGAGCAAGACTGGAAGCAGAAGTTAAGAAATGAATGTAGGTTGAGACACCACCTCACGCCAGTCAGAGTGGCTAAAATGAACAACTCAGGAAACAACAGATGCTGGTGAGGATGTGGAGAAATGGGAACCCTCTTGCACTGTTGGTGGGAATGCAAACCGGTGCAGCCGCTCTGGAATCAGTGTGGAGTTTCCTCAAAACATTAAAAATAGAAATAGGGGCACTTGTACCCCAATGTTTATAGCAGCACTTTCAACAATAGCCAAATTCTGGAAAGAGCCTAAATGTCCATCAACTGACGAATGGATAAAGAAGATGTGGTTTATATATACAATGGAATACTACTTGGCAATGAGAAAGAATGAAATTCTGCCATTTGCAGCAACGTGGATGGAACTGGAGGGTATTATGCTGACTGAAGTAAGCCAGTCAGAGAAGGACAGATATCATATGTTTTCATTCATATGTGGAACTTGAGAAACTGAACAGAAGACCATGGGGGAAGGGAAGGGGAAACAATAGTTACAAACAGAGGGAGACAAACCACAAGAGACTATTAAATACAGAGAACAAACTAAGGGTGGATGGGGGCTGGAGGAGAGGGGAAAGTGGGTGATGGGCATTGAGGAGGGCACTTGTTGGGATGAGCACTGGGTGTTGTATGTAAGTGATGAATCATGGGAATCCACTCCCAAAACCAAGAGCACACTGTATACACTGTACGTTAGCTAACTTGATAATGAATTATATTTAGAAAATAAAATAAAATAAAAATTTTAAAAAAAGAAAAAGAAGTGAATGTAGGGCACCTGGCTGGCTCAGTTGGAAGAGCAGACAGCTCTTGATCTCAGGGTTGTGAGTTTGAGTCCCACGTTGGGTGTAGAGATTACTTAAATCAATAAACAAATAAGAGCTTAAGGAAAAAAAAGAAATTAATGTAATAGAGCAGATGAAAGATGGTAACTTGAACTGGAATGGAGAGAAGAATGGAAAATAGACATAAAAGGATTTGTTGCTGGCTTCATGTGAGAAGTAAAGAATTAAGAATGACTCCCTGTGTCTGAGCTGAGAACTAAGTGGATGGACCTATATCACTTATGAAGATTAGATGTGGGGGAAATTCAGAAGTGTGGGACTTGTTAAGTTTGAAGTGCCTGCAAGACACCCACAAGGCAGTGTCCAGGCACCAGTTGACTCTGCAAGTCTAGAACTCCTGTGAATAGGCAGAGAGGGAGATAGAAGTTCTAGAGTTAGCGTACAGACGGTGACTAGATGAATTAGAAGACTAAGCAGAAAGCCTAGGACCAAATGTAGGGCCTGTTTGTATGCTGATGGGAATGATGGAAAGCCAGGGGAGAGATTAATAATGCAGGAAGGGGGTCACAAGTAGTCACAAGATCACTAACTTCATTCTGTATAGCCCCAGTCATCTTTATTGGTGAATTCAGTAATTATTTCGGGGTGTGATATCAACATGAATATGGTGATGCAGAGAATAGAATATGGTCATACTCTATAGTCATTGCTAGCATGTATCTTCTCAATGAGACATATGCACGTTCCTCGTAGGCAACTTGTATACCTTCATATTCCACTGGTGGTAAGACCTTCTTATAACAGTCCTTGCTGAAACCTTGGACTCTGTTACACAGATGCCAAAGATCCTTTCTTTGCTGGGCCAAGTGATGCCTGGTACTTTGTATGGATCTGTTCCTTGTATTTCCTTACTGGTACCATTACTTTTAAAGGCCTTGCAGGAATGAAGAGAATTCTAGGGATTCTCCAGCCTCATTGACAAGGAAAAAACAAACTAATCTTCACGGCAGCGTGTTGACATTTCAAAACTGGCATTTAATTATTTACATACCTTAGTATATTAAAGGTGCATATACACTTGAATAAATAAATCCGTGTGTGCAAAACATTTTAATAGCACAACTACTGACAGCTAGAATAAAGAACTTCACCAAAGCCTGGGAGACCTTTTGCATTTGGGGAAAGAAATAAATCACAGTTGTCCATGGATTCCCTGTAACCAAATATATTTGGTTTGAACGCAGTGGGGATGACTCAGTCTCTAGCCAGGTGCTGGGCCCGGCTTGGCTGCATTTGATGCTGAGAACCTAGCAACCGGAGGCCAGTACTCCCGAGCTCTTATAGCACCACTGAGAACTGAACATGCGCGCTTAGATCAGATTGATGTGTGGGGATGGGCAGGAGTCTCCAGGCAAAGAAGCTCACGGAGGGTTTCTGTGTGGGAAGCTGGGAAAATGAAAGCTCCTGGAGGCTTGGTAAAGATGATGAAAAAAAACAAAAAAACAAAAAAACCACAGGCTCCAGGAGCCTTTAACAGAAAGAACTTGGGCTGCGGCAAAAACAAAAAACAAAAAACTTTAAAATTTCAATCCATCTTGAACGCTAACTAATTAGACACTGAATACCATTAAGATTTGTAAGTTCTTTCTGCCCTCAACTCTAGCTCCAGACGCTGCTGGAGAAAGGAAGAGGGTGGTTAGCACCGAGCACCTTCTCTTTATCTACCGTGTCTGTGATCATATACTCACCTTCTTTCTCTAGCAGTATTGGTTGCCAAACACAACTAAGCACTGAACCAGAAAGTTAACAGTTGAAGTGTGGTCACCTACAGGCAGAAAACAGATGGAGTCTATTACAGTAACCCAGATAAAGAGCCATGTTAAAGAGCAAGACCATTTTTATTCCTACAGTCCCCATAGCATACCTTCTTTTTAACCTCGTTTATTATTTAACTCCCTCCAGTATAAAATATACCAGTTGGCCACAAACTGGTCTTTCTGCTTTGCAAACTGTTTGCTTTAGATGTATCGTTCGAATTTTACCACCGAACTGAGATGCCATGACTGTTCTTAGAGACAAGGGTTTGTGGCTCTGAAAAACAATGACTGGTCTAGGTGAGAGAAAAGAAAGCAGCAGTAAGGCTTAAGTTCTTTAAACAAGCACCGAAGATACAGTTCAATCTAATGTTTTTTAAAGCAAAAGAGATGAGTCTGTGCACTTACGGATTTTGCAGAATAAGCAAGTCTTTGTAAGTGACCTTCCTGTGTTCTCCCACCCCACCCCCAGCCTGACTCCCACACCACAGCACACTCCTGAAGGGCCAAGCTGATCACCTGCGTCCCTTGCTCAAACGTTGAAGTTCGGGCCCCTCGATGGGCCCCACCCGGCTCTCTGTGACCTCTCTCCCTCTGCTCATTTCTTACCTCCACCTCCTCTATAGCGCCCATCCAATTTCAACAGGCAGGCCTGTTGAAAGGTCCACCACCACCTTCCACCAGGAAAAATCACCTTCCCCTCTGGCCTGTTGCACCCTGCACCTTCACCACGGTAACGACTGTATTGTACTATAATGATCAATTTCTGCACCTGTTCCCTCGTCCCAGCCTCAGCACGGTTCTGGACACACCGTAGGTGCTCTCTAGATGGTGGTTGCTAAGGCAATGAGTCCTTGTGTTAAATACAGCTTCCCCATCCTCGCAGCACTTTGAAAGTACTCAGAAAAGGAAATGACTAAAGTGTAGACTGTTCAAACGGAACACCACCACCACCCTGCCTGGGGTACCCGTGCCACTGGGGAGGAGGAAGGACTGAGGCCGAGAGCCCAGCACCGCTATGGAGCTGCGGTGATTGTCCAGTTTACAACAGTCAGGACTGGCTACACCATCTGTGGGGCCCAGTGCAGAATAGCGCTGTGGGGTCCCCTATCCAACGATTATTGAGAATTTCAAAAGGTGACAGCAGACTAAGCCCCAGCCCTGGGCAGCTGCACAGGTTTCCCATCCATGAAAGCTGGCCCTGGTGACATCAGGGCTGTAGGGAGTCTGGGAGAAATTTTGGATGATTTTTTTTAAAAAGTAGCTTTAAAATCTGCAAATTTGTTTTAAAATTTCTATTTTCTCATGCCTCACCCTTCACAAGACCCCACAGTGGTTTATTTTCATTTGTAAGTGCAGATCCTTTTAAAAGCTTATTTTATTTCACGTTGTTTTAGGGAAAAAAACACCACACTCTGTTAGTCCTTAAGAAATAATGCTATGATCCACACCCCACCACTTACCCCCTGAAATGAAGTAACCCATCATTATTGCACATCCTCCATTTAGTCCTGAAATTGCGGGGAGACTGGCTGGGCTTTCACAGGATTATGTTAACATGAAATAACTTTATCAACCTTTTGCTAATTTTTAAAAATTAGTTCTCTGTGCAACAGCATCCAGTCCCTCAAATGTGATTTTATTTCACAGCATTCTTAGTAAATTAGAAATTGTTCTGTTCAAACCCCAAATGAACTTAGTTTATCAGATATCATCGTGATGAAATGTTGTTGGTATCTGCTGACAGTGTAAATGAATGAAGATTTATGAAGGGGGCTTTTCAAAACTACGCGGCTCTGCAGCGGGCAGCTCATCTGCACTGCCGCACTTGTCCAGCAGGGGGCGGCGCGAGCAGTGCCACATTCCCAGCGCCTCCCAGCAGGGGCCACCCCGCTCTTGCCCTCCCGTGGCTCTCAGGGACAGTAGCAAGGGACCACGCACTATCAGTGAGCACAGCACCATCAGGTGCAGCAGGCAGTGGGGCTGCCCAAGAAGCCAGTCCAGTGGGCAAATGCCAGGTCCCAGCCTTCCTTAGGGCTCTCCTCTAACGTTCCCCATGCTTCGCTGTTCCCTGCTCTCCTCTCTATGCTTCAAAGCCAGAGGACCTAGGAATATGGCTAAGTTCATGAAAAAAACCCTCATTTTTGCTCCCCTAGCATAAACTTTTCACCACGCAGGACCATCTGAATAGATCTGATTGTGCCAGAATCCTTAAACTTGAGCTCAGCTTTCTCATCTGCAAAGGAGATGAGTACCACCTACTTCGTAGGCCCCTCAAAGATCTGCTCGAGAACACACATGGAGGGGATCGTGGGGGAGGTGCTCTCACGTTTGTTGTCTGGGGCTCCAGTGTTACTGAGAAGCCAGGGCTGCCGACGGTGGGAGAGAAAAACGGCTCTCAAACACCCTTCCCGGAGACAGAAACGGTCACAGGAAAAACTCCGGACTGTAGAACGCCGGCAGAGCCCAATTTGTCCAAGTTTGTCTGCAGCTGACTCCGCACCTGCAGCTCCTCATTTCTTCTCTCACCTGTGAACGAACACGCACACAGACGCCCACTCGCTCCGCTAAAAACGCCTAGGACCTAAAGAAATCCACACGCCGGAACAAATCCAAAAGCACAGAAACACAGCCAGTCCCTCAGACGTGTACCTTGCAGGGTGCACGCTGCTGCGCTGGGGGGCCTGTGTGCGGTGGGGGGTCGAACCCAGCACAGCCTGAGCAGGGCCGGGGGAGGGGAAGACGCCGACGAGCAGGCAGCGAGGAGGGGAGCCAGAAGGGACCGCAGAAACCCACGGACTGTGGAGAGCCGCGATTTGCAGGGACAGCAGGAATGCGTTGCCTTAACAAGATCCAGGGACATTTCACAGCTTATGCAAATGACTGCAAATCTACCTTCAGCCTTAATTACTTCACGCCATTAAACTGACTCTCACAGAAATTCCTGGGAAAGACCATTCTGGTAAAGAGGTGAATTGCAGCACTGGGGACGGGGGTTGCTCTTCTGCCGACAGCCTGGCTTTCACGACTAGGACAGGACCCAGTCCGGCAGGATAAATCCTCGGGGGCTTATTCCTCATTCCGCCTCGTCCACAGGGAAAAGGCTTCACCTGGGCCGCTGTAGACTTTGCTAGCCTTCCTTTCCTCATCAGCCAACTCCCTACAAGGTGGAAGCCTCTGGGCCACTTGGCAGCCACCATGCCCCATACCGAACAGCACAGGAACCCAAATGAACAAAAAAGGCAATTGGATTTTGTAAGAAACAATATATTTTATTTTTCTGACACCACAGCTCTGGTGAGTGGTTTTGTACCAAATTTAATGGAGGTTACACAGAACGTTTTACGCATGGGAGGGGGAGGGCAGGGGAGGAACCACAAAATTAAAAACAAAAACAAAAACGAAATCCTGGATAGCTTTTAGCATCTGTTCCACTCCCACATCGATAAAATTCACTTGGGAATTCCTAAGAAAAGGAGAACAGAAAACAAGGTGGGCAGGGAAGGGCGTGTCGGGGAAGAAGAGAAAGGGAGCAGAAGACCGCCGAGCATCCCAAGCACAGGCCTTTCCCTCGCGGAGCCGGGACGACACTCGGCCTGGAAGGCGAGGCTTTCATTAGATTTACTTCCCCAAAAGAACACCGTGTATTGCAGCTGCCAAAGGGAAAGAGGAGGAAAGCAGGGGTCACCAGTTGGGGGCGGGGGCACGGGAGAAGGAGATACACTTAACCAAGGAGATGAGGGCAGGGTGGGGGGCGGGGAGGAGAGGGAAACTGAGAGAAAAACGTGAAGGTGGGTTTGCAGACTGGAAGAGACAGACCGTGCCGGAGAGCACTCGAACCGAAAAACAAACGTCCTAAGCTTCATTATTTTTGAAAAGAAAAATCTCCCCCCTCCCCCCACCCCTCGCTGAACTTAGTTCCTTTTTTTTTGTGCTTTTCATTAATACTCTGCTCTGAGGTCGTAGTTTGGTTTTTTTTCTATACACTGGAGTTGAAAGAAAATAGTCCAAAGGTCTGAAGACGGATTCTCCACCTAAAGTAAACGGCCCAGCATTCCTGTTCTCCTCTTGTCCCAAAGACTAAAGTCTCTGCTAAAATCCCTTTTACAATATAGTACAGTACACAAAAAAATAAAGCCCAAAGCAAATAAAAAAACAAACAAAAACAAAAAAACGAAACAAAACAAAAAAACAAAAACAAAACCAGAAAAGAATCCTGGGAGAAGCCAGTCCAAAGGACGTAAACATACAGAGAACGGTGCAACACATGACCGATGGCAATTCTCGAAGCACAGGCTACAGATTCCCAAAAGTAGGTGCCATCATGGGATACCCAAGTCCACAAAAATAATTTTTAAAAAATAAATCTTAAAAAAAACACACCTGTTGATTAAATGAATCATTTGTTTTCAGGTAAATCCATACATTCTCGAGTTCCCCCCTCCCCCAAAGCAGCCCTCGGGTCTCTGCTCTCCTATTGCCTGACCAACAGCACTCCCGGAACTCCCTCAAGGCAGCTCTCAGGACCCGGAATCTCATCTTGACAAGGATCGGCACATCCAATCTTAGCAGCTTAAAACATCATGTTTCCTGGGTTGCCAGGTCCTTGGCTGAATCCACCCATGCCCACGTCAGCGGCCATGCCCCGGGGCCTCATCTGTGGGGGGATCATGATGTTCTGTTGGGGTCCCATCATGCCCTGCATGGACATCATCATGCCTGGGGAGCCCACAGGCCCAGGGTGGGTGTAGAGCCCAGCAGGCCCCCGATCCTTGCCGGGAATCATGCCCACGGCGGCAGCCGGATTGCTCATCAGGGTAGGCTGGCCGGGCATTGTAGATTGTGCTGGTGACATCATCCGATGGTGAGGTCCCATCATGCCTTGCTGGAGAAAGGCTGGTGGTCTCATTGGGTTGTGGCCTGGCATGGATGGAGCCGTGCCAAGAGGGATGTCCGGAGTTCCCACTGGCCCTGGCCCTCCCATGCCAGGTAATGCTAGTCCCATTCTGGGGGCCTGTTCGCCCATCATCCCCTGCATGTGCGAAAACCCAGGCCCAGGCCCCTGGGGCTGTTTACGGCCTGGGACTTCCCCTCGAGGGAAATATTGCAGTGTCTGGCTAGGCTTCTCAGATGGAATAATGCGAGACAGATCAAACTCCGGGATTCCGGTGGCTCCAGGTCGGATGACCTCCTGCAGGTCTGGGTCTGTAAACACCGAAGGCATGCTGTTCCCCAGGACGGCGAAGGAGTCGGGACCCCCGGGGCCTCCAGGCTTGCAAAGTGCTGCATCTGCTGAACTCTGGGGCAGGGTGCTGGGGCGGCCAAGGGGGCCTTCTCCTGGGAAACCCATAGCTCCTGGGAAGCTGCCCTGCCCCCCACTGGGGCCGTTGTGAGGGAATGGAGCCTGCTGTGGAGGAGACTGTACTGGCGGGAAGCCCTGGGGGAAACCCATCCGTCCTTGAGGTACCATCGGAGGCTCCTGGGACCCATGCCCCATGATAGGATTGTGTGACATCAAGCCAGGCCCCATCGGGACCCCATGAGGAGGTATGTTGGGTCCCATGGCATTCGGAGAGGGCATCTGATTGGAGTGAGAGAGCGGCTGGGTCATTCCCATTGGGCTGAGGGTTGGCATCGGAACCACGGGGTTTGGACCTGAAATTCGAGGATTCTGTGTATTAATGCCCATCCCTAGAAAAATAAAGATATCAAAGGAATCACCTTAACCGAGAGCAACTTAGAAAAACTACAACAAATCCAATCAGCAACAACAAAAAGCCAAATGTGTAAGGTACTCTGTTGGGAAAACATACGTCACGAAATCCCTGCCCTCAACGAGATCGAAATGCATCTTGGAGCACAGACACCCAACAGCTCTACGAGAGGTTATATTTTGAGTGTCAAACTGTATGACGTAAGGGTATGTAGAAAACAACCAGGAAGAAAGTCTCCTGTGCGAAAAGTTACAAATTAATATGCAAACCAGTGTAGTCTTCTTCATTGGAGACATTTCATACAGAAAAAAAGAATCTGTCTGAAGTAAGTATGGTCCTCTTTGGAGAAAGAGGATTAATCAGTCCTACAAGTCCAAGAATCAGAAATAATAGCAAGGAAACCAAACAGTCCTTTACCAAATGACATCTAGCATCATCTTTTTAGACTGCCTTACTCAGAGAGCATTTCACACTCTAGGGTGTATGAAATGTTAAAGAAACATAGCTTTTAACAGAGAGGGAAAGCATGCAGTTCCTACTATAGTCTCTGGGACATTTAAGTATTTGGTTTCTCTGTGGAATTACTACTGAGTATGGTAAGGACAGTGCTTGCTAGGAAATGGGGGCTTTCCACCATCTCAAATCCCGTGGCTGCTTGTGGTTGGAGGCTGCCCTTCCAGAAAAACACTTAAAAACTAAAGACATCCAATCAGAATGTTAAAAGGAAACTGCTTTCAGTCTTGCTCCAGGAGGACCTTCCCTACTCTGACCCTCGACACCCCCCCCCCCACCACAAAAAAGGAAAAACGAACCCATCCAGGCACACGGAAGCATCAGAACTTCTATAAGTTCATTCTAAGAACTGTCAAGAAATCTGCTTTCCAATAAGCACGGACTGAGTCAAACTAATACAAAATTGCTATCTTCCTCTAGTGCAGACACTTTAATTCTATCGACGGTATTCTTTCTCAACTCGTTGCACCTCCACCCGTTGAGGTCTGCAGCTGTCGACAAAGCACGCGTGAAGTCTCTCTTTTGTCTAACACGGGCTCCGTATCCTAGCTTCCATCCTGATTGCTTACCTGGCATATTATTCATTGATGGCAAGTTGGGAGAGCGAGCTGGAGGGGAGTCGTCATCGGAGCTGGCCACAGTCTTGATGGCGTCGTGGTATAAAGGGGTAGAACTGGGCATTGCGAACTTGGACATTCGAGACATCATAATAGACAGTGGGTTCTGGGAAAGGGTTGGCTCGGGAGGCATGGTGTAAGGTGTACTAGAGGGAAGACTTCCAGGGATATTCACAGAGGCAGACTGGCTGGCTGTAGGAGGTGGGGGGCCACCTAGAAGAAAGCAAAATAAAACAAAAACGGGCAGGGAATTAGATTGCTCTTGAAGGCTATCGGGCCTATGATTATGAACTAGCAAGGTCAGGGATGCGACAGATGAACAGGACAGTGTTATTAGACCCGGGACACGAATCATCAGTCTTCTAGTCAAGATCTGTGTGTGTGCAGAGGGCAGACCGCAGCGCAATACGGAGGTGACGAATCAGCAGACGTGAAGACAAACACGCCAAGAATGCCTCAGACAGAACTTGAAGCTTGGGAAAAACACGGCTTACGGACAACTATTTCACTGAAAAGAACACGACGTAAGCGGGTCTTTCCCTTGCCGATCACAACTCAAAATTCAACTCCGGTATTTAGTCTGCTGTGGAGCCAGACTAGCGATCCGACCCCAGCCACCAACCCTACACATGCTCTTGATTAATTTCCACAACCAAAGCGTTTGAACAAAAAAGTTCTGAGGGGGCTGTCCCACCGTCCTGCTTTCATGACCCGCTAACCAATGGAGAGGGGCGCTTTAACTTGGTAGTATACGTTTTCTATCTTACTCGGAGTCTAGTTTTTCTCAAGTGGAGACAAGGCGGACCTAGTATTTACACCTCGGTGCTCATCTTCCACGGACCACCTCTGGTCCCATTCATAAAACCACCATCATCAGTGAGAGCTTCTCCTGGGAAGAAAATACTGATAAATTGCGGCTGATCTGTGAGAACAGCAGTCTACCAAAGAGGTTTTGGGAACTGCTTCTGTGGCCAACGTGTATTTACGAGAACCACTCAAATCTCTCAGCAGCCTCCCCTTTGTGCTTAGGATTATACTCAGAGCCTGTGGATGTGAGGGCAGCCCCCTCCAGTGGGCGGGCCTAGTATTTAAAGCAGCCACATTTACCCACCGTTAAGGCATTTTATTTCACCAACATGTTCACCGTGCAAATGTAAATTTGTCTGTGAAATGACAAATACTTCCCATTTTCTCCTCTTCCTTTTAACAGTCCCATCTGACACACATACTCTGCCCTGAGAGCCGTGTTTCTCTGCCAGGATGGGACGCCTGTGCCTAACCCCGTGGAAGTACCGACGATGCACCCGGCCACAGATACGTCCGTCTCGGGGGAGGCCACCTCCGAGTGCAGAGCTCAGAGACATGTCTCCGGGCACCAGCTGCATGAAGTCAGGACACCAGCTTCCTCAAAGGACATAAACCAGGCTTTTGCAATCTCTGGCTCACAAGGGGCGACCGTGAGGACGCGAGCGTACTGACCTGACTCTACACTGCCCAGCATGGCTGGGGAGGCCATGGTGAGGGGTGCTTTATGGTTTGGAGGGATCCCGGGACTCTGGAGGGGAGGTTTTGGAGAGGAGGTCCATCCAGGTGACGGGGCAGGAAGTGATGGAGACTTGAGGTGAACAGGCGAAGCAGCAGCAGACCCCAAGACGGGGGGGGACTTAATGGACGCAGCAGCAGCCGGGCCCGCCAGCATGCCTGCCAGCTGCGATGGAGTCTGGGGGGACTTGAGGTTCCCCGAGGGCGAGCCCAGCATTGGTGACTGGACTTGGCACACCGTGGGAGACTTCAGAGGGTTGATGCCTGGGGAGTGCCCCTGGCTGCCTGCCGCAGATATATCCAAGGGCTTCCGCCCCAGGCCACGCTGCACTGGAGGAGCGGTGTTGAGGCTAGTGGGGTTACTGGAAGGGTTGAGAGGTAGTGCTGGCATATGACTGAGCCGGCTGTTAGTCCTTTGGTCGGGCCCGACTGGTTCTCTGAGACTCCGCAAGCCACTGTTGCTGCCTGGACCCTGAGACATGGGGAGAAACGGCCTGGGGCCCATGCCGTACTCTTGCTGGGGGTGCTCCCCAAACGGCAGGGGCACCATCTTCTGCTGAGCAGACAGCACGTCTGTGCCACCCGGGCGTAACTTCATCATCTCCTCAGGGCCCGTCCCAGCCTCTCTCATCTTCTGAGGTATCATCTGAGGGTTGGATCCCATGTTGACGTTCAGACTGACATCTCCCTTCATCCCACCAGGAACCATCCCAAACTCCAGTTCCCGACCAGGGCCCATCTGTGGGGGCATTCCTTTTGGAAAGTCACCCCGAGAGGGACTCAGAGGGCCCTCGACGGGTATTCGAGGGAAAATGGGACTGCTCCCAGGCTCCATGTGTCGCTGGGAACCGGGGATCAGCCTGTTCATCTCCATGCTGGGCCTGATGCTTTCCATGCTCATCCCCGGGGGGAGGCCCAGCTGCTTCTCCGCCAGCTGCTGTTGAAACATCTCTTCGGACAATCCTTGGGGGTTTGGGAAGCGTTCCCCTCGGCCAGGACCACTGAAGACACCCTGGCCAGGCGGGAAGTTTCGACCGTCTGCGATTTTTGGCACATCGTCTGGCCAACTGACTCCAGAAAGACCCGGTCTCGATGCTGGGTTGGGGACGTTCGGTCCCTCCATTTCAGAGTTGATCATTCCCGCAAACCCAGGGAGGCGCATCTGGCTCCCTGCCATGTTGGGGTGGGGAGCCATGCCCCTCGGGGGCAGAGAATGAGGCATGCTGATCCCATCAGCAAAGGGCTCTGCGCCCCCCGGCCCCCAGCCTTCACCGGGGGCCATCTGGTATGGAGGGGGAGGCCCTCGGCCCACGCCCCGAGGCCCATGCTGATGGACCATCATGTCCTGGAGGGAGCACTGCTGCACGACAGCGTGCTCCTGCTTCCTCCTTTTCTCCTCGTAAAACTCCTGCTGCAGCTTCAGCCAAGCTATCTGCTCGGGGGTCATGTGGTCCAGGTGGTCAGGTCCCATGGGCCCAGACTGGGAGTTCATGGAAGGTGGAACCATTTCATCCGGAGAAAAGGGCACATCTCTATGTCCTTGAGGGCCAAATGGAGCTCCCACATCTGTCCGGGGCCCAGGTCCCTTCCCTAGGCTTTGGGATTGAGCCATCATGGCCTGTATCGGCCCTTCTGGTTTTTTCTGAGGTCCATCTAATACCCCAGTGTTCTGCTGGGGTCCCCCACTTTGTCCTCCTGTGAATTCTTTCTCGTCGGGGAAAAGCATCCGTTGGATATCTCGGAGCGTTTGTAAGGAGCGCTCCCGGTGCTCCAGCTGCTCCTGAGACAGGCCATCGGGGTTCTCTCCCAGCGCGGGGGGCTCGCCACTGGACGCTGGTGGAGGTGGGGCGGCTTTGGGATCTGCTGAAGAGCTACTGCTCCCCTGGGAGACAGGGGTCACCGCTCGGTTATTGGGTGTCGAGTTCGGCCCAGTACCGTCTGGGGGCAGTGGCGTAGAGCTGGCGGGGCTGCCCCCAGGAGGGATCAGTTTGTTTTCTACGCCAGGACTGTCCCGGTCCAGAGGACGCGGGGGTGCAGCAGGCTTGGGTGCTGGTGCCGGAGTGGGCGGGGTCGGCTGCAGCCTGGTATTCTGGGAAGAATTCTGGTCCTGGCTGGCCGGAGCTGGGGGCTGTGGTGGGAGGGGTTTCGGATCATTCCGAAGGGCAGATATCTGTGTGTTCTGAAAACAAACGAGATTTTAAAAAATCATTGGTAAGTTGTACAAAGAGGCGATGAAAAAGGTAAGGCACGTTATAAAGGATTTGTCCCCGTCACATAAATCTACTCTGACATTTGCTGTACAGCCCCACTCTGGACATGGGGACGTTCTGATTTTTTTCTTTCCCTTTACTGTCAAATGGCATCCTCTTTCCCGTGCTGAAGATCAGGTTTCAATAACTTTATAAGCATGCCAGGGGGAGAGCCACTCTGCCAAAGTGAATACATTTGAGTATCTATTTCGAGGAACAGGTTTGATATCGCATGTACCGTGTGTTGCTGATTCAAAGAGAGATTAGTTTCTTGGTATGTGGGAGGCTGTACCTAACACCTTTTCTTTTCCCCGAAAGTACGACTGGGTATGCAGACTTCTCACTGTCAATCAAGAGGGCTGATGTTTTCAACCGAAAGAGAAAGTCCCTGTCACTGACAGCTCTGTACTCTCCCAGCTGGAGGAAGCAGGGAAGGCCGCTCAGTGTCGGTGTCTCCTCTGGCAGGGGGACTACCTAAGTACTCCTCTCCTTGAGTTTCCAGGGGGCCTGACATCTCTGGTTTCTGTTTTCAGTTTGTGATCACTGATTCCATATTCGATAAGAATTTGTACATTAACTGTAGTAAGATAATCCGCAGGCAGGAAGCGTCCGTGGAGAAATCTGAGGCTATCTAGCTCATGGTGTCTCTCGGTCTGTTCTTTCCAATAGTCGGCAGACCGCCCTTTCTATAGGCTGGATGATAGCCTCGTTATTATTTATTAAGTACCAGCGCTATACTAAGTCCTGCAATAGGTGACAAGGATGCTGTTAGTGCCTGGAAGAGGGACGTGTATGTCCTGGGTCTACACCCTGGTGCTGCGGGAGGTACTGGAGGAGAACCGAAGGGCCCTGCCTACAAACCCCAGCTCAGGGATCTTTCGCCAGGCTCCAGGGAGCCACATGATCTGTTTTTTGAAGTTCATTCGCTCCTACTTGTTCACTCAATCCAGTCTGCGTTTCCAAACCCCTGCCTCCCCACTGACTCTCTGGAATGGTTCCCTGTGTGCACATTTGTACACGACTCGTCATGTGTATCTCCGCATGGAACAGTTTGTGTTGCATAAACACAAAGACTATCCTCGGGTGTTCCCGTTCTGTGAATATGTATGTAAATGTTTCGCTTGCAGGTAGCCACACACATATGTCTGCAGACAGAGACCGGCTCGGGGAAGGCTGGCTAAACCTGCGAGGGCTCCGTGTGCTCCGAGTGTTTTCCATGTCCCCGCCTCCCTCACTGGAGCGTGGAGGTCACCTTCATCCTCCTTCCAGTGCCATTTTAAGTTTGCCTTTGGTGGCCAGGTTTTGTTTGTTTGTTGGGGGAGTGGGCACGGACTCTGTCATGTGACCAGAACAGAGGAAGCACTTCAGTGCCACTTTCGATTTCAGATTTGGAGCAACGGCAATCTGATTATTCCCAATTCCAGCTCCTTCTCCGACTCATTTCAGTACCAGAGAAGGTGGAGGTGAAAACTGGTACAATCTGTCATCCAACCGATCAAATGTTAGACTGTACTACAACGTACCCTGTGCATTCCAGATAATATAAATCTTAAACATTATATATGTGTATAAAAGGTTTAAGTATCAATTAAAAAACATATATATATATATATATATATAAATTTAAATATTATGTATGCCCACCTCTATCCTTCTTGACTAGCAGAGATGTATGAACAGCGCGAAATGCCTTTTCTAAGTCTAGCAAAGCCCAAGCTCTGCTATGTCAACAGAGAGGGGCTTCGTTGATAAACGACATAGATGAAAACTTTATCTTGAATTGCCACTCCAGTCATTTAATGTCACTTAACTGTTCCCATGTCGAAGACCCGACCCAGTGCTAGATCTTAGGCTTCCTGAAAGCAGGGACTGTGTCTGGAACCTCTTAGTGTCCCCACGGCACTTGCCAACACCTGTCCCAAGAAATAACTTTTGGTTCCATCTGGAACGCCGTCTTGAAGCAACCATAGCATGCTTTTTCTAATGTGGTTTGCAGCAGGCACTTAAGTTCCAGACAGGAAACAGACTAACGTTTATTATAATTTTGGAAATATCAAGCGATTAAAAGCACTCAATGGTCCTCTCACTCTGAAATACATGAGGATCATTCTGAAAGTCACTGAGACTGTAATTATGGTATTATCAGCATGTGCTCCAGGACTGTGGCTTTAGTTATTCCTTTTCTGTTCTGCAACTAACTCAAGAACGTTTGTCAGTTTTTAGAAACACAGGGTCTGAAGTCAGCTTTTCCCATGTTAGTTAACATGAAGGAAATCTAAGGTCTCCACATAACTCCTTTTTTATTGTGTCTTTCTCTCCCAGTAATCCATCAGTATACCAGCATGCTGATAGAAAAGGCCGGTACAGGGGCGCCTGGGTGGCTCAGTCAGCTGGACGTCCGACTCCGGCTCAGGTCATGATCTCGCGGTCTGTGAGTTCGAGCCCCGCGTCGGGCTCTGTGCTGACAGCTCAGAGCCTGGAGCCTGTTTCAGATTCTGGGTCTCCCTCTCTCTCTGACCTTCCCCCGTTCATGCTCTGTCTCTGTCTCAAAAATGAATACTAAAAAAAATTAAAAAGAAAAAAAAGAAAAAAGAAAAGAAAAGGCCAGTACAGTGTGATCCGCCTGAAGCCACACAGCGCCAGGACTAGGTGTCCAGAATGCAGCTTACACCATCAAGACTACCCTCCCTGCCAATGACATTCACCGTCTCCCACCTGTACAGCTGCTGTAGAGCCTTTAAACCACACTCCACTTCCAGAATGGCCTACCAGAGGGGCTGTGCTTCGCTCTGTCTTGCTGTTAGAGATGTTCTGGATGTGGAAAGTGACGATAGTTTCAACCTGGCCCTTCAACACAGCTTCCGCAGCTCTGCAGAGACAAAGAGATGCATACGCTAGGACGTGCTTCTATTTCACTACCTGTAATTCCAAAACGTTTTAACCCCAGACTGAACTTGTACAAGGGGAAGGAAGGCGGTTCCGTGTAGACAGCCACCAGAAATGTTGAATAAGAATCGAGGAACACAGGGTTTTCATTATCTGTGTCTATCACTTACCACCAGACTTCTGAAATCTAATGACAGCCATTAGCAAATCTCAAAAGAGGCATGTAAAAAACCTGAGATTTTCTCCTTCAAACCAGTGTCCTGTGGTAGGTGTGTTTTTATGGAATCCTAGTTCAAAATCCCAACCACAAATATGAAATCTCACAATACCTAATGATACTCTAAGGCTGTCAAAATTCACTTTGTATGTATGTAAGGTATAGTCACATTTTTTATAAATTAAATAAGTAAAAAATCTGCTGGCCCATCCACCAGAGACATAGGTACCAAAACGTTCACCGTAGTTATCTCTATGAACTCCAGGCAGATTTTTCTTTTTAGTTACTCATATTTTCTAATTATTCCAAGATAGACCTGTATTACTTGTGTTATTTAAAAAAGGATGCTAAATCACAGAAAAGTGTATATTGTGTAATTAATCTCTTTTATGTTTAAAAAAGATCTAGATGTATATTACAAGCATAAAAAACTTCTGGAAGGAAAGCCCAAGTATCATTAGTGGTTGCCTCTGGGGAGAGAGGGTAGGGAGGTTTAATATTTTATTTTACTTTACTCCTTTCTGTCCTGTTAACTTTAAGTGATCATAACACAGGTCAGGGGAGGGGGGTACTTAGGTGTCCAAACACACAAGCCATGCCAACAGCAAGACACAGCCATTAACTTACTTATTGGCCATCTCAGTAGAAAACACATACACCACTTTGGCGGGAGTCTTCTGAGCAGGTGTGGGCTCTGGGGCAGTAGTCTGGCCATGGGAGGGGGTGGAAGACCTGGGGGCCGTAGCATTTGACGGGGTCATCGAGTGTGGCGTGTGCTGGGAATCCTGGGACTTTATGTGGTCAGCAGAATTACATTCTAGAAGAATGAAAAGATCCGCGTCACGGAGAGAATAAAACTTCTTCTGCCAGCATTTATATAGCACAAGCCCACCTTGAGAATTTCAAGGAGGAGGCACCTTGCTAACAGGAGACCTCTAATTTTAAAAACTCCAACACACTTGCCCCGAAATGATGAATTACAAAGCACTCCTCCCCCACCTCCTTACTTCTCTAGGGCGCATCCTTCAGATATCAGCGCAAACATCCCTCCTTCCTGGAAACCTTTTTGGAACCTCTTGGACTGGATGCCCCTGTGGGTTGAACCCATAGCCCCCACATTCTCTGATTTCAGCATTTGTCCAATTTGATTGTAATCATTTAACGATGTGCCGTCTAGGTGCGCTCACATCCTCGGGGACAGCAGCTGCATCCGTCTTGCTGACCGTGGCCCCCCAGCACCCAGCACAGCACTGGCACTCATGACAGGCCTCCCCACAAACACCCGAGGGAGGAACGAAAGACGGGGGACAATCACCAGGTTTTCATCTCTAATTTGGGTTGGGGGCTCACACTTCCTCTCCTGGAATGCTAACTTCATGCTCTGGCCTACAGTTAGGATTTTTGGTTTTACACTAGGAGGAAAAACAACTAAAACCACAGCCATTGGTCCCACATTCCTCCTGGCTGGCTCCACTGTGGGGCCTCCCCTATGTCTCCCCCAACGTAGCCACTCATCCTGCCACACTGAAATCGGCCGGGACAAACCCACACTAGTGCCAGCGCTAACCCTCGTGCCTACAACGCTGGCAAGGTGGGAGCCAGAGAGCACAAAACCCACGTCTTAGAGGGTGAATCTGACAGAGAAAAGGAAGGGACGCCAGGAAAACTGCTCGAGTGCGGGCCACTGGGGTCGACAGGCTGGAGCTGCCGGTTTGATTCTGGAGTATAAATAGCACGGAGGCCAGACACATCCATGAGAACGTGGTTAGGACCACGGAACGTCCTACTGTAACCCCCAGAACACCTGCATCATCAAGAGCAAGAGCTCCTCAACAAAGTGGTTCCACACTGCTCTTCACAGTGAGCAGGAAAATGAGAAGAAATGGTTCCCTCTTAATAAGCCGTGACAACGCCTGAGTCTGATACCTACTCTCCCCACTCGGCTGCTATTAGGCTCTCCGGCATCCAGCAATGGCGGAGGCCTTCCCTCGGGAATACCTACTTCCCTCTGAGTCTCAAAGATCTTATAGACATACCTTTAATGTCAGAGTCATCGTTTGGAGTCCCAGGATCTCTCTGATCAAAGGAGTCGGCGGAAATACTTCGCTCCCTTTTCCCCTTGCCCTTGGCACCATTTCCAGCCCCATTCTTCAGCCCCATGCTCCCACCTGGGCCAGGGGGTGCTTTAGGGGTATGGCCCCCACTCTTGGAGTCACAGGGGGATGGCTGGGATTGGCTGGCTGAGCCCCCCTGTTTACCCTGATTGGAGAATTTGGAATCCAGCTGGGGGTTTCCAGATGGGGACATCACTGTAGGGGGACGGACCATCACCTCCTGCTTTGACTTAGGGCTACTAAAAGAGACAAATAATAAAGAGAGATCAGATGCCGGATACAGCTGGGCAGCCCAAATCAGGAAGAAGCAGTTTCTAGGAGCAGGTCAAGGAGACACAGAGGACTAAGTAACTACCCCACCTTTCACCTCGGCTCCTTCCTCACCCCCTCCAACCCCACTCTCATCTCGGAGCTATCGACAGAGAGGAGGGTCAGGCAGAGTGGCCTGCCAGGTCTCAGGAACCCTAGAGTCACATGGGGACCCATCTCTAGGGCTTCTGTCAATAAAGGACAATGGTTTCTATGTACATAGAGAAGTGACTCTCACACTAAGACTAGCTCAGAGTAAACAAACAGGCATCGTTAAGATCAAAATACTACCCACCCCCTGGCTGATGACAAGGAACAGCTGTAACAAGAGCCTAGCTTCCCTGCTGGAAAATACGAGCAAGACCCGGAGAGTACACGAGGAAACCCGCTGCTGAATGGCAGGTTAGGGAAACCCTGCCAGACACGAGTCCCTCAAACAAGCAGTATCGCACGCCAGAGCAGATATGCTAACCAGTGCCCCAAGGGATGTGGAAAAAGTTCTTTCAAATATCCATTTAAGGGGCCCCCGGGTGGCTCAGTCAGTTGAATGTCCGACTCTCGGTTTTGGCTCAGGTCACGATCTCACAGTTGGTGGGTCGAGCCCCGTGTCGGGCTCTGTGCTGACAGTGTGGAGCCTGCTTGGGATTCCCTCTTGGATCCCCCCCTCCCCCCCCCCCCCCCCGGCCTCTCCCCTGCTTGTGCTCTCTCTGTCTCTCTCTCAAAACAAAGAAAAAAAAGTTTCAATTTAAGTACTGTGGAACAGAGGAGAAAGCTTCACAGCGGGAGTCCAGTCCAGGGCTGGTGTTTTAGTCCTAGGATCTCAGGCCTCCTCACCATTCCAGACCTCGGCTTCCTCACTCGCCAAGGTTAGCACATGGTGCTGGGTGAACTCTAAGGTCCTCTCCTTTGCGCTTTGGGGAGGGGGCGGGGGGTGGAGAGGCGAGGTCGGAAAACAATGGGCGGAAGAACACCAACGGACGTCTCTAACAGAAAGCCCGATGGTACTATAGCCCGTTTATTATTCTGTTTTCTCCTCTTTTCCCCACTCGAGTCTCATCTGCGTCCAATCCAAACACACCGTTCCCTCATGGAGTGTTCATGGTCCACCTGCGACACCCCCAGGGGGCAGCCGGGCGGGCTCTAGCCCTTACCTCTGTGTGTTTCCTGATGGAGAGTTCCTCACTTTGGGGTTACTGGAATGCATTGATTGAAATCCTGAGCGTGCAGTCACAAACAGGGACGGGCTCACCGAGTTCCTCTCGGGCTGCAGCACAGACAGCTGCTGAGGGCAGTGGCGGCGGCCGGCGGCTTGCTGGGCGCGGCCCTCAGCGCTGGCCACCTGTATGCCTTTTTCCTCTTTGCTTTTCTCTGCTGTGGAAGTGGGTCCTTTCCCCTTGCAGCTCCGGCATCCTCTAGGTGTGTGCCTCCTGCTGCCAAAGGAAAATCTCGCATCTCCAGGGCACACTACGGGAAAAGGCCACCCAGAAAGACATAAAACACCCTTACAACAGGATCAAGGTTACAGTCTAGCCAACTAGACGCGGCGGCTACATCACTCCTCGGCTTCCAACAGGGCCAAAGGGGGAGCGGTGTTCATGCTCTGGCGAGAAGGCAGCTAGAGAGTGACAGGACTCTCTGCCAAGCACACGGGCCTCCCACCAAGTATCATGTACCGGGCGTCGGCAAGCACACGAGAAAAACATTTCATCTTCAGCCATATATTCTCCCTTACGTTTCTCCACTTCCAGATACAAACCCGCCCAAAACGCAGGTTTATCTGCTCTTTTCAAAACAATGCTTTGAAACCACAGGGTACTCCCAAATCCATAGCAACTATCCGGTGTTTCGCCTCTGATGGCAGACAACGGCACTGAAATGTAGCAAACCCATCCCGATTTCAAACCACGAAACAAATTAATCTCTGTTTATATTCTCGGGGCCTCAGGGTGGGGAGACATTGGAGGAGGTCCTTCTGAGATCGGCTGCTGAGCCAATACCAAATACAATCAGTTCTGCCCCCTGACTTCCACGATCTTTCTATTAAATTATGCCAAGGATGTGTCTGGAGTTCTCGCTGTTTAATGACAGGGACCGTAGGCATGGCTAAGCATGGGAATGATCCATCATATTGAAGGTAAAAGAACATCTTTGGAAACTAAGATAGTTTTTGAGCCAATTTGCAAGGCTAATTTGAAGCATAAAGGTCAAGAAAATATTCCCAAACCTAGCCAGAGAGCAAATGAGAACGCCCTTTACTTCAGGACGCCTGGACTAGTTCAGGGACAACCAAAACCCACTTTCAGTCACTGATCCTTCCAGGGCAGTTCCAATACGGTTTTCGGGTAACCGCTGTCCCCTCTACTCTCTTCTGATAGCTTGGCGGGACTTCTGATAGCTTGGCGAAGGGGCCCGGGACTGAGATAGAAGGATGTAAGATGCGGGACTCGTGGCTGAAGAATCACAGGGAGGCAGAAGTACCTCGGGTGTTACCGCTTACACACAACTTTGTGGGACTCCAGAACCGGACTGGAGATTGGGAGTTGTTACAGGTTTTGGCGCCGAGTCTGATCACGGTCAAGGGTTACACATCCATGCCTTCCTTTGGAAATCTGCAATAGTCCCAGTTATTTTACCTGAGACGCTAAAAGGAATTTATGGAAGTTCTCAGTGCACACAATTACTTTTTTTTTTTTTTCTTTTCTTTTTAAATGATGAAGTCAGGAAAAACAACTAGAAGAAAATGGTATGGAATGTCTTCTATGCCGACCTCGGGAGGAAAAACATCCCAAAAAAACATTTTGGTCTTGATGGGATTTAAGGTTGTACTTTTAGCCCCCACCACCTTCAGCTTTTTTTTTTTTTTTCAGTCTGAACTATAAAATTGATCGTGGTTGTCAAGTCTGACATACATAATCATAAAGCATTTTGTAACCTCTCACTAAACATCAGGAATCCCTGGTAACATACAAGGAGCTACTGAATCTTGCATGGACAAAGCCATCAGAAAACATTTACCTCAGGAACAGAAAAGTAGTTACCACCAAATAGTCCCCTTCTGTAACTTCTGGTACTTTCTGTCTGCATCACACATTCTAGCACTCAATCATATGTCATACTGAATAGTCCTATGTGTGTGTTTTATCTCTTTATGAAGAAAGACTATGTTCTTTGAAGACAAGAATCTTGTTTTCAAGTTCTTTGGCTTGTCTATAATACTCAGCATGATGTACTAAGATGTGATCGGACCCTCAGTGACATACTCCGTCTGCTTCTCCCAGAACAGAAACACCTGGCATTTGTGGTACACTTTCTCCAAAGGAACTCAAAACATATTACAAATATCAAATCGCCTCAATCTGCCAGGCCTATCTTTAAAAAAATATTTTTTTAAATGTTGATTTATGTTTGAAAGAGAGAAACAGAGTGTAAGTAGGGGAGAGGCAGAGAGAGAGGGAGACAACAGGATCCGAAGCAGGTTCCAGGCTCTGAGCTGTCAGCACAGAGCCTGATGCGGGGCTCAAACTCCGGAACTGCAAGATCGTGACCTGAGCCAAAGTCGCTTAACCGACTGAGCCACCCAGGTGCCCCAGTCTGCCAGGCATTTCTGATGAACTGGTAGCAAAGATGATTTCTGATAATAATACTGTGAGCACACAACACTTTTATCTTCAGAGTACTCCTAAAGACAGTTTCTTATTCTCATGAGTTTCTCAGCCTTGATGGATGGGCATTTTACAGGTGAATGGAGGGAGCAGATGTGAACGGTGTGCATGGCTTCTTTCCAGGTTTGCAATCGGTTCTCCCCGACCCTACTCTTCATCAAAGCCACCTCCTCACCATGACCTTACGAGCGGAGAGACAGCACGAAGGCTGAAGCAGGCATGTGGACTCCCTGACCGATGGGGAACAAAATCCCGGGTTTTCAAAACCCCTGGATGAGCCAGGGGAGTAGTTGAAGTCAGTCACCCTAGCCTTAGCCTGGCAAAAGAATCCACCAAGTGTCTCATCATATAGTTCCAAAGACTACAATTTGGCTCTTTGGTGCCTACATTTGCAGGCTGGTGCTCAGCTGTCATTTTAAGGACTGGAAAAGGTCTTCCACAGAAGATGATTCATTACAGCCACAGAGAGACTTTTTCCTCCAATAGAACTCAGGCTTCCAACTTGAAGATCTATTCATTCAATGCTTCTTCTCCCTTTTCTTCTTAGCTCATATTTAAAATTCTTCCTAACGAGGTATCAGGCACTCTTTCAGGCAAGGCCTGTACATATTAAGTCACTGACCACAGCGCTGGGAGGCAGGTACCCCCACCTATTTGAGAGGTGAGGAAACTGAGGCTCTGAAATGTTTAGCCGTTCGCCGGAGCGAGTTGGGTCATAAGTGAGTTAGTCATATGCGAGTTAGTCATACTCTAGTAAGTGGGAGAGCTGGCATTCGGCCAGGCCCCCGGCTGTGCTCTTCATCACTGTCAAGATGGGGACTTGGTGGACAAGGTGAGCTAGCGCCCGGAAGACAGCGCGTGGCGGCACGGTATCAGCCTCTGGGTTAACTGGTACTATGGCGACCATCACTGTGTAGCCAGCTCACTCGCTTATCCTGCCCAATGGCATTTCATATCTTGTTCCTCTTCAACTGTCCCCTTCTACCCCGCCCTCCCCTCTCTCAGGGCACGGTCCTGCCCAGGACTTAACAAGGAGAAAAGAAGTCACCAGGCAGGACTTGACGTCGTCCTCACCACCAAGTCTGCAAACCTGTTTTCACGGTACCCACCCCTCCTTCTTCTCTATCATTGAAACAGAGAAAATAGCCCACTTTTCCTCAAAGGTCAGTCCCGCCACAGGCGGTCTAGACCCCATCCCTTCCAGCTTTCCACGAGCACGCTCTCTCTCTCTCGCTCTCTCTCTCTCTCTCTCTCTCCTTGGGTCCTCCCCCGCTATCTGCTGCGTGCTTCCAGCCACCACGCAGACACGTGGTATGTCTTCCAGCGTTGAACAGAGACCAAAAAATTACAGGAAAACAAAGCATGTTGTTAGTTCCTCTCAGAGCCAAGTCTCTCCACAGAGTTGACAAGACACGTGGTTTTCCCTTCCTTACTTGCCATTCACCCTTTAACCATTTTAAACTGACTTCCACCCCCCACCCCCACCCGGATCACAGAAACCACTGTTTTGGTTAAGGTCACCACTGGCCACTTTTGTAACCTCATCGGACTCCACCTCTTAGTCTGCCAGCTGATCACCTCCTTGGAACTCTCCCCTCTCGGTTTCCAGGCCGCCACACTTCCCTGGTTTCCCTCCTGCCTCCCCAGTCGCTCTCCACCTGCGCCCTGTGCCAGCCCCTTCTCCACTCAGCCTCTACGACTCAGAGCTCCTCAGGGCTCCTCGGCACTCTTCTCTCCCCACTCTGTAAGCTCTCTCGGAGCCAACGACTCCCAATTTCCCATCTCCAGCTCAGCTGGCGCCCCGCAGACCTGCACACGCAGCCACCACCTTGGTGTCTCCCTAGATGGGAGAGGAACTCTTCATCCCTCCCCGACGCACCTGCCCCTCAGTCTTCTGCACTGTGGTCAATGGCACTTTCGTCCACCCAGTCGGTTCTTGCCGGAAACACGGGAGTCATTCCCGACACGTCTCTCCCTCACCACAACCCTCCGTATGGAGTCTGAATATTTTTGCCGAATGCCTGAAATCTCGGCTTCGGGATTTCTTCTTCAGGAAGGGAAGGCAGGGGTCAAGGGTGATTTGTTTGGTCACCTCTGTGTTCCCAGCGCTTACTACAGCACCCAGCATGTGGTGTCTGCTCAAAAAATATCTGTTGAACAAAAGCCGAAGTTTTTCCCCAAGATCATCTTTCTAAGCCAGCCAGGTTCTCTAGTGCCACCATCCATCAGGCTACTCACCGAAACCCCAAGGGTCACGATACCGCAGTGCTCATCCTGGAGGTGAGGAGCTGGGGGAGTCCGGGAACCCCTTTCTCAAAGGTGACCCTCACCTGGATGAGGATGAAGAAGAAAAACTTCTAAATGGATTTAAAAAAAATTTTTTTTTACATTTATTTATTTATTTCTGAGAGCGAGAGACAGAGCACAAGTGGGGGAGGGGCAGACAGAGGTGGGGACACAGAATCCGAAACAGGCTCCGGGCTCTGAGCTGTCAGCAGAGCCCGACGCGGGGCTCGAACTCACAAACTGTGAGATCATGACCTGAGCCGAAGTCAGACGCCCAACCGACTGAGCCACCCAGGCACCCCTAAACGGATTTTTTTTTTTTAATCCACTATATCGTGTTGTCACTGAACACCTTAAGAGAAGAACAGATTTCCTATTTATTCTAGAATACTAGATTGAGAGGCTGTTGTCACCTCCCAGGTAAAGGGAATCAACTTCCAATTTTTTAAAGAGTGTGTTATCCAATCTGCAGACATCTCAAGGCCCTAGGCCTTGGGACTCTGGCTCTTCCCCAACTGCGCGTTTTATTTTCAGCGACTGGTGAAATACTAAGAGCAAATAAAATCGATGTTTCTATTTTTTAAATTTCTGGGCATTTGGTAGGAGAAAAACACCCCTCCCATTTTTGCTTCTGTCCAGTCCTTGTTATTAGGTAGAAGTGAGAGCTGGCTGGGAAGGCGGGAGACACACAACTGGAGACATGATGCCAAAGGCACAGAGCGACGCAGCACAGTCCTCCCCCTTCTCAACCGGGTTCTGCATCACAAGCGTTCGGCGAGCACGGTTCACATACTTTCGGGAGAACTTGGGGCCAAACAACCTGGCCAGATGATTTCCTCTGACTGAGTGCCTACTGTGGCACAAGGCTACATTGACTTGAGCTAGGTAAGTCAATAACAAGCTACTGGTCGAGCAGGACAATTTCCAGTGTGAGTCCTTGTAAAACAGAATTAGAACCCTGAGCCTCCCCCCTTTGCCCAGATTTTATAGTTCTGAAATTGCAAGGAAGAACCAAGTTCCAGACTGTTCTAAGGCCACACTACCTCGGAATCTTTAAAAGGAGACTCTACAAGGTGGTCACAATGTTGTAAAGAAATTCACAAGTTAATCTGACCAAGCTCAGAACCACCTCTACAATTCCAATTTCCATTCCTCCAATGATCCTTTCCCACTTTCCTGCTCTAAGAAGTCAAGTTTATTACAACTATGTCATGTTTAACAAATTTCATTTCTACACTATGACCACTGCTCCATAAAAGGCAGAGTATCAAACTTAGAATGTGGAACGAAAAGGCCGCAGGATTCCATTCCTAGCTCATTCTTGACTTCTGGCATGCCAACTCCTAACAGGCTTCCTTGCAGAAAGAGTACACAACAGGAAGAACCACTCTCTCTCCAACATGTGGGGGAAAGACAACTAGGAGATAGGCATGTGCAGAAAATCTTGGTCCACACAAAATACAAACGTTGTGTTTTCATACTCGAAGGGTCAAAATGCCTCTAGTGCCCTGCAGGCCAACAAACCTTAGGCAAGCAAATAAACATTTCTACCAAACTGAAGAGTCTTGGCAAAATGTAAACATTCAAAAATGAACTTCAACTATCATTTGGAATGATGGCCACCCAAAGTAAAATGTCAGCACAGATGTCCCTTCTTTGTGAAATTCTCCTTGATTCCCAGCTACCCCTAGGCATGTCCTCTGTGGCCCTTCAGCGTCATAGTCACAACACTATTACACCTTATAAACTGTATCTCTGTTATGTGGAGACACAGAGCCCCCTGAGAAAAAGGGTCATCATCTCAGCACCCGATGCCCAAGAGAAACTCGATAAATACTGAGCGATCCAAGGATTATAATGAGCTTGGGGCTTAAGTTTTGCTACCTTTGGCTTGTATTTACACAGACCAATGAAGACACGCTAAACACCTGTTTAACGTCTTCCCACCTGCCTTTCCCATGAGGTGAGCAATTGCAGAAGTCCCTGCTCACAGGAAAGTATAAGGTGACTACACTTACAGTTTAGACTTGCATTCGACTTGATGACCTTTGCCTTGGGAACTGTTACAATAATGAACAAGTGGAAGGTATAAGAGACCCTACAGAAACAGAAACAAAACTCTAAAATACTCAGAGTGAATCGCAGAAGTTACATGTTCATCATCAGGCTCTTTACCTTTCGAGATGTCCGATCTGCTCTCTCTTCTACATTGGGACACGGAAGAACTTTCCAAGAATGAGCTCTGCCTCCCAAACAGAAGGGAATTTTTAGGTCAAAGTGGAGTGACACCAGCTAGTCCCACATTGAGTCCTACAGGGACGAGAAGAATGGAGAAGTTCATACCCCAATTCACACCAACTGCAAAGAAAACCACCCATTCCCCAATGCTCTGTGGCCAACAGAGTATTTGGAAGGAGTAGTGAGAAAATAATTAGGTCAAAAATGGAGAATGAAGGCAAACCACTAAAACTCAAAATGCAAGGAGACGGAGCAGCACAGCCCAAATCCGCCCCCCTGAAGACGGGGCTGTTTCGCAAAGCAAAATCCGCCACACGTGAAAGCCTGATGCTAATCATCGTTTTTACTTTTCTCCACAACCAAGAATAGTCACCAACAGGCTGCAAAATGAACTTTTACTTCATACCTTCTTTACGCTCTTGGATTTGGCATGATGGAGATGTCGAAAAAAATACTGCAAAGCTTTAGCTGCGAGTGGCCATAAGATCATTTAATTTTCAAAAATCAGCTGGTCTAGGGCAGGAGTCCTTAACCTGGGACCCACTGCCTCACATGGGGTCTGTGGAGAGACTTGGTGGCAGCTGTGGACTTACTGGGGGGAAACGTCCATCTTTGTTTGTACTCACTCACCTCTTCAGCAAAAGTCAGCACTGCCTTCAATTGTGAAGGGAGGTAACGACCCGTGATAGTATTAGCAACCCTGTGACTGTCACCAAGACAAACCACAGGACATTTTCATGTCACATTATACTTGCTGCAGATACTTCAACACAATATTTACTCATCCCTAGTTCAAAATTACAGCATGGTTAGAACTGCAGCTACATTTTGTTATTTAATGTGTTAGAAAGAAGCATATGTATTACTATATCATAACTGATTAACATTTTGATAACTGTTTCCATGTCATTTTTAAGTCCATGTGTTTCATTTTATGCATTTTAAAAACACAGTTCCCAAAAGAGGTCCTATATTTCATTAGCCTGCCAAAGGCGTATGTGGGACATAGGAGGTTAGGAACAAATAAAGTTGCTCTGGGACAAATAAAGTTTCTATAGACTCTAACAGCGCAGTCAACCAAGGCAGACGGACAAGTGGGTTATTCCACCAACAATATTTCATAGTTGAAGAATATTAAGGCACTATGAAGCCAAGTAACATGTCCAAGATCACACAAATTCAGAGCAGGCATCAGTCTAGGTGAGCATTCACAGCATGTATATTCCTACTCTCCATGGGGACCTCTCCTTACACTCTCTGATTGTCATCACTCTAACTTCCTCGTAAATGGAGAAGAGGTATCACCTTTCAAAAAATCAGTAGGAAACCAAAACCCAGATGATAGAACAAGACAGATGCATAAGGTACTCCTTTTTGTTCCTTGATCAACTATGCTGCCATGATTGTTACAAAAGCTGAAAGTGGCCTGTTCCTGAGAGAGCCGTCTTTTAGAAGTGAGAAAAAAGTTGGGCTACATCATCTCTCATTCTCAGAAGTGTTCAAAGCAGTTTACAGATAGGCATTCACTTGTTAAGCAATGCAATGTGTTATGAGTGGTCAGGGCAGTGGGATCCCCACTTCATCAATGGGAAAACTGGAGAATAAATATGAGAGATTGGTTCAAAGTCACAGAAGTCAATGGGCCAGCTTCCTGATTCCAAGTTCATGGCTCTAACCACCATCCCAAGTCACCATGATCAAATAATTTAGTTGGTTATAATGCTTGTGAAACCTCTGTACGTTTTCCCCCCTATAAGCCAGAGAGCATTTTCTTTTGATTCACAGCAGCAGACACTTCTGAAGGCTATGGGGCAAATATCCCATAGAACAAATTCTAATGTGCATAAGTACTTTTTCACCTATGTTAGTCATCTAAAAATCGAGGTCAGGGATCCTGAGCTCAAAAGCCAAGTTACATACAACTTGCCTTCTAAGAAGAGACCAGTGTGGAATCGTTCCTTCACCTTTTAGTCAATGACCTCCTTACCAACCTACCATATCTTGTGGAACTATTATCATCTAACATTCAACACTGTTACTACAAAATAGCATTATAATGGTTCAATTATAGATCCTAGGTCCTAAAACTGTGAGATGTCACCCCAGCCCCAACTTTGCCTTAGATTTTCTCTTTTTATTCAAACCACCTATTACTGGAATCCTCATTCTTCAAAGCATCCTTACATCATCTAACTTGTCCTTTCATGAACTCATCTGTCTTTAATAGCTTGGGTCTTTTTTCCATAGTTAGTAAGCATGTCTTTCTTACATTTGTACTTAGGACCAAAACGTTATTCGCAGTAGCATTAATCTCTTGCTAAAATCCCGAACCACTAGTACCAAGACAAAAAACCAAAATCAACAGGGCAATCATGTTGCACAATCTCCATGCAGAGTCAAACTCACACATGACTGTTACCCACCCATAACCTTTTGCCCCTCCCAGGCCCTACCTCTCAACTATTTTACTACTCATCCTTCCTACCTGCTACTTCGGACTCATCATTTTGTGCTCTGTGCACAAGAGTCCAAATCTCTGGTCTAAGAATGAACACTTAATTCTCGAATATTTCAAATGCTAGTTATCCACCACACATCACTGATCAAAATGTATCTCTTTACACAGCCACCGAATCACTTTCCCACTGAAGTCACGGCCAGGGAGCAATCCATGTTTGCCTTAACCAAAGACTAACTTTGCACCAATTCCATCCCACCTTAGAGTCTCTCTCCACCAAGAGATACTTATGCCTATTTCTCTACCTTGTCCAGTAACTTTATTCATCCCTAACTGGACTAGAATTTAGGCTCTAAGTCCTTCCTCTCTATCACAGACCAGGGGGCCCTTGGAGGACAGATTTGAGGCCTCCTCCTTCAGGCTTGGGAGCCACCAGGTAAGGCCCCCAGCGACAATATTACAGGCCTCTGGCCCTTCCCTCTGAACATAATAACCAACCCTGCTGTTGTTCTCCTTAGGATATCTCCATTTCACCAGGCTCACCCAACACTAACCAGTGACATCTTAATAGTCTTTGCAACTTTCAAAGGTCAATGACTAGGGCTCCACTTTGGAAATCACTCTTGTGTCCACGACCCCCACAATGACTCAGTGACCTAGACATCACCACCTCACCTACTGGAGCCCTTTACTACTCATACATGCTTCTTAGCTTTCACTTCCCCTCACCCTTCAACAAGTCACTGGCCTGCAAAGTCCCCTTTACCTCTCTATCCACCTCCGGGGTCTTACAGACCCCACCAAACTCAACCCGAATTCCCTTATTTAGCTCTCCATCTCCCCCCTCCAAAGCCCCACCATCCCCGGACCTTGGGACCGTCCCATCTCCTCGTTCAGCCTCTCCAAACACTGCTTGGGACACAACCTCTGAAAAATCGAGGGATGCCGCGGTCTCTTCCCACTGCTCAGTGAGCGGTGGGCAAAGGACGTCCCCCCTCCTCCCCCACAGGTTTCTCCAGACTCAACTCACTAAATCCGCAACCTCGACCCCCGCCCCTTTTCTCCCCTCCCCCCCAACCCCTTCGGCTCTTCGCGGCTGTGGCCACCCCTGCCCCCAAACCGGCTCAAAACACGCGGACCCGGCCCCCCCACACCCCTGACTCCGGCCCTTCCCCTCCCCCTCCCCCCCCGAGGTGCCACTTACCCCCGAGGCGGGAGTGGGGGAGGGGAGAGGAGGAGCGGAGTAGGGGAGGAGGTTTCGGTCCGGGGCGGCTCTCAGCCCCGGGGGGCCGGGGCCGGGGCCAGCGGCAGCGGCGGCGCAGCGTCTCCCCCCGGCGGCGGCAGCGGCGGCGGCGGCGCCGTCCCACTCCCGCAGGCACACATAGGCTCCATTGTCCGCCGGCGCCTCCCCCTTTCCGGCTCCCCCCTCCCGGTCCCGCCCCTTCCCCCTCCCCTCGGCCCTCCCCCAGCCGCACCGCGCCACGAAAGGTACCGCCGGCCCCGCCTCGGACGCGAGCGGAGAAGTGCCCCCTCCCCCGGCCCCGGCGTCCCGCCCGGCGGGGGACTGGGGACTGCCCCTCCCCGCCTCGGCGCTGGGCCCGCCGCCGGGAAGGGCCCGCCCCCCTCCGAGGGAATGTCACTTGTTCCCCCTCCCGGAACGCGCGCGATGGTACCAACCCAGCCGCTTCCTCCTCCCCTTCCCCGGCCTTCCCGGAGAGGCACCGCCCCCAGCGCCCCGCCCACCAAGTAGCCTCGCCTCCTCGACCCCGCCCCTCCCCGGAACATTTTACTATGGGACCGCCCACCGCCAGCACCACCTCCTGTTTTGCATGGGCACGCCCACGGGGTCCCCGCCCCGGTTCGTCACCCGGCCAGAGGTGACGCCTACTCCCCACCTTAAAGCGGCAGAGCCCTGTTTCTCAACTGAAAGCACCTCCCCAAGGGCCGGTGGGGTGGGAGGTGCGGCCGGGGAGGGTCTCTTCTTTCCCCGAGCCGTCCTCTGCGCGCACACACTCACCCGGACCTCCCCACCGCCTGCTGCAGCACCGGGGAGCAACCCCAGGGGACCAGTAAAGGCACGGAGGGGGGCAGGGCAGCGTGGAATTTGGCCATCTTTGACAGAAACGAATTGGAAGCTGCCAAAGGAAGGGGTCTTTCCCTCACTCTTCCCTGCTGCCCTGGTCCCGGCCTAGTCGTCAGTCTTCAAGGCGACCCCCTCACACCTCCAGGATGCCACTAGCGCAGGTCCCGCGTCTTCACCTCTCAATCTGTGCACTGCATTAGCGGTTGCCTGCTTTCTCCCCTCCCAGGGGAGCAGGCCCCTCTTGGGGTTGCACTCTCCCCCACCCTCTCCAAAGCCGACTCTCGCCCGGGTCCTGCAGACGCGATGGCTGGTGCCGGGTCTCTCCTTCCACGTCCTGCCCAGCCCAGCCCAGCCCAGCCCCGCTCGGCGCGTCGCAACCTGGTGCCCTAGAGGACTTAATGCCCAGATCCTCGAATGGCTTCACAACCGCTTTTTGATCGAAGTATCGCTCCCCTGATTTTTCGGGAGGCCTGTGCTTTGGAGGGCTCGAAGCCCAGGCATCCCGGCACTGTCCCCTGTGGAGTGGGAAGGTAACCCCTTAGATTGCACTTTTTCTCAGAAGGAAAAATGACGGCATCCTGGTGAGCGCATGTTGCTGAATAAAGCTCAGATTAAGGCTACTCCTGTTTTATCTTTGTGGCCCTCGTTGCTGCCGTGACCAACTGTTATTACAGACACGTCTACTCCACAGTCCTCCCGGGAACACACTGTTGTTACATCTCTGTATTTGTGCTTTGAAGAATCTTGGTCTAAGATGTTTCTCTGCAACTTCGTGCACTGGCCCTACAGCCTTTCTGAATCCGTTAAGTGAAGACTGCCTATGTTACAATGAATGTACTGCCTAGTCTCCCTGAAGAAAGAGGGGCAACATGGCCAAGAGAAATAGATAAATTTTCTTCTGTTTTTGCTTCTACCACCCATAGTTTTAACCAGGATGCTTAATTCTGTAGTCAGTTTCCCTGTCTACAAAGTAGGAAACCTACCCTGGGGCAATCTTTTAACTAATGGTGCTGGTTGTAAAGGAGAACCCTGAATGATGAAGCTTTGGAAACCACTTAGAAGTCTTGGGTGGCCATGTAAGTTTCTATTCCGTGTCTCCCCAGCCTAGATCCTTTGAAAACCTGTTTTTCCATAGCAAGATGTTTTCTCTTTGTCTTCCATTATGACTAAGGATATAAATAAAGAAAAAAAGACAATAGTATGTTTAAACAATACAAAGCTGGGAAGCCTGGGGGCTCAGTCGGTTAAGCGGCTGACTTCGGCTCAGGTCATGATATCACGGTCCGTGAGTTCGAGCCCGCATCAGGCTCTGTGCTGACAGCTCAGAGCCTGGAGCCTGTTTCCGATTCTGTGTCTCCCCCTCTCTCTGACCCTCCCCCGTTCATGCTCTGTCTCTCTCTGTCTCAAAAATAAATAAAAGTTAAAAAAAATTAAAAAAAAAAACAATACAAAGCTAAGATCAATTGAAGGATTCCAAATGAGAAACAATTAAAATGCTTTTCTGTCAAGTTTTGGAGGTAGGTGAGAACCTCTATAAAAAGAAGACAGGGGGGAAAAGTAAGGTATGCACTTGTGAAAAGACAGCTAAAACCAGGAGTACGCAAGAAACATTTGGGATTGCAAATGTAGGTGGAAAGAAGGGATTTACAGAAGGTACCTGTAAGAGAAAACCATTACTAAAATAAGCTCCTGGGTGGGGTGTTCCAGGCCTGATCATTTCTATTCAAAGTCAAGCTCACTATAACAATAATACATACAAAAAAGTCTTAACCGTTTCACTAGGCATTACGCCCTCAACTTTATGTGTCAAAATTCAAATTATTTACTGAACCAGAAGAAAAATGTAAATGAATACTAAATGTGCAACACTAGGGTAACGGAGCAATATATTAAGAATAACGTGTGCTAAAAGTCATGAAATCGAAAGGTTAGAGTCTCCATAGTAATGTTAAATTACCTGCATTGCACATGGGATTGAAATGCATTTAAAAATATTATTTATTCTATCAAATAGTTTATTTTACTAGAATTTTTGTCTTCTGAATTTTCTAACTTCCATTCATTTCCATCTCACTTGAGAAATAATTCTATTTTGCTGTATAGAGATCTAGCATGCTGTATATACATAAATACTAATGGATGATGATGGAATCATTTTTAAAAGCATCCTATAAATAAAAGCTTCAAACTATTTCTGCTCCTCTCGAAATTCTAAGATAAATCATTTTTAATCCAAATGGTTAACAATGTTAAAAACTGAGGCTTTTGACACTGAAGAGACCTGGGTTTGTTGTTGTTGTTGTTGTTTCCTTTTTGAAATTTGCTTCTCATAATGATGATAAAGCACTGACTCTGATGTAAAGATGGATGGTATAAATTTGGCCTGTTAGTTCTTCAACTATTCACAGTATCTTTTATTTAAGTTTGACTCCCGTCTTTTTTTTTTTTACCTGTAAATTCCGCTTTCAAAATGTTTTTGTTCCCCCAGCTCTTGATAAACTTAGACTGAAATTTTAAGGTTGGAAAGAACCCCCTTCTGTTTTACAGAGGTGAATTCTAAGACATAGACGTTTAATGACTTGCCAAGATTATACCCATTTTTAGGGAGTAGAATTGAAGTCCAACACTCTTCAGCACTGTTCTAACTGCCAAGCGTTGTTCATTCCTACTAATATTTATCATTGTAGAAGAGAACATGAAGTTCTACCTCGGGATGTTGGAAGTAAGACTCAGAAAGGCTGAGCCCACTCAGCCAGCTGGTGCTAGGGCTTTCAGAGGCCCTAACAAATTCTTGCCTTGGTCAAAGCCCTCAGTTTGTCTAGTTTCCTGCTGTTTATACTGTTTCTTACCGATTCATCTACTCCATTGTCCAAACCAAAACAGGCAAGGTTCAACCCCAAAGGAATACTACCAAGAGAGTCATTTGTGACTGAAAATGAAGGATTAGGATGGAATGGTGTCTTAACCTTTGTAGTTTACTGCCCAATGCTGTAATAAAATACCCAGCAGGCAATTTCTTTGCTAGGGTGCCCATGAAGGAGAATCAAATCTCCCTAACCCAGCTTTCACCAGTCCATTTAAGTCAATGGGGAGTCTCAGAGCTTCATCCCTACTGGGAAAACTTAGGGCTAAGTGTCTCTTTTGTAAGGAAGAAATCAATATTCCCACCTCCTTACTTCTGGCCACTCCACCTGGGGACATTGGCACTTGAATGTGAGTGTGGGTCTTGCTCTTTGTCACCACAGACCTGCGGTCCACAATCTGGGAATTAGAAGCATCCTCTCTGTGAAAGCTCTGACAGATCTGTGATGTGACGCTCAGATTCTTTGAAAAATTACCATCGATGTTTCCCTTTTATTTTTCATACTCAGACCTGTGTGGTTGTGTCTCCTAACCTCATGTCTGCCATCTAAAGGTCAAGCCTTGTGACTTTCAGCCTGCTATTTCCTTCCGGAGCCCCGCATGACTGATATATAAATGCTGATCCTCGGGGTGCCTGGGTGGCTCAATCGGTTAAGTGCCCAGTCTCTTGATTTGGGCTCAGGTCATGATCTCACTCAAGGATCCAGCCCTGAGTCAGGCCTGAGTCAGCCCTGCTGACACTGTGGAGGCTGCGTGGGAATCCCTCTCTCTCTCCCTCTCTCTCTTCCCCACCCCTGCTTGTGCTCTCTCTCTCTCTCTCTCTCTCAAAAATAAATAAATAAACATTTAAAAAATAAAATATAAATGCTGATCTTCTTCCCCAGTCTTTGGACCGCAGTCCATCATAGCTTAACGAGAAACACATGGGATGTTCTAGGTGCTCCAATCATGTCTCCCCAAATCTCTTCATCTTCATTCCAGTCCTTCACATCTGCCATTATAGACCCACAACCTTTTTCCTCTTTAATTGCCATTAATTTCTTGTTTCATTTTGTTCTTCACCTCTTTCCCAGCAATAATTCTAAGTATTTCTACTACTTCATTTCATTTTCTTCTCCCAGACATATCTCTAGAAATGCTGCCCTTCAGATACACCTATTTTATTTCTCCTGGGTTTCCACCTTCCGAGCTGGAGGCCTCCCACTTCCCACAATCACCCTCTCCCTGGCTTCTCTGGAACTGCAACTGGACCACACCTCCATGGTTTGCATCCAGGTTGCTCTCATGTGCCACGATGCCTTTCTGGAGTGCCTGGCCACCCATTGTTCCAATAGTGAAAATGCCTAATCTAAGATGTTTGTTTCCACTCCTGGGCTGCCAGACATTATTAGAAAAAAACCCACAAAACCGAGAAAGTGGGTCCCAGCCAACATTTAGGCGATAGAGCTTCAACTGAACTTTGTTACCATTTACTCGGCAATTCTTCTATGTATCGTCATCACCTCCTATAACACTTCCTGCAACAATTATCCCAAATTTTATCCACTACTCCTCTTACATTGCAAGACCTACCTTGTCATCTCACCCCACCTCTAAAGGAGTTTTTTACTTGGTTATTTCTCTTCCGTCTACTTCGCCTTTGCTTTAGTATCTCAGTAAAATCTTTCTTACTCCAACACTCTTCTTCCCTTTTCTTTTTATTCGCAATTTATCCAAAGGGTAACCTACATTCTCACCACCCATTTTCCTCCTCTATAATTAACCCAAGCGTTCTACTAGAATTCTCTTCAACATGGCCAAACCTAATCGCCCAAAGCATCCAATGAATATCATTTCCTTTCTGAATCTCTCATAGTTTGAACCGCAAGATAGAATGTTATTCTGATTTTGTCTCCCCCACCACACCCCCAATTTTATTGAGATGTAATTGACACATAACATTGTATAAGTTTAAGGTATACAATAACATACTTTGATGTATGTATGTACTGTGAGATGATTACCACACTATGAGTAGTTACCATCCATCACCTCACATAGTTATAATTTTTTTGTGTGTAATGAGAACTTTTAAGATCTATTCTCTCAGCAACTTCAAATATACAATACAGTATTGTTGACTATAGTCACTACATTCCCAGAACTGATTCATCTTACAACTGGAAGTTTGTACCTTTTGAACACCTTCACCCATTTCCCTCTGACCCCCTACTTCCTGCCTCTGGTAACCACCAATCTGTTCTGTTCTTGTAAGTTTGGGTTTTTTTTTTAAGATTCTGCATATAAATGAGATCATACAGTATTTCTCTCTCTCTGACTTATTTTACTCAGCATAATGCCCTCAAGTTTCATACACGTTTTTGCAAATGGCAGGGTTCTTTCTTTTTTATGGCTGAATAATACACCACTGTACATATATAACACATTTTTTAATCCATTCATCCGTTGATGGACACTTAGATCATTTCCATGTCTTGGCTATTGTAATTAGTGGTGCAGCTGTCTCTTGAGACAGTGATTTCACTTCCTTCCCATAGATACCTAGAGGTCTGTCTCCTTTATTGATTTAAATTCCTCTTTTTGTCTCCTAATTGTGAATGTTCCTTAAAGTCCTTGCTTCTTTAATCTTTCCCCTCTCCAAGTCTCCGTAAGATGCCTCTCTCACTCTTCTAACTACAGCCATTGCCCCTTTGCAGAGGACCAACACATCCTAGGGCCTTTGAGCTTAAATCCTGCGTTTCTGTCTACTCAGCCTGCCTATCTACAATCAACTCAACATGTCAAAAAACAAACTCACCATCTTTCAAAATTAAGTCTCACCTCTGAATTTACTATCTTTAACTCATGCTCAAAACTTTGGCGTAACCCTGACTCAAAATCTCCATCCATCTATCTCTTCTCAGTCACCAGTGTCCACGAATTCCTCCTTAAATCAATTTCTTGTTTTCTGGTCCCAACTTGGGCCTGCTGTAATAGCCTCCAAATAGTCATTCCAGCCTCTAGCCTCTCCCCTTGTCAGTCAGTTCTCCATGCTCCTTCCAGATAGGTCTTCCTAAAAGACTTGTTTATATATATTACAGTTCATGCAGTGTCTATTCCTGTCTGATTACTTCAGCCCTACTGGTTCTTCTGGGCCCAACTAGGGCTCCTCTACCCTAAGATCTCAATGGTGTGGTGTGACAGGAACAATATTGCCTTTAGAGTCATCTGGACCTGGGTTTGATGGAATGTTGGACTACAGTTTACTAACCAAGTAACTTCAAAATGAAGAAAAAGAAATGTTCTTTTCTTTCTCATCCATTATAGAAGGAGGTGTTTATATCTCCAATTTTAGAACATAGCATGGATATGCAAACTTTTAACACCCTGTACCTTTTAAGGTAGTTCCTAGTCTTGCCCTATATCTGGAGAACAAAATCATATACCTCTCTGTGTTTTGCAATCATTTAGTCATTGCTGTATTTACTGAGCAGCTACTAAGTGCTGGGCATCTTGGTGGGGGGGGGGCGCACAAATATGAATCAGGTATCAAATTTTGTCCTCAAAGTCTAATCATACTTATACAGATGATTCATTCATTTAAAAAGGGGGGAGGGAAGGGTTCAGTAAGTGCCAGGTATTGTGCAAAGCACCAAAGATTCAAGTAAGTATACGACAAGTCCCCTCATGTTGGGACCTGGGATCAATCTAGTTAAGAATACTGACAAGTGAACCTTTATAATCAAGTATAATAAATGCTAGGAAATGGATAAATACCAGGTGTCCGGGGCACACAGAAGAGAGGCATCTAATCCACACAAGAGAGTCACGGAATGCAACCAGACCTGAGCAGAATCTCAAAGAACGCGTAGGAGTCAGCCCAGCAAAGGACTCAGCAATGTGCAATGGCTCAGCTGTGTGACAGTGTATATAAATAACCACAATACAAGATAGAAAGTAATAAATAAGTGGCAGAGCAGAGGCAAAAAGTAAAATGGCAATCAGAGGAGATATATTATCCGGGGGCTGGGTGAGATGAGCAAAAAATGCATCATGGAAGTGGAGGCATTTGAGACTACCCAAAGGGGGCAGCAGGCAGGTTGACTCAGGCCCGCAGTGGGGCTAAATCAATGTCTTCTCCACATTCTATGCAGCACCCTCGCACAATGGCACCACACCTTGTCTGCTGCCACGAGGATGACGATGATGATGATGGTGTCTAAGTCTTGCTCATAAAGTTGGCTCTTCTGATTTCCTAGAATGCTTGTAAGGGGAGACTGAAGATTCAGCAGAGCCATTTCTGGGTAGAGGGGCCCTCCATCAGACTTCCCGGCGTTGAATTCCACCATCAGAGTTGTGTGATCTTAGAAAAATTACTTAACCTCTCTAGGGTTTCGTCTTTTCTTTCATAAAGTGGAGCGATGCTAATATTTTCCTCCCAGGGTAGCGTGAGGAATAAATGAGTGCCCACATGTAGACATGTAGGACTAGTGCCTGGCACATAGTAAGTCCCCCGTAAATGTTGGTTATTACTACATTTCATCATCTCTGGGTTATCCACAATGGGACTGGCTTTAGGGGGAGATTTTAGGAGCACTGAGAAGGTTACCTCCTCAATACCTCACTTATTCTCACATTTAAATCTCCCTCACTGGGATCTCTTCAACTCTCCTAACACACTCCTTTAAACTCTGCCATTAGAAATTCATACCTTTGGATTTAAGATGTCCCTTCCCCAAGCCCTTGGGAAGGGTAACACAACAAATTATTTTAATAATTTATCTGGCCAGACCTCTGTCCTCCTTAACTGTTAACTGTATGGAGGGAATGTTGTGGAGAAGAAAGGAAAAACTAATTCTGGAGTTTGGAGAACCTTCCCAAAAATTAAAGCCAGGAGATGCTCAGAGGGCTTTCTGAAGGCAGTAGGTCCTCTGGGATTAGGGGAAGGGTCGGATTGGACAGAGATGCCAAGATGTAACAGTGAAAACAAAAACAAGGTCATTTGTGTCAGTAAAAACAAGCTTTACTAACTTAACAGACAATGCTGACCTTGACTTGGGGACTCTCCACTTTCTCTACTCTGTGTTTCAGAATAAATAATTTCACTCAGGATCAAAGTTGAATCATATCAATGAAGAACACTATCAAAAAAGGTGATCAAAAAAACCCTGGTTTTAAAATTTCATAATGACTTTTACATGTTTGCTTTCTTAGTTATTGTTTATCAATGAGAAGTTAAATTAACACTTATTATGCATTTTAGTGCCAAATTAAATCGAGTGAGAATTTCAGTAGAAGGTGAAGAAAGAGTCCTTGTCATGAACCTTACAGTTCAGTTGGGAAAACACAAAAAGTTTAGTAACAATTAATTCCTAAATTGTGTTACAGACATGACAGACAGGAAACAAACTCGACTTTGGTGGGGGGCGGGGGCAGGGTGGAAAACAATAAGTAGAGTCTGGAGCAATCATCTGCAGCACCAGAAGTTGAACTAGGCCTTGAATAGGATTTGAGCAGTTCCAGGTGGGGATAGTGACCCAGGAGGGAGAGACAAGGAGCCAAGCAAGAGGCTGAAAGGAGAACAGTGTATGTGTGGACAGGAAACGATAATAGTAATGGTGATTACAAGCCAACACGACCGCTGCCTTTACTTAGTATTTGGTATATGCATGTGCCAGGCAATAGTCTAAGGACTATATTTATATCGTCTCTTATAATACACACAACGACCCCACGAAGTATGAACTATTGTTCCCATTTTACAGTTGAGGGGTCAGATACTTTGAGAGATAAGTCACTGTCCTAAAATCATGTAGTTTAAGTGGGAGCTGAGATTGAAACCCGAGTGGGAGCTGAGATTAAAACCCAAGTCATTCTGAGGTGAAAGCAGGTGTTGGGTGCAGGGACAAATGCAACTGAATAAATAGGGTAGGAGTTCATTACACAGAACACAATAGTGAAGCATGCACGAATGATAACACCGTTAAAAAAACGAAAAAGCCACCCTTTACCAAACGCTGCTTACGGAATAGGCACCTTCCTTACAGCATCATCCAGAATGGGATTTATAGTTACACCCATTTTACAGATGAGAAAATCAAAATGGTAAGGTTGAATGACTTGGCCAAGCCTCGTGGCTGTTACATAGCACACAGTTCAGATTCGAACACTAGGCCAGCAGCAAAGCCTGTGTTCCCGCTGCTTTTCCCGCCTGCCTCCCTCCTTGAGCACGGGAAAAACTGGGTAAAAATAACACTACTGCAATTTGCATGGCATTCTCCAAAGCCTTTTCATACTCGCAGCCACACCTGATCCTTATGATAGCCATGTGCTAGGTTTGGAAGAAACCTGCATCATAATGAATAATAATAATAATAGTCATAACAATAATTAAAATAATAATATTACGGGGCACCTGAGTGGCTCAGTCAGTTAAGCGTTGACTTCAGCTCAGGTCATAATCTCATGGTTCATGAGCTCGAGCCCCGCGTCTGGCTCTGTACTGACAACTCAGAGCCTGGAGCCTACTTCAGATTCTGTGTCTCCCTCTCTCTCTGCCCTCCCCTGCTCACACTCTGTCTCTTTCTCTCTCAAAGATAAATAAACATTAAAAAAAATTAAAGTAATAATATTAGGCAGCACTGAGTGTTCCCCATACCACCGGCACTGTGCGGAGGGCTTTACTTGGATTGTATGGTTGGCTTCCGGCAACCCTATAAGATAGGCTCTATTATCAATCTTACCTCGCACACGAAGAAACCATGGCTCATAGAGGTTAAATAACTTCATGAAGGAGGCTGGGCTCAGAGAAGTTGCAGAACTCATACAAGGTCATGTGACAGTTAAGTGTGATTCCTGGACGAGGGCACAGCTCCCCTGGTTCCACATCCACGCACACCCTTTGTATGTTACTCTTCTAACAATCTGCAGCTCCAGGAAGGAAGGTAGACCCACAGCGGGCCAGGAGAGCAGATGGAAGGCTGCAGAAATTTCGGTGTGAGGTGATGCAGACCCAGAGAGGGTAACATAAAGGTGAATGAAAAGGCGCCACCTGAGGAAGGCTAGAGTAGCTCATTGCTGAAGCGTGTGAACGTAAGAGGAAGGAAAAGAGTTCCAGTTTGGTTTCTAGCCTAAAATGGGGGGGGGGGGAAGTGGCGGGGTTGGTGGGGGTGGGGGGAGCACTGTGGTCAGAAAGGGGGGGCACGTAGTTCAAAACCGACGCTGGTCCACAGTGAGACGTACTACATGTCACCCAGGGGCAGCCATGAGAGAAAAGACAGGCAACATCAAGTGTTGCAAGAACGGCGGGGGGGCACTGCACGTTGCTGGGGGAAACGGAAAATGGTGCCGCCACCTTCAAAAACAGTTTGGTAGTTCCCTAAAAAGTTAAACGTAAGTTGACCATATGACCCAGCAGCCGTTCCACCTCTAGGTGTCTAGCTAAGGGAAAGAAAAACAGGTCCACACAGACTTGTGTGTGAATGTTCTATAGCAGCGTTATTCTAACAGCCAAAACGCGGAAATAATCCAAATGTCTATCAACCGATGCGCGGATAAATAAAATGTGGTGCGTTCCTCAGCAATAAAAAGGAATGGGGTACTGACACACACTATAACATGGCTAGCCGTACCTCAAAATCGCTACACAAAGGGAAAGAAGTCGGGCGCACAAGGACTGTAGCCTGCATCATCCCCTCTATACGCAATGTCCTGGAAAAGGCAAATCTATAGAGACAGAAAGCAGATTAGTGGCAAGGAAAAGGCACACAAGAGGAAAGAAAGGTGTCGCGGACAAAACCTTTGGTGTCACTACCATTCGGGGCAGGGATGATGCTTTGCCTTGGTTGATAGGGTGCTCACTCTGGTAGCCACGTGTCCCACTAATATTAAAATTTACTTATATTCCCTAAGCTTGCACCCCCCACCCCCACCCCGGAGAACAGAGGTCTGTGCCCCAAGTCACGGCAAACGGCAGGATCGGTCTGTGTGGGGGAAAATTGCCTCTACGTGACTAAAACACACAAGGAGAGTGGGAATGGACTGAACGTGTTCCCTGCATTTGGCTGCTAAAAAGAGAACTGCACAAACACTTTCACCCAAATTAGAAATAACATCAGCATTAGGGAGTGCGGTGTTTCAAGAGCAATGATATTTCACTTAGTCACTAACCAACACCCGGGGTGGATATCATGCTGGACCACCTCCCGGGAATCAGGCTTTTTGGCCTCCATGTGGACTTCTGACTTCAGAAGGAGCCAGCAGTGATTTTCAGGGAAACTTCAACTGCTTTCCCCAGGATGCAGCGACCCCGGGGCGCCTGGCTGGCTGGCTCAACCGGTTGAGTGAGTGCCCCTCCGGGCTCTTGATTTTAGCCCAGGTCATAATCCCAGGGTCGTGGGATAGAGTCCTGTGTGGGGCTCCCATGCTGAGCATGGAGCCTGCTTGGGATTCTCTCTCTCTCTCTCTCTCTCTCTCTCTCTGCTCCTCTCATAAATAAATAAATAAATATATACATACATACATACATACATACATACATACAATGACCTTCTTCCTCTGGCCCCCACCCCAAGCCTAAGACTTGGGAAGGGATCCTCCCAGGCTAGGGACTAAAAGATCCCCTCCCTCCCCCAAAGCCTGACAATCCTTTTATGTTTCTCCTTTCACGTCTCCAGTGAAAATGAAACAAATTTAGACTACTGCCCTTGGTTGTGTAATACAGGGGGAAAAAGAAAAGAAATCTAGGATCTCCAGATAGAGGCTGTGGAGTATAGACAAGGAAGCCCAGGGCCAGCCAACTGACCCCGGCTTCAGGACCACTCACCACCAACATCACATGGTGGGGGAGGTGGGTTGTGCAGCTAAGCAGGGTCTCTTAATCCCAGGTTTACCTGGAGACTAAGGCTGGATTTTGGATGGAGGAAAAAAATATACGTTTACTTCCACTAACTTCTAACTGGAACTTATCATTTCCTTCAAACAAGAACACAGGCAATAGATCAAGGTCGTATGAACCACCCATGACTTTTTCACCAATAGAATCACAGGGATTTTTGTATCACCTTTCAGTTGTGGCAGACATCCCAAATATCGCTTAAACTCATCACCGATGACACAATTACAGTAGTTACTAAATTTGCCAGTAGACCTTTTTATTAATGTTCTAATAAAGAAGCACATATATTAGTGTATGGCGGATTTGATGCTTTTGGCATTTTGATCATGTTTCATTGTAACGATTTTTGCAACGCTGTGCATTTCATTCTATGTGTTTAAAATTATAATTCCAGCCATAGGTTTCACCAGACTGCCCAAAGTGTGTCCATGTCCCAAAAGAGTTGAAGGACTCCGGGGCTGGAAAACTTTACCCGAGTCCCTCTCCAGCACCACCAAAAATGAGCCTTCCTACAATGCAGGCAATCCCACCATTAGAGAACATTTCCTTCGGGTTTTTAAGATTCCCATTAAAATGCAAATGCCCCCAAAGGAGAAGAACTTCTCCGCGTGTTATTTGTTAACCCCTTAAATAGGGTTGTTTACCAGCTAGCTGAGCACAACACCCTACAATTCAATTAAACAAACATTTATTGAGCTCCTGCCACGGGTAAGGAACCGGGCTTGGGGATAGAGAGGGAAATCCTCTAAGGTTTCTCCTCTCAAGAGTGCTTGCAATCTAGTGGGGGGAATAAAACAAAGCACAGAAAGGGCAGGAGGTGACAAATGGCAGGGGAGAAGGGCAGGGAGCAGAGCTCGTTCTGGGACGGAATGGCTCGGAGCAAACAGATTCCTTCAGGCACGCATTCCAGGACTGACAGAGTTTGGACCTCAGAGTACAACCTTGGCCAAGTTCACTGCCCAGGGTGGCGTTAACCAGGTTAAGCAAAGCAGGAAGAAAGCCAGGGCAGTTGAGTTCTCGGTTGGGGCCTCCAAAGCACAGAGGAGGGAGTGACTTAGGGCCGGTGGGGGCAGGGGAGAGTCTAGAAAGACTGTTGGTTGTGATGAATGTGGCACGGAGGAAATGACACATGAGCTGAGCCTAGTAGGGTAAGTTTTTTAAAAAGAGAGGGGGGTGGGGGAGGGGAGGGGGGAGGGGCACCGCATTCCTGGCAGAGGTATGCGTCCTGGGTCTGTTCTGGGGATGCCTGTAAAGTAAGAGTTTAGGGACAGCGAAGGGGCCAGGCAGGAAAGATGGGGACTAGAATGGTAAGACCAAGCTGTGCTATGAAAGGATCTTAAGTTGAATGCAGAGGAACTCGCACCCCATCCCTCTGGAACAATCAGAAAAGTCTTCATGAAGCAGCGTCTTCAGAGTTGAGCTGGGCCATTAAAGCACTGGAAAAATTTCAATCCCCAGGTGGGGATGGGGCGGCCGGGGAGGGCTTCAGGCTAAAGGAACAGCAGAGCCAGCAGGGGCCGAAAGCCCAAGGCTTGATGGGAACCACGCGGTGGTGAGGTGAGCGGCCCAGGGTGCGGGGCCAGCGGCGCACCCGGCGGGGGGGGGGGGGGGGGGGGGGGGGGGGGGGGGGGGGGGGGGGGGGAGGGGGTAGGATACCTGGCTGCAGGCGGCGGGCAGGGCAGTGTGGCCACCGCACACGTTCCTCGCCCCAGAGCCATCCCACCAGGTCGGACCCTCTCTGGCTGGAGCCTGTTTACCAAACGCCATAGGTGATCTTGATGCACAGGATCAAAGGTGATCTTCAGGGACTGGGTAGGAGAAATGGCTCCTTAGGAAGGTGGGGTCTTGAGTGCTGGCTAGGAGTGTGCACTTGGGTCAGAAGGCCACCCTGAGCTGAGAATGGACCCCGAGAGAGCACAGTGTTTGTGGAGCGGAGGTTGCTTAAGGGAGTGTGAGGGGACTGAAGAGTTTAGGATGGGAAGTGTGGGGACCCAGGAAAGGGCTATTACAGGGGTCCAGGCAGTGGCAGTGGGAAGGGACGAATGTGAAGATGTTTGGTGACAGAATCTACATGGCACACCGGACAACTAAAGTGGATGGAGGGGCTGAGTCACAGATGACTCCAGGGACTGGAGCTGGGCGGTGAGGAAAACAGTAGGACCTTTACAAGAAAAGCAGGGGGGTAAGGCGCCCTTGTGAGGAAGCTTGTGTGTTTAGATGCCAAGCGCTGGCAGAGTCAGAGGCCAAGAACCGTGTAGATTTTTATTTTGAGGGAGGGCACTCGGTGCTCAGTGGGATATGGGAGGGGACCCAGGTGGCCCACCAGGACTGGGAGGGGGCGGAGCAAGGCTTGCCTGCCTTTATCACCATTTTGTTGAGGGCCCAGTCCCCCAACGGGGTGACAGGAGCCCTGAGCTGTAAACCCAGGCCAGCCCCTTCTCTTCTCAGGAGCTCTTGTTTCCTCTTTGGAAAAGCAGGTGATAATAAAACTTATCACCCACTCATCTCCTGGGAGTGCTGGAGAGCAACCAATATACATACATAAATAAGTTTAAGGCACTCTGCGAGAACAAAGTGTGCTAGAAATGCTAAACAATAATAAATTCAGCCACCTCCTCCACCATGATAGTAAACAAGGTGTCTTCTTTCAAAAACAGATGCGGTTATCCAGATACTAACTTTGAGGCTGTCTGTGGCTTCTAACAAGAAGTAGGGAAATCTAAACTCTTGATTTTCAAGAATTCCCTCATTGGAGAATCTGAGTGACCCTAATACCTGCATCAAACGGAGGTCTGGACCAGACTGCAGTGAATCAACATGAAAATTATTTTATCAGCCCACCTCCCATCCTTTGTATCCATGTGTGACTGATATCAGCATCCAAACGGCAGGCAGTCCCCGCCCCCACCCCCAACTGCACCCTGTCACACCCCTGAGGTCCCTCTCTTGGCAGAATGGTGCCATATAAAATATTCACATCCTAGGTGGGATGTGTGCAATCTACAAGGGAAAGGAGGCTGTCAGAAAAAGTAAAAGAAAAAAAAAATAGCACTCCTAAAATGACAAAGGTTGCAAATCCATTTTAAAGGAACACATCTCTAATGGTTTGTTCTGTGCATAAGCACATCTCTTAATAAATCCCACACCAATCTCTGCCCCCCTAAAGAGCAGACCTGATAGGTAATAACTCCCCTCCTCTGTGGTAAAATCCAATTTTCACACCTGGTAAATGAAATAACTCCACTGTGAACCAAGGTCGGGTTGGGGTGAGCCGTTAACAGAAGGTTAGGGGCTGTGCATCATGTAACAACTCTTCTGGGAACCCTTTTCAGAGATTTGCTCTTTTTATACCAGTTGATACTATTCAGCCAGAAAACCTCCAACCTCCTAGGTTACAAAAGCTGAAGGCTTTGTCACCTGGAGTGGTTATGAACGAGCACTACGGTTCATGGGTCACATATGTGTGAGGCCTGGCTCTGGCCTTTACCTCTTGTTGGTAGGAAGTTTCCTTACGATTTGTGTACTTGTAGGAGATAAGCTTATACTGCATGCCTGACAAATTGACCATGAGAAGGGGCGATGCTACTGAAATTTACCACCGTAAAGGAGTAAGACACCGGAGGGGAAAAAAAAATAGAATGCCAAAATCCACTAGGATCTGTGTACTGTACAGACCTAATCAGGAACAACAAAGTGGACGTCTGTAGGGAATGAACAACAAAACACACACGTACACACACACAAACAGAATACCAAAAGACATACACATTGGGGCGCCCGAGTGGCTCGAGTCAGTTAAGCTTCGGACTCTAGGTTTCCCTTCAGGTCGTGATCTCACAGTTTTGTGAGTTTGAGCCCCGCGTCGAATTGCCAGCAATTTGGAAAAAATTTAAGATCCTCGTCTCACATCGTATAATAAGAAATTCCAGAGGGATTAAAGAGATAAATATAAAAACGAATCAGTTAAACAAAAAACTGGAAGAAAATGTAGATGAATACTTATCTGACCTTGGGGACAGGGAAGGATATTCTCAGAACAAAATCAAAGGAAAAATAAGTAAATAATTCAATAGATTTGACTGCACAAAAATGTAAAATTCTGTCTGTAAAAAAATTCATAAAACTGGAAGACCAACAACCTAATAGAAACAAAGTATTTCCAACAAATAGGATTTTAACAAATATGACTGAAAAAGAAATTAACCTTATTAGTATATAAAGAGCTCATACAAAGCAATATGAAAAACATAAACACCTGAGTTAAAATTTGACATTTCAATTTTTAACATTTCAAAATTTACCATTTAACACCCACAGAAAACTAATAGAAAAAAAATCACTTGAAGTCACGAACACATCATTCTAACTAACGACTGAAGAAGTAGGAAGTCAATTGTATTTTCTATGATGGCCCAGCACACGGTAAACACTTCATAATTATTTGTTGACTTGTTCAGATTAACAATAAGTAAGAAAATCCCACTGCCAATTTGTAGGATCACATACTAATGCAGGGGTCAGCAAACTGTTTCTGCAAACTATTTCCGTAAAGGGCAGACAGTAAATATTTTGGGGTTTGTGGGCCATATAGTCCCCGTTGCAACTATTCAGCTCTGCCACTGTAGGGCGAAAGCAGCCACAGACGAGACGTCAATGAAAGAATATGACCATGTCCCCAACATGCGTTCTTTGTGCAAACTTAAATGTGAATTCCATATAATTTTAACTTGTCATAAAATATTCTTCTTCTTTTGATTTTTCTTCCCCAACCATTGAAATGTGTAAAAACCATTGTTAGCTCATGGGTGGTACAAAAACAGGTCACAGGACAAATGTGGCCCATGGTTCACAGACTGACCTGTCCTAGAGCAACATTTTTGGAAATCAATTTAACACTATGTATCAAGAGACTTTGACAAGGCTTTGACTGTACACAGGCTGGCCAGTATTAAAGTAATCAGGTACAAATACTTTTTTAAATAAAAAATTAGGGGCGCCTGGGTGGCGCAGTCGGTTAAGCATCCGACTTCAGCCAGGTCACGATCTCGCGGTCCGTGAGTTCGAGCCCCGCGTCAGGCTCTGGGCTAATGGCTCGGAGCCTGGAGCCTGTTTCCGATTCTGTGTCTCCCTCTCTCTCTGCCCCTCCCCCGTTCATGCTCTGTCTCTCTCTGTCCCCAAAATAAATAAACGTTGAAAAAAAAATTAAAAAAAAATTAAAAGTATATACTCTATTCCCTGATTTCCCAATAATTCCCTTTCTAGGAATTATTTATAAGGAAAAAGAAAGTGTGGACACTCAAATTTTTACAAAGAAGCGTCTAAACATCAGCTGAATAGGGATGGTTAGGTGTTCCCTGGTACATTCATACAGTGAAATATTATACAGACATAAATCTTTAAAAAAATGTATGACATGAGAAGAATGCTCATGATATAAAGCTATGTGGGGGCGCCTGGGTGGCTCAGTCGGTTAAGCGGCCGACTTCGGCTCAGGTCACAATCTCACGGTCCGTGAGTTCGAGCCCCGCGTCGGGCTCTGTGCTGACCACTCAGAGCCTGGAGCCTGTTTCAGAGTCTGTGTCTCCCTCTCTCTCTGACCCTCCCCCATTCATGCTCTGTCTCTCTCTGTCTCAAAAATAAATAAACGTTAAAAAAAAATTAAAAAAAAAAGCTACGTGGAAAAAGCAGAATACAAAATGTATACATCCTAATTTTTCAAAACATACATAATACAATTTACAGAGATAGAAACATGTATATGCATAGAAGAATGAAGGGAATGAATTAAAATGTGAATAGCGTTCTACAAGCTGGGTTCGTGGGTCATTACGTTTTTCTTTCTTCTTTTGTCCTAATTCTCTACGATGAATCATTATTAATTTTGTAATTAAAACAATACACTGGGGTGCCTGGCTGGCTCAGTCGGTGGATGGAGTGTGTGCCTCTTGATCTCAGGGTTGTGAGTTCGAGCCCTGTGTTGGGTGTAGTGATTGCTTAAAAATAAAACCTTTAGAAAAAGAAAGTTCACCAATATTACATTTAAAATAGAATAAACTGGGCAGCAGGGGGGAAGTCCAGAATCTCAAGTTCACATAGAATATTCAGAGAAGAAAAAAAGAAAAGCCTTTCAAATGCCACCTAAATGTAAAATCTTGACAAAATCTGCAATGAAAACCAGATCCAGGCAACTGAAAGTTGCCAGGGTCTAAAATTCATGCAAAATCACCACAGGAGGGGAAAAAAGTTCTGATCAAAAGCAGCTGAGACTCGGAATCTACAACTGCCCCTGCACTGAACACATCCAGAAAAGAAGAGATGAAAAGGCTGCCTTGGGTCCTTGTGCTCCGTGGGGCTGGTAGGGGGGACACAGATGGCTTCTTGTTCCTACCCCTGAACACCCCCCCCACACACACACACACAATTAACCACAAAACAAAAGCTTTGGGAGGACAGAATTCTACAACCAAGGCTTGCTTCTTTTGCTTTAGCGTGGAAGAGGTATGGCTTCTCTCTTCCAAGTGTTACACCTAGATGCATCTTTTTGCTAGAGAGAGGAGTTAGGGCAGTCTTTAAACAAGAGAGGGAAAGTTCCCCCAAGCACACTTGAACGGTTTCACAGTTTGGTCTAGAACCTGACCCATACACAATTAGCATGTGTCTATCCTCTCGGGAGTTTACTGCCAGTCAATATACTACACCTCTATATTGGTTGCTTCAGTTAATTCCAATAAGAAGCCAACGAGGGGGACCTTTCCCAATGTTAAGCAAGTGTCACAGCAGTCAAGACATACCAGATAAGACCTGGAGGGATCCAAGTGTTTGCCCAGGCCCATCTAGGTAATAAGAGGCAGAGCCAGCTTTCAAATCTTTTTTTTTTTTAAGTTTATTTATGTATCTTGAGAGAGAAAGCACGAGCAAGGGAGGAGCAGAGAGAGAGGGAGAGAGAAAGAATCCCAAACAGGGCTCCATGCTGTCAGCGCAGAGCCCGACTTGGGGCTCGAACCCATGAACCTTGAGATCGTGACCTGAGCTGAAGTCAGACACTTTACCGACTGAGCCACCCAGGCGCCCCTCAAATCTTACTTCTAAGTTTTCGGCATCAGTGGCTGAAATACTTCTACTACCAGACTGTAAGGAGAGGCGGGGAGGGCACAAGTATTACCATCAAACACACAGAGTGCAAGGTTCAAGATCATAGCACGAGTTGATTTCTCTTGGCTTCAGTTTTCTCACCTATAAAAATGGGAATAATAAAACCTATTTCTCAGACTTTTTGCAAGTTCAAAAATAATATAACGAAAATACCTAGTACATAGTAAGTCCTCAATAAATGGTTGCTATTAAGAGAACACAACTACATATATATACTACATATATATACATACTACATATATATATATATATGCTATATATATATATATATATACACTATATATATGCTACATATATATATATGCTACATATATATATGTATACACACGCACACACATACATATCTGTATATCTGTATTTTATTTTTTATTTTTTTGCTAAGTCAAAGCTTAGTCAGAAGGTCTCTTCCAGGAAAACAAAAGAGAATTAAAGTCAGGAAATTCCTTAGGTAACTTGGGAAAAGGCTTTTTCTTCCCTTCATTTCCCAGAGATCCTTAAATTCTTTGCTTTTCTATTTAAGATAAGGGAAGCATGTTTGGGACACCAGGTTTGGAAATGGGGGTAATTTATTGCATGTTTATACTTTAAAAATCAAGCGTAAACTCTCTAAGACCACAAACCACTACGCAGGGTGCTTTTCTGGAAGAGTAGGAGCAATAAACATATTCCTGTAGGAAGACTCCGTCTCACAGAGCCCATGAGATGAGCCGAAGGAGAATCTTCTACCCACAAAGAGGAAGGTGGTAACGTCCTTCACTTCCTTTGTGGTTTTAACCTAAACCACAAACTCCTCCTTCTTAGCTATAAGTCGTTTCTTTACATCCATTCAGATGTACATTAGCATTCTCCCACCTAATATGTCACTCCCTTCCCTGCCATATGGATAAAGATCATATGCTTCTCTTCCTCCGAAGAAAGTGTCTCCAGCACACAGGAATGGTTTTGAGCTGCTCTCACAACCCATGCATTCTATAGCTGCCTGCATGGGAGTCTGTTCCCAGGGACCCCTGGAAGATTCCAGAGTTCTTCCGATGCCCAGGCCTGTGGCTTGGAGGCAGAGAGGATGAATAAATGTACTGTGCCTCACTTAGGCAAAAGAGGAAAAGCTTTCTGTTCTGAAATGAATGAGAACATCAGAGTTTCCAGTTGGAGACAAATGGAGGAAATACAATGTCCTTGTTTTGGTTTAGGTTTTTTGGTTTTTCGTTTTTGGTGGGTTTTTTGTTTTTGTTTTTGTTTTTGTTTTGTTTTGTTTTGTTTTGGTGTGTGTGTGTTGTTTTGTTTTGTTTTGTTTTGTTTTTAGAGGAGAAAGAAGAATGAGTGAAAGGGGGAAATAAATGCAATGCTCAAGCCAAGGAAAGGAAAATCAGAAAACACCCCCAAAGTGGTAGGTTCAGGAAGGTGGGCAGACAGCTGTCTCCTCACTGCTGCTGTGGTTCCCGAGTTAATATTTGCCAGACTTAGCATTCCTATGAGTGCCGTTGGGATAATGGGCCCCACTCAAGCATCACGTCAGTTCTCCATCTCAGCCGAGGGACAGGATTTCAACCATATCACACACAGCTCTCATTACTTGGAAGGAAATGATCTTACTGAGGAAAGCAGCGCAAACCATAAACACATTTACTTAAAAAGGCAAAGCTGTTAGGTGTACCCCTCAACTTCATGACTAACATGTTGTGCTGGTCTTCGCGGCTCGTGTCCGAGTCCAGAATAGCATTTCCTAGAGTGGATCCAAGAGCCACTTTAGGTCATGGGCTATGTTATGAGAAGAGCACTCTTGGGCTTAGCTTTCTTTCCCGAAGGGGTAAAATAACCACCATTTTCTATGGAAGAATTTACTAAGTACCATCTATGTCAAGCCTGTTATCTATTCCAAATTGTAGAAAAAAGAAATTTCTTGGCCCTTGAGAAGTTTATAATCTCTTTAGGGAACCAGTGGGCCAAAAATCGGGATTCTAAGGCTAGAACCATTAGATCCAGCCACACAGTTGCTCTCCCTCCATCTTTTAGGTTAAATGGCAACAATAACAATTGAGACCTGGGGAGGCTGAGTGACCGTCCTTGATCACTCAATTAGAAAATTTGCAGAGACAGAACCCAAGTTTTCGAATGCCAAGACTGAGGACCTTTCTCTCATACTTTACTTATACTTCAGAAGGAATAGCTAGAACCCAGAACTGCACAAATTAATATGATGCAAGCCACATGTACAGAAGTAGTATGGCATGCAAATAAAGGGAATGCAAAGTCTGAATTGAGTTAGTCCAGAAAGGTTTCTTTGGAGGAAGTTCTGAAGGATGTGATGGGTAGCAATTGTCAGAAACTCAGCTCCATCAACAGCTTTCCCTTTCTGAAAGCCCAATATGTACGAGGCACTTGACGTAGAGAGGAGAAAGCCCAATAAGATGAATATCACATGGTCCCTGCTCTAAAAGACAAGAGTACCACTAAGTTTATAAATGGTAGAAGGGGAGTAACTGAAGTCACACAGTTATCAGCCAGCAGGAGGAGAAAGGCAGATTCTTGGAAATATTGTGAAGGCAAAGAAAAACTGGCCAGGAACCAGGAGGGGATATACTTTGAGTGGGAGAACTCAAAATGTATTGAAGTGTCACAGAGGAGGAAGGTTTTCTAGATTTAAGCTGGGTAAAAGGGAAACAATCAATTAACTTCCAAAATATCTGGAGTTTGTCCTTATAGACATAATGACTTACATAGCTAGATTCATTCAGAACTTGATATCATGAAAACATTAAACACACACACACACACACACACACACACAAACATAACCTTGGAAGCACTGCTCAAGCTCATACTGGTTGAATCTCAAAGACAAAAGGTACCTTAGAGACTGATCCAACATCTCATTACAAATGAAAAGATCAAGGTCCAGAGAAACAAAGCAAAAACTTATTTTTCCACCAAGGAAAGCAAAAAGGGTCGGCCCCCAAACTAGAGCCACTTGGTTCCAGTTCCAGTGGCTATATTGTCTAAGCCAAAAATTGGGACACAAAATACAAGTGCATTTATAAGCATAATGGAGCAGAATATTTAAAATAAAGGCAAAAGGTTACAGTGGTCCTGGGTGATGTTTCCAGAACATTCTATCGCATTGGTCTTTTTGTTTGCCAAAGGCACATTCAGAAGAAAACAGTCTACTCAGAGTCAAGAGAGATTTCCACAGCCCTAAAAGAAGCATCAGAGTCTATCTCCATCCAAGGTGAGCCCTTCGTGAAAAAGAAAAACCACAGGGACTCTAGGCAAGTCTTTGATAAACAAAATGAGATGATAAATAATCAGTTCCCAGGGCACCAGGTTTTCTACAAAGCCTGTATGCGTAGGGCTCAATGAATTCTAAATATAAACTATAACAAGCTGATGACGACCTTGCCTAGTGTACTCCTTGGGTATCATAAGATACTCGGACCGCAACAATTTTAACCTGGTTTACCTGTTACTTGTATAAATGCAAATCCAATTATTTTCATATCATGGTTAGATCATTCCTAGTTATTTATAAGCCAAAAAAAAAAAGCCCCAAATATTAGTGCAATACTACAGGAAGCTTAGTGAATTATTCTTGCACTAAAATCATCATCCAAGATAATAAACCAAGCCCTGTCCACACAAAATAATGTAATGATGATGTCCTTTATATAAAAGAGACTTTTCTCTCTTGGTGGGACTAGATTTGCATGAATTCATCCTCACTTTCTCACCTAACTCCTTTAGTGACAGAGACCAGCAGCAAGTTAAGTTGCTAACAGAGACCGGAACCCATCACCTCCGCCTCATTATGCGGGTACTCAATGAACAGCCCTGTAGAAACATCATCCTAAGAGTCAGTCAGAACAGAAAAACCCAGGAAGATTCAGGACTCACACGTGATGGTGTTATTATTGTCATAAGTCAAGAAGCATTTCTCATTCAATAGCCCCAGTACCATTAGTACCATTCAAATTTCAATACATCGCCACGATGTTTAGTAGTAGTTTTGTTTAAAAATAGACTCACAGAGCTTTGTGCTTTTGGTTTCTATGTACTGAATGTCTCATTCTCACTTCCTGTCTTGGCCTAGACTAGGAAGTGAACTAATTCACTGTTATGAATCAGTGTGTGCTGCGGAGTTGGGTCAAGAAATAATGCCTTTCAAAATGGATATATCTGCATATGCATAGAATATCTCCAGAAAGGTATATGCAAATCTGGCCACCTCTGAAGTGACAGGGGGGATGGGGTAAGCTGGAAGGAGACCTTTTCACTTAAACACTTTGTGAATTTTATACTTTGTGTATCATCTACTCGTTTGCAAAAAAAAAAAAGTTATCTGCATAAAAATTTTTAATGAATAAACAAATATTTCTGTTGAGTTTCTTAATCCCTAAATATGTTTCAGCAGTGACCAAGATTAAATAGCAGCTGATTTCCAAAGTTTTAAAGGTGTTGTCTCCACTCCGATCTAGCCTGCTTCTTATTCCTCCACAATGCATCCTTTCTTTTAAAGGTTGTCACACTTTCTTTTAAACATCCAGCAAAGTTACATTTTTTAAAAGTTGCACCTTAGGGTCTATTTATTTTATTTATTTATTTGTAGTAAACTCTATGCCCAACATGGGGCTTGAACTCACAACCCCGAGATCTCAATAGTCACATGCTCTAACAACCGAGCCAACCAGGCACCCCGGCAGCAAAGTTAATTTTTTTTTAATTCCTGAGAATCTTGAGAAATGCAAATCAAAACCACAATCAGATATCACCTCACACCTGTCAGAATGGCTAAAATCAAAACCACAAGAAACAACAAGGGTTGATAAGGACGTGGAGAAAAAGGAAACCTCGTGCACTGTTGGTGGGAATGCAAATTGGTGCAGCCACTGTGGAAAATGGTATGGAGGTTCCTCAAAAGTTAAAATAGAAATACCATATGATCCAGTAATTCCACTACCAGGTATTTACCCCAAGAATATGAAAACACTTAAATCAAAAAGATATATGCACCCCTATGTTTATTACAGCATTATTTACAACAGCCAAGGTAGGGAAGCAACCCATGTGTCCATCGATAGATGAATGGATAAAGAAGATATGGTATATAGATACGATGGAATATTATCCACCCATAAAAAAGAATGAAATCTTGCCATTTGCAACAACATGGATGGAGCTAGAGAGTATAATGCTAAGCAAAATAAGCCAGTCGGAGAAAGACAAATACCATATGATTTACTCATATGTGGAATTTAAGAACCAAAACAAACAAAGAAAAAAAAAGACAAACAAAAAAACCAGACTCTTAAATATTGAGAACAAATTGATAGTTACCAGAGGGGAGGTGGATGGGGGGATGGGAGAAACAGGTGATGGGGAAGAAGAGGACATTTATCATGACGATCACGGAGTAATGTACAGAACTGCTGAATCACTATGTTGTGCACCTGAAACTGATATAACACTGTATGTTAGTTATTCTGGAATTAAAAAAAATAATAATTCATGAGAATTTTGTGTTGCCATTCGAAATAACTACACATTCTTGGGATATGCCAAAACCATAGCTGGCAATCACTGAAATACAGATTCTGAAAGTGCTCGCCACATTTTTAAAACTTTTCAGAATCCAATGATATATAAATGCACATAAATTCTATCTGGTTTACTCAAATTCTCTTGTGCTTATTAGATCCAGTTATCGATTATGTGAGTATGGACAAAAATCTCTACATTGTACCATAAGTTGAAGCATTAAATAGATAAATATGGTGAATGGTTAAGGGATCTATTGCAAAATTGTAATACAGCATTTTGAAATGAGAGGAAAGAAAATCTATTCCCCGATCCCTTGCCCAAATAAATATTCATTATATGTGTACTACCTGGAAGCTTAAATTCAGAATTTTATTTTTTTAAGTTGGTTTATTTATTTTGAGAGAGAGAGAGAGAGAAAACACGAGCAGGGAGAGGCAGAGAGAGAGAGAGAAACCCAAGCAGGCTCCGCAGGTAAGCACAGAGCCCTACGTGGGGCTTGAATTCGTGAACCATGAGATCATGATCTAAGCCGAAATCAAGAGACCACACTTAACCGACTGAGCCACCCAGGAGCCCCCAGAATTTTAAACACGAGAAAAAGAAGCATGATGCAGTGGAAAACAGTCTATGCCAGCACGCGGAGCTGAGTTCGAATCACCTAACTTACCATCCTGACAATTTATTTAACTCCTGTTTGTCAAACACCTGTCTGGTCCTGGCTCGTCGCCAGGTGCTGGGCACTGGGCACAGAGCAGGGGCAGAGGGACATAAAATTGTAATATAGCGAGTGAGGAAAACTACAAGGAGCTCGGCAGGGGAGGGAACCTGGTCTCGGGTCGGAGGGAGCCTTCTAGAGGGGTGATTGATGGTTCAAGCTGAGACCTGAGGCCGTGACCTCGGAGTTAGCTGAAGCTAATTGTAATTAAGCTCATCTCATCTTCAGGTGTTTGCATGTAACACAGGGATCGTGGTAGTTATCTCAGAGGTTCACTCTGAAGACTTAATACGTCTGGTATTTAAAGCATTTAGGAGTTTGGGGCACATAGTAAATGCTCAATAAATGATAGCTGTTATTGTTTGCTCTTTTTGCAGCGTCTCCTCTGGGTTACATATGAGGCGGCCCCCAAAAGTATACAACTTACAAAATGGTCCTTCTGCTAAATGCTTCTGTTCTCCTGCACACGCTGCAGGGCAGTGGACGCGGCGGGGAGACAAAGCACACGTCCTCTCTGCAGAAAGGCCTTCGGCTCAGGGCTGCACAGTCACCATGACCGTGAGGGGGGCCCTATTATTTTTTTGTCACAGGGTTAACATGTTATAGGAGTCAGATCCAGAGTCCTGGCCCCCTCAAAGGCTGCTGGGTCTCCCTGTTTAATCAGACATGAAACAAATCGCGTGCTGCGGCAGAGGCGTACAAACACGCTTTAATTACAATATTGTAACACCAATTAGAGATCTATCTAATCGAGGACTCGGCACTTCCTGCTTGGATATTACTCCCATGTTGGGATAATTACTGCTAATTAAGCTTGGAACTAATTAGGCTAAATGATCTCATTTATACCAACAAAGATGACTTCTAGGAGTTCATAAGAAAAACTAGGGTGATTTTATCATTCCTGGACTATTTGGCATTTCACACTGGAGATACAACACCATCCCTTGTCATCAAGGTGCACGGATAGCTTGTTCCTCCGGAATTCTGGTCCCAGATGGCAGTAGGATCTCCATTTGTCTATACAGATCCTATGAGTCAAACGAATAATATAAAAACAGAGGCCACTCAAACCCACTGTGTCCTCCCACAAATGACAATCACAGTCTCACGAAAGGTGGCCACCGAAAGCAGTGACAGCAGTAAAGGGAGGATCCACCTGCAGCCTGGCGGGGCCTGTCTGCCTTGCGCTGATGTTTAAAATGCCTCAATATTCTTACCACAGTCTTCACGGCTAAGAGTAAGGCACGGGTTTGGAGGTCAGGCAGACAGATCTGGGTTTGGGTAGATTATTTATTCCACCTAAGCTGTAGTTCTGTGTCGTTAGTACAGGGATAATGATAATGCCATGTAGTGTCTCTGCAAAGATTAGTAAGATAACACACGTGGAATGCAGGATACGTACTTGGCACACAGCAACCCTCGGTAAGCAGTGGGGATTTTTTTTTTCTTCAAGGCACCGTCATACTCACTTCTGAACTCAGCCTACATTTTACCTGTTCTGCTTCTCTTTTCTGGCCTAGTGTAGGGGTAGTGGGAAAAAAGCACATGACAGGGAGTTAGGGACTGTTGTTATTTTCAGGTTTGTCTCTAACTAGCTGTGCAACTTGAGCAAATCACTTCTTCTTCCAGAAAAATGACATTCGCTGTATGCACTGGACCAGGTCACGTGAATTTTCAGACTTAACCTTTATACAATATGCCCCCATTTTAGAGATGAGGGAACTGAGACCTAAATCAATAATTTCCAGGGGCACCTGGGTGGCTCAGTCAGTTGGACATCCGAATCTTGATCTAGCGGTTCATGGGATTGAGCCCCACATCGGGCTCTGGGCTGACATTGCAGAGACTGCTCGGGATTCTCTCTCTCTCTCTCTCTCTCTCTCTCTCTCTGTCACGCTCTCTCTCTGCTTGCTCTCTCTCCCAAAATAAATAGATAAACACTAAAAATTTTTTTTGGAAAAAAAAAAAAGGAATAAATGATTTCCAAAAACAGAAACAAATGACAATACAACAACCCTCACTGCTATCAAAGGACAAGGTCAGGAATTGAACCCAGGTCTCACTCCAGCATGTACCCTCTTATTAGATGTTACACTGAATTGCCTTATTCTCCCTTCCCATTTGGCATCTCCAAGGTCACTTCTGGCTAAGAATTTCTGGTTCTGTCCCGAGGGGTGAGCCTCTCAACCTTGTTCTTAGCCAGCAACCATCAACAGCTAAGGAGTCTTTACTGCGTGTCTAATACACGCTCCACCCTATGGAAAATGAGATGCCCCCCCCAACACAAACCCCCTGACAAGCATATTCATTAGACCACTTGCCTTAGAATTCCTATATTGTGATAGACATCTGCCCCTATCAGAATTACATATTTTAACTCTTTTCACCACAGAACTCACTTGCATCCATTTGTGGAAAGGCTTTACACTATCTTATCTGAGTGCTAGCACTTGGGTTTTAGTTTGTTGTTTCTTTTTTTTTCTTCTGAGAAAAAAATGCTAGGGATTCTCTAGTTGTCTCTTATCTTCAGAGTCTAATAAAAGACTCCACAAATATGTGGGTACACATACACACAGATTTTCTTTGCTGGAATGCTCTACCAGGGGAAAACAAACACCAATAGACGAAGCCCAAACCTCTGTTCTTAAGTATTACAGAGGGTTGAAACCTTCAACCTGTGGACTTTTTCTTCTAGAAAGGTGTTAATGGGATCAAAGGGTTGGCTGGTCACCTGTGGTCGGTGTGGGTCAGGAATTTCCTGAGCCGCCTAAGCTGCAGCCTATCCTGGAAGTGATTTCTATTGACGCTAGAAAAGTCTAGAATGGAAACACATTGGTTGCCTGACTCTTAGGAGCCTCTGCAGCAAAAGCCTTGGTGGCAACCTGGCCTCTGGTCTGTGTCCCGCTGGAATGTAAACTCTAGGAGGAGAGTGGTTTTGTACGGTGTTTCACCTCTAGTACTCAGAACAGGGCCTCCATATAGTAGATGCTTAGTAAATGTATGTGGAGCCAACGACTAGAGTACTGGGTTAGTGCAGGAGTTTGGGTGCAAAACCTAGGAACTAAGAAGGTGCCTTGCTTTTGGAGCGTCCTTCCTGTGGCACGTCCTCAACCTGCAGAGGTGTGGCTATACTTCCTCTGGGGGGAGGGGAACAGGAGTGGGATGCAGGGATGAAGGGGCTTTCTCACCTGCTGAGGAGGAAGCAGGGACCTCAGTGTCACCTGGGGAGGGGCAGGGGGTAAACCCTGTCTGAATGCCCCGGATCACTGAGCCCCTCCCAACCCGGAGGCCTGGCTTTGATGGAAGAGGGGGTCTCTGTCTGCAGCTGACTCTTAGGAGACTGACAAACAGAACTACCCTTGCCTCTGTCTGCAGTACTCCGCCCCGGGGGGTGCTGTCAGCTTCGTTCCTCACCTGCAGGGTTGGGGCATCAGAAGGCAAAGGAGAAAAGGAATAATGGACTTGGAATCAGAAAACTCAGATCTTGAACCAGCAGCCTCACTTTCTTCCCCTGTAAAACAGGGATAATGAGAGCATTCCTCCTTACGTCCGAGCGGTAAGGGCCAAAGGAGACCATGAGGACCACAACTGATCGCACCCTGCAAATGTCATGTAACGGTGAGTGACTACCTCTCACCCACTGATTGTCTCTCCTTATAGTGGGATACGCTTAGGAAAGTTTGTGACCCACTGTGTCCTCAGGGGCACCTGAGTGGGCCCGGTGTGTACAGCCTGGTGGATGGGGAATGTGCAGGCCGCTTCCCTGAGACCAAGTACCAATCTGTCTCTGCCAGGAATTGGTTCTGGCTGCTCAGCCAGCAGGGTGGCTCTAGAGCTTTGGACCTAAGCAGCAGATAACACACATGTGGTATTCCTGACCTCCCTTCCTTCCTTTGCTAGAGATGGATTTATGTGAATGAGCACCTATAGGAACTAAGGATTCCTTGCTCATTTTCTATGGGTCACAAGGATTGGTTCCTTACCCTGGCTAAGAGCATGGGCAGCCGTGACAAGTGAGGGACTCAGGGAGAGGCCCTTGGTCCCAGGGAACCCAAATGTGACATATTACAAGAGCACACTTATAAAGAATCCTGAAACAGAGCAGGATCCTCTCTCTTAGCACTGGCCTTAGAAACGAACAGGTGAATGGGGCACCTGGCTGGCTCAGTGGCCAGGGCACGCGGCTCTTGATCTCAGGGTTGTGTGTATTTGAGCCTCGGGTGGGTGTGGAGCTTCCAGAAGAAGAGAACAGCAACAGTAAATAAAATAATAATAGTAATTAGTAATAATAGTAAACCTAACCGGTGATTAATCTAAGAGGATGAAAAATGAACACACCTATTAATGAATAAATAAATGCTCTCGCAAAATGAAGACACCTTTTATAAGAAGGATCGTGGTGCTATTCTCCTGATTCTCTTCTTGTCTTTTGTATGAATACAGAGTTTCAATATGTCAGGTTTGTTTCCTTAATATAGCTGAGATAATTCAGTTTCCTGTGCTTCTAGGACGTGCCAGACAGAGAGGTGAGGGTGGTGAGGGAAATATTATGAATCCTCAAATCACAGCACACTAGGTCTAAGGAAGAACGTGGGTAAGTCAACCAACCCCTTCGTTTGACAGATGAGAAAATTGTGGCCCAGAAAGCTCACACAACGTGCCCGCGTGCACACAACTATGCTCCTCTGAAGACAGCATGTTGGGATATTTGCCTGAGAAAACATACCAGCTCTTCTCATCTGAGGCAAAAGAAAAACAAAAACGTTGTACATTTGTTGCTTTAGGGGGAAAAAGTCAGCGAAGTTGCCAAAAAACAAGGCTTCCCATTTATAGGCATCAGAAATGACCCAGTGGATATGAAGCTCTGAGCAGCCCAGGACTGACTCCTGCAAATGACAGAGGTACTGGGAAGTCACCTGAGGCAGAGATATCAGGGAGTTCATGTCCTTCCTGTTCTTTTACCCCATCTGGCCAGGATGAGCCCCAAAGGGGGCCGGTTGCTTCAAGGCTGTGTATATGTCCATCCAGTCCCCTTTAAGGAATATGCCTGTCCCCGAAACTATCACCAATGTCATGCCAAGTATTTGTTAAAAAAGAACATGATGACGCATTTGGGGGGCTGAAGGGCTAGAATGCCCCTAGTAAGGACCTCATCATCATGCCCACCTTTAAAATGGGTCTTCCTTAAAGCTAATCTTTCCTGCAGGCATGAAAGTGGTTCTGGTTTAAAGTTGGGGGTCTGTGGGGGCATCTGGGTGGCTCAGTCGGACTTCAGCTCAGGTCATGATCTCACAGTTGGTGAGTTCAGGCCCCTGCACTGGGTTCTGTGCTGACAGCTCAGATCCTGAAGCCTGCTTCAGATTCTATGTGTGTGTGTGTCTCTCTCTGCCCCTCCCCTGCTTGCCCTCTGTCTCTCTCTCCTTTAAAATAAATAAATATTACAAAAATTTAACACCAAAAAAAATTAAAAAAAAAATAAAGTTGGGGGTCTGATTCACATTTCTCCTCTGCATTCAAGCTTCGGCTCATTCATTTATTCATTTGTTCAGCTGGCACTTACTGGATTCCTATTCTGAGTCTGACATGAGGGTAGCTTTGAGAAGTTAGTAGCCCTGCAATGAAGGAGTAATTACTCTCTGGTAAACACTCACTTCTCCACCCCTAAAGACCGGGTTGTCTACCATTTTTCTTCTCTGAGAAATGTTTTCCCCTATTGGAGGTCTGGAGAGGGACAAATTTATAACTGCTTGGTTTAACGCATCTGATCTTCCTCAGGCAAAGGTCACGTGTCACCCAACTAGAGCTAAAGTGAAGCAGGTAGGTTCGTGGGCAGATCAGAGAGCACAAAGGTCAGAACCACAGGCAGAGAAATGGTTCCATAAGCTTTTAGACAGGAAGGTGAACGTGACATATGAAAAGATCTTATTCATTCACTCATCCGGTATGTGTTGAGAGTCAGTCAGGTGCCAGGCACTGTACTAGGCATAGGGATATAAGATTAAATAAGGGAACGGTCTTATTCTCAAGGATCTCTGGATTTGAAGGAGGAAACATACACATATGCAAAATTATAACAGAACGAAAGAAGTCCGAAAAGGAGTATGGACATGGTGCTCAGTGGAGAAAGAAAATGCTGAATTTGGGGACATTTTTGAGGTGGAGTCAACAGATCCTCATGACCATTTGGACGGAGAAGGTAAGGGAGAGAAGGAATTCAATGAGGCCAAGGTATCCAGCTTAAGGGACTGGATGGAAGGTGGTATTATTTAACTAGGACAGGGAATACTGGAGGAGATTCAGGCTGTTTAGATGAAAGCAAATGTGTTTTGTTTTGCTCGAGGTGCCCACGGAAGGCCATCGAAGTGTCTGTGGGCAGTTGAGAATGTGTCTGGAATTAGGGAGAGAAATCAGTCAATAATGTTATATTATGGAGCGGGGATGGGCCAAGGGATAGGATGACAGAGAGCAGCAAATGGTAGAGAGTATAAATATATAAGAACTTGAAAACACAACCCTTACTCCAAAGACGATGAGGATGCAAATCCCCTGCCTGCCCCACTTCAGACAAACTGCTTCCCCCTACATCACAAATGGCTTCCAGCTGTCAAATGGAAAAAGCGCTTTCCAGCCCACACCTTGTCTGCCCGTGGATTTGCACCGTTGACTCCTCCGTGCCTCGTGCGGTTCTCTCCCTGACGTGGCTTCCACGATACCACCTCTCTACTTCTCATTCTCCCTACTTTTCTTCAGCTCTCCTCTCCCTTCTCATTAGGGATCAGGGATCCCCACCATTCCATCCCAAGACCTGTCTTTTTTCCCAACGTGCTCTTCCAGGGTGATTGTGCATAATTTCAATTGCCACTTACAAACAGCTGGCTCTCACACCAATATCTCTAACCCGGACATCCTGGGGAGCACACAGAAAGCACACCATAACTGTTTGCTGAAACGAGCTGAGCTCTAACTGGATTTTTCCAAACACTAGCCCCGTTAGGCATCACCATGCCCGTAGAGTCCCACAGAGTCTTCAGATTCAACATAAACAGAACTAATCTCCTGTGGTCAATCCTCCTTTTTTAACCTCTATTTGTTCTTTTTGTTCAGAAAGTGACACCTTTAATGCCGAAGTGCCTGAACCAGAAAACAGCATCTCCTAGACCCTTTCCACTCCTTATTCCCACACTATCTTGCAGATTCTGCCTCCGATATGTTTTATTTATTTTTTTAATGTTTATTTTTGAGACAGAGAGAGACAGAGCGTGAACAGGGGAGGAGCAGAGAGAGAGAGGGAGACACAGAATCCGAAGCAGGCCCCAGGCTCTGAGCTGTCAGCACAGAGCCCGACACGGGACTCGAACTCACGGACCATGAGATCGTGACCTGAGCCGAAGTCGGACGCTTAACCTACTGAGCCACCCAGGCGCCCCTCCGATATGTTTTAAATATGCCCCTTCCTCCTCATTCTACCTGCCAGCAACCCTCACCACCTCTTTCCTGTTTCCCTGTGACAGTCTACTGGTTGATATCTCTGTCCCCAGTCTTGTCCTATTCCAAAGTACTGTCAGAATGACCTTATAGGATAAAGTTCAAATTCCTTATCATGTGACAGACTTTTTCCTCCACTAACCCCCTGCCCTTGTCCTTCTACTTTCTCCAAAAAGAATCCTCCTCAAGAAAGTAGTTATTTACTAAGAAGACTTGGGTCTCAAATGGCTCCACGATCTTGCAAATTCTGTTCCCTCTTACTGGGTGCCTTTCCTCTACTTGCCTCTCTTCCCCATTTGTTCACCCAGAAGACTCCCCTAGACCTATAAGAATTTCTCCTCCCCTACCTCCCCCAGCTGCCCAGTCATCACCTTCCCTCTTCTCGGCTCCAATTAATATTTTTTTTGCCACTTTATATAGGGCTATTTATTTATCACTGTACAACACAGTATGCTTCCTGTAGGGAGGGCATTTATCTTATTATTTCTAGGAATCCTTAGCCCCTGACACAGTGGTGGGTACTCAGGGAATGATTGAATAAGTGAATGAATAATGAGAATGGTGAGGGAGACAGGACAGATGACCAAGAGAGCCATGGTGGGGGAGCGGGGGGTAGCCCCTGGCTGGCTCAGTCAGAAGAGCACATAACTCTTCATCTTAGGGTTGTGAGTTCGAGCCCCACGTTGGGTGTAGAGATTACTTAAAAATAAATAAATTAAATAAGTAAATAAATAAGCAAATAAAACTTAAAAAAAAATAGAAAATGGAAACACGTGCCAAGGACACACATAAAGAAATGCATCCTCGGGGCGCCTGGGTGGCGCAGTCGGTTAGGCGTCCGACTTCAGCCAGGTCACGATCTCGCGGTCCGTGAGTTCGAGCCCCGCGTCAGGCTCTGGGCTGATGGCTCGGAGCCTGGAGCCTGTTTCCGATTCTGTGTCTCCCTCTCTCTCTGCCCCTCCCCCATTCATGCTCTGTCTCTCTCTGTCCCAAAAATAAATAAATGTTGAAAAAAAAAAAAAAAAAGAAATGCATCCTCTCTTGAACTGCCCTCTGATCTGGGCCTAGACAGAAAGAGGCCTTTCTTCAAAGATGTCCTCAAGTCTAATGATTTCATTTACTAAGTCTTTTAGGAAGATCTGTGGGAAGGAAGGAAGCAGGTAAAAGAAGATTGTTAACAGGTTGCCTGAATTTGTCCTCCTTTTCTCATCTCATCCCTTTCTTGTACTTGAAAAAAAAAAAGTGAAAGGCTCAAGTAAGGGTATAAGAAATCACCAACGATTACTAATTGTTCCGTTTGGATCCAAGTAAAATGACTAAGAAAGTTGCTTGGCTTTGCTTCTTTTTCATCTTTCTGGTTCAGCATTGCCCAGGTAGGAAATGACTGACAGAAGGGATTTAAGCATTGTTACAAGTTGGACCAAATGGTATCTCGTCTCTGAAACTTCCCAGTGCCACGAAGTCCAGCATTCTGTGTGGTGTGTGTCAACAGCGCATTGTTACGAAGAATTTGCTCTGTCGGGTTTTAAAGTCTCGTTCGATCACAGTTGTGCCCTAAAACACTTCAATCCTATGACAGAGTGCTATTGGCGAGAAGCAGCATGACTAGAACTTTCTTGGAATGAGAGGGTGCCTTGGACGTCTAAAAAGATAAGGCATTGGCTCCAGAGGTAGGTGGGCTCGTTAGCATATCTAAAGCTCCATAGGCAAAGGCTTCCATTCCTGGGAGGATGAAGCCTGCTCCGTGGAGGGGAGTATAAGGGGTTTGCTAGTGTTCGTGTGTGCAACCGCGTTGCAGAGTAGGTTGTGTGCAATTTGAAAGTGCAATTATTAGAGCTGAGATGTAACATAAAATTTGAAATAGAGGGTGGAAAAGCAGTCAGACCTGCTGGGTCACTAGCAAAGCCACCCTCAAAGTAGATAAGGGGATCTCTGCCTTAGGAGGAAGGAGAGATTGGTTCCTGAGATGGGGGGGGGGGGGGTGGTCCTAGGACAAGAACGGATTTAGGCTTCATTATGCAGGAACACTACTTGCTTTCACTTCTTACGGTCTCATTATTTCCACCCATATTCTCCTCTAACAGAGTTAGGCATTATTCCCCACTGAGGCTCAGTTACATGCCAAGTTTGATGCTTTAGGAAAATACTGATTTTTATATCATTAATTGTTGAGGATATTTGGTTTTTCAAAATGAAATATTTTCTCCTTGCTTTTACTTGACTCAGAAATAAATGAACAGGTTCCATTTTGTTTTTCCCTCCTAAATTTCCCTTAGGCATATACCAAATGTGTGTGAAATGTCAACTCAATTAGAATATTTTGGAAATAAGGTATCTATAACCGTGAAAAGCAGGCCAGGGTAGAATTCTCTTCCTAAACTTATTAATGATATTGCTTGGTCCACACACATATACGGACGGATAAAGCAACCACACAGTGCAAATTTTCTGGCACACTTCCTACTTCCAATTGGAAGTTGGCTGTAGAAATGCCAACTCCCTGTTGCCTCTAGAAATGCTTTAAACCAATCAGATCCTTTGTCTTGATGATAAATTAAAAAAACATGTGCCCCCTTCCCCCCATATGTTTACAAATTGTTAATACACTGGTTGTAGTCTCTCTCTGAAGGTTAATGAGAGCGATAAGACTTAAAAAACAGTTGTTTGGGGTTCTAGCAAACTGGGAATTACAAGTATTGTGTTGGTTATCTAGGACAGGGCTGGCAGCTGGTGAGATGACGGGGTTGAAATGGGTGGAGCTGGAGGGATGGAATTAAACATCTATTGGGCACCTACTAGGTACCAAGCGCTATTTAGCATTTTACATCCATATTGCATGTAAGCCTGGGGAATAACAATCCCCATTCTAAATTCCCTAGCAGTTTGCTTAAAGATCAATATTTCATGATTTAAATAAGTGCAAAGATGAAGTGAAGCCAATCTCAGTAATTTGAGCTGGTCTGGGGAATTGATTCAAATTCTGCATCATGGAATACTCCGGTCTGCAGGGCAGCCATTTTCTAGGGCACTTGTAACTTAGAGACAGCATGGAAGGGGCATGGTCTCCAGCTTTCAGCACATCTTCACTGTGACCGAGTGGGGGTTCACTTAGCCAGGCAAGAGAAGGATGCTGAATGTCAATAGCAAGCTACTTGTAAATTCTGTCTCAGGCATATCTTCTTCTGAGATGGATGGTATTAGCAGCCCTGCAAAAGGAATATCAGCCTATTCTATTACTCATGTGTCCACAGTTACACTGTGTGAAGAGCAGTGGAAATCCACTGAAGAGTTGCATGGGCTGGAGCAAGTGATCTCACCTCTTTGGGCTTCAATTGTCTCGTTTGTAAAATTAGAAAGTTGGAGTAGGTGATGGCTTACGATTCTTGATATTCTTCATATAGGCGTTGGCAAATACATTAGGTTTCAATGTCCTCATCTGAAGAACAACTAGCTTGGTTTTATTGTGGCTATAGAGTTATGAGAAAGCATGGAAAAATGCAACTCAGGAAAATCAACAATGGTGCTGTTCAACAGAACTTCCTGCAAGGCTGGAAATGTTCTCTAGTGACACTGTCCAAAATGGTGGTCATTAGCTACATGTGGCTCCTAAATTCTTGAAATGAGGCCAGTGTGATGGAAGAACTGAGTTTTAAACTTTATTTAATTCTACTTAATTTCAATGTAACTGGCTACATGTGGATATTGGCCACCATATTGGATAGGGCAGATATCAACTGCATTGTAAGCAAGAACTTTAAGTATAAAGATAAAAGATTAAGGGAGTGATTTGGGAATTGTTTCAATTGAAGAATAAAGAAAGGCATGAGTTTAATTTAGGCAATTTACAGACAGAGCAAGCACTATTATTGTATTAGACCTCTGAAAAGAAGGATGGACTCTCATTTTGTAAGGATGGCAATGATAACAATATCTTACAATTGTTTATAACTCTATGCTCTCCCAAGTTCTTTTATGGCTATAATTTGATCCTCACAATAACCCTGTGATGTAGAAGACAAGTCATATGATCTCATTTTACAGATGAGGACATTGAGACCCGGATGCTTGCCCAAGGTCACAGGCTTCAAACAAAAATGAAGTCGAAATCTGAAGCCATCACTTCAGACCGCATTTTCTCCAGTTCCTTTCTCAGACAGTACAACCTTCAATCCTTCCTCTCACCTAACTTCACCAACAGAAGTGGAAACAAATTATATAATCCTTCTAAACATGATAAGAATAAGAAAGATGGGGAGAAAGCAAGGGACTCGGTGATCTACCATCTAGATAATCAAACCCTGAAAAAACCAAGAGTTAGTGGTGTGTCTTATAAGAGAGAAAGGAGTACAAAATGAAGTCCCACTATGTGCCAGGCATTTTGCAGATTAGAGTTGACAGAACACTTCTATGAGGAGCATCTCAGCAGGATTGTATTATTGGCAAAGTTCCTAGTCTGAGATCACACACCTATTGAGTGGTATAACCAGGATTCTATGCTACAGCTCCTGGCTGTTTATAAAAGTCACATTCACGTTCAAAAACGAGGAAGACACCCACCCCCTGCCTGCCCTCCCACACCTCATCCCAGAGGACGCTGTACAGCAGGTAAGCATGCAGGCTTGGGAGTCCCCCAGACTCCATGTGAACCTCACATCTGACATTGCTCATGGGATTTACGTTTCTGGGTCTCGGTTTCCTCAATGCAAAACCGGGGAATCTTTTTACCTGCCTTATAAGGTTTTGAGGTGGACTTAGTGAACTAATTTCTGAGAATACTTAGTATCAGTGCCTGGCACAAGTGCTTAGTGAATAGTAGTTATTAATATTTCACAATATTATTGAGATGCTGCAGACTGCAGTTCTAAAACAGGAATTTCAAAAACTACTTCAGACAAGGTAGCATTTTTGCTAAAGTCTACCAAGTAGACAATCTCTGGAGGACAACAGACACTCACTTGGACACCACAGGTTGAGTCGGAGACTATAAGTTTAGCATCAGTGATTAAGGCAGAAGCAGTGAGAAGATGCCTTTGCTCAAAGTGGCCCAGGAGCTGACTTTTCCTGACTTTCCAACTCCTGTGAGACAAATAGCAAACATGGTCCTCTCTTGAGCTCTAACCCCACATACCCTAGTCCTCGTTGTCCATCTCTACGTGAATGTGACACCTGCATAAAAAGCCAACATACCCCCGGAAGAACAGATTCTCATTCGTTCATTCACTTGACAACTATTCATGAAACACCTCATACGTGGCAGGCTTGGTTTTATAGACTATGGCTACGAACAAGACGCACTCCTAGAGCTTGCTTTTGGTAGAGGGGAACAGACACAAAGAAAGGGGACAAATAAATAAGAGCATTTCGGATTATGGTAAATGCCGTGAAGAATAAAAAGCAGGATGATGTGATAAAGGGTGGCTGTGGGCAAAGGGTATGGTAATGGATTGGGTAGGAAAGGCCTCTCTTCGGAGGTGACATTTAAGCTGAGTCCTGACTGGCAAGAAAGGGCCAGGTAGGTGAAGATCTGAGGGCAGAGTGTTGTGGGCAGAGTGTATATTAAATGCAAAGGCCCTGAGGCAGAAATGACCTTGGTACATTTGAGGGACTGCCAGGTGGGCAATGTGGCTAAAACGGAAGCAGGACAGAGTGCTGGGAGATAAGGTTGGAGCAGATCAGGGCCAGCTCACGTGGAGCTTACACCGGGCAGTGGTAAGAAGTTTGGATTTTATTCTAAATGCAGTGGAAGGCCATTTGGATATTACTAAGCAGGGGAGCAATGAGATTTGATTTGCCTTTTAAAAAGGTTCCCCCTAATCCTGCCACCCCCTCGCCCAAACACGTAAGTGCAAGTGTGCAAGTGCACGCATTCAGTTCCTCTTAAGAGCGGCGTCATTTTGCCAGTTTTCTGTCATGTGTGAGTCAACCCCCACCCCCGTGTAATCTGTTGCCAAATCCTACCAGGTCTGCCTCCAGTGTTTCTGAAACTCAACCCCCCCTTTGCCTTTCCACGGCCATCACCGCAATTCTAGTCCTCAAGCCTTCACGCCAGAAAGGCTTCGGTAGCTCCCCCACTGGTCTTCCGGACTCTCATCTAACCCTGCTGCAGCCCACCCCACATACCACAGCCAAATGAATCTTCCCAAACTAAAGATCTGCTTACACCACCTCTCCGCTCAACAACTTTCAGTGGCTCCCCACTGCCCACGAAGCTAAGTTGTAATTCTCTAACCCAGTATTCAAGATCCTACAGCATGTATCCTAAACTGTGCCTCTCTCCACGCTCACCCAGTTCCCTTCTATGCTTTGGCCAAACTGATCTACTTGGCTCTTCTTGGAACATGCCTTTGCTTTTACTTTTGTGGTGTCCTGGGTCTGAATGCATGCCCCCTCCGCTCACATCTGTTGAGATCCTATGCTGCTCTATCCCCAGAGTCGAATGATACCATCTTCGCGCTGCCTCCTCTGTTTTTTCTGACTAGATGTGAACCTCCCACAGGATTCTGTCGGAACCTTTTTAAGGCATTTATTCCACTGTTCTTTGTATTACAGCTATCCGCGTACGTCTTACTCCTCTACTAAATGATTAGCTCCTTGAGGATGATGATTGAAGCTTATTCATTTTTTATGCTTGTTAGTCCCTAGCAGAGAACATAGCATGCAGGAGGTGGTTAATAAATATTTGTTGAATGAATGAACAAATGAATAGACAAATATACCTAAAATTCATCTTTAGGCGGCATTGTTCAATGAGGTGATTTTAGAAAATTATGAATAATCATAAGAGGGAATAAGAAGAAGGGTCTAGCCCTTTAATCTTCACCATGGCATCTCAGGGCTCCCGGGAAACACAAATAAGCATGGAAATAGGTTTCCATTGTTTTACATGGAATGGATGTCAGAAAAAGTCACTTGGGAGTTGCTGAAAATTATGCACTGTGTTAACAGTGCCCTAGGACATAGATTCCATGTCTGGGGCTCCCCACTACCCATAGTCCTTCAATCCCCAAGGTAGGTTTAGGGAAATAATGTAGAACCATTTCCCTTAGCAATTAATTTTGAGTCGAGCAGTTCCTTTTCAGAAAAAAAAGATAAAAGTTTCATCTAATTCCCTCATTCTTCACTGTAGTATTAGTATATTAGCATTCCAGAAAGACTGACTTAGTGTGTTGGGGTTTACCTCAATCAATTGTGTTGTGAGCTCACTTATCGTAAGTGACTTTGCTTTGGAAGAAAGTAGTGAATGAATGTCCCCACAGAGGAAAGGCCCCTATTTATGTAGAAAATGGGTACATTTGCTGGGGAAGCAAGAAGATAACCTTTCCTCACGACTATCTTGGGTGTCTTGCATTGATCTTGACTTGACTCTTTTCATGAAAGGGGAAAACTAGATGTCCATGTTGTTTTTTTAAGCTATGCATATTGTTAGTACATGGTTTCACTGTGAACCATCTGTTATTAATTAGAGCCGAGAATCATGAAGATCTCACGAAGCAATGGTACCTGTTTTTATTCCTTCCTAAGAGTTAACAGACTCCTCTTGGAAGATTAAGGGATACACCAGAGGTCAGTCCATCACTGAGACATGTGAAGGTTGATACTTGCTCAGGATGTCTTACCTCACCCTGGGCTGCCACCCCCTGTGAATCTCATCCACGCCAACAAAGCTTCTCACCCATCAGCAAGCTGGATACCAGTTGTGGGATTTGAGCCCCAGGAGTAGTTCCCTGTATCATTTCTGTTGTTTTTCTTTTCTTTTTTTTTTTTTTTTTAAATTTTTTTCAACATTTATTTATTTTTGGGACAGAGAGAGACAGAGCATGAACGGGCGAGGGGCAGAGAGAGAGGGAGACACAGAATCGGAAACAGGCTCCAGGCTCTGAGCCATCAGCCCATAGCCTGACGCGGGGCTCGAACTCCCGGACCGCGAGATCGTGACCTGGCTGAAGTCGGACGCTCAACCGACTGCGCCACCCAGGCGCCCCTTTCTTTTCTTTTTAAACATCACAATAGTAACTTATTCTGAAATATGAAGTCCTTGTAACATGTCCTAAGGTGAGGAGTGAGAGCAAGGCTTTCTAAGTCTGGTTTCTAGAGTGTGTGTGTGTGTGTGTGTGTGTGTGACTTTATTATCAAGAGTTTAGGTAAACAGCCTTTTTCCAGCTTCTTAAAAACCTCTGTTTTCTCTGGGACTAGTTTCTCACCTTCAGGACCCACGTACTCAAATTGCCCAGAATGTCCAGGAAATCTTTTTCACACACTGTTCTCACACCTCTTTCTAAGAGACATCGATGGGAAGGTGAGGGCGTAAGTCCTATGCCTAGACAGGACTGAGGTATCCACACTCTTGCCTGTGGTTCTCTAGGGGAGGGAGGAAGAGAGTGCGATTCTGTTATAACATTTGGCTCTTTGAGGTCAGAAGGGCTCTCCTGTAGCTCAGGAAAATGGGGTAACATTTGCATCTTTGGATCGCAGCAAAGTAATTCATAATGGGTACAGCCATGCAGAGTGGATGGGATGGGAGAAACTGGGTGCAAATGCCAATTCTACTCCTAACAAATGGGCAGTCCTGGGCAAGCGACCCCCTCCTCCAACACTGGCCCCTGGTGAGGCTCAGTTTGCCCAGCTGTTAAAGAGGAGCAGTATTATCTGCCCAGGTTACAAGGGATGGCATATGTGAAGCCTCTTATATTCTTCTAGACAAGATGGAGACATATGGGGGGCACAACGGGAAAATGTGGTAGATTGATAACTCAAAAACTATGACTTCCCAAAGGACTCTGTCTTTGGCCCTGTCTTGCTCCATTTGTACAGCAATGATTTAAAGCTATAGAAGACGTTTTTAAATGTTTTCATTTGTGGATGTTACAAAATTGGGAGTCACGGCCATCAAATGCAAACAAACAAACAAAAAACCCAAAGTCAAAAATCCTCAAAATGTCAGTGCTAACAAAAGGAATTTTCAAAGTGACCAAAGCATAAACGACTTAGGTCCAACACAGAAATTACCAAAAAGTCCAGGTTGCCCACATAGCAGCACGTGTTCAAAAAAAAGGAGGCTCTAGAGGAGAGTAAGGAAGGAGAAAGAGCAGGGGAAGGAGAGCTTAACACTTCTCTGATGAGATGCTGGAAAAATCGGATGTACTTGCAGGTTGTACCAAGAGAACTATGGTACCTAAAGCAAGGGAGGTGATCATTCTCTACTCCTATGGAGCAAAATGATCAATTCTGCATACCTTTCTGTAAAAGGAACACAGAGAAACTGAGGTGCATTCAGGAGAGTGGCCAAAGGTAAAGATTTCTATACCATGTCCTATGAAGAACTCAGAGTATTCAACTTGGAGAAAAGAAGCCTTAGAGAGACCCCCATAGCTGTTGCAAACATGGGAAGGGGCCACAAGGGGTTAAGACAGTGAGGCCAACTCTATATATTTCTGCAGACAGAACGAGGACTAGAGAGTAGATGAAAGCCGAGCTCACAACAGGTGCACTGGGCCGCCCTAGTGACTGTCCTGCTGGTGATTCTCAGAGGCTGTGTGGCTCCTTGGGAGAATGTTATCATCAGGGGTTCATGCACCAGAGGAACTCAAATTTTCCTTCTACTCTTAGAAATCCATGGCCATCATTGACCCCAGTGTCACTCACAGTTTTCCCTCAAGGAAACGTCTTTGGGAGATAGGTCCTAAGGTAAATACTTTTAGTAGAACACATTTTATTGGGAAAAAAATCCCTGAGTTCTGTAGCAAGCCCTGATTTCAATCAGCAGCACAGGACTATGAAAAGGGGACTGGATTTGGAGACACTAATTGGGGTCAAATTCCAGCCCTGGAGCTTGCCAGCTATTTGCCTTTAGGCCAATTACTTGACTCCTCTGAGCCTCACTTTCTTCATCTGGCAATATTAATACTTATTTCAAGGGTCGTTGGGAGGATTAAATGAGATACCATATCGCCTCAATTCTAAGATGGGTAGTTTTTCACCTTTTAATAGCTCGCAAATCAAGATGCATTCTTTTAAAATATAATTTCTTGTCAAATTGGTTTCCATACAACACCCAGTGCTCATCCCAACAAGTGCTCTCCTCAATGCCCATCACCCACTTTCCCCTCTCCCCCAACCCCTCAAGATGCACTTGAACACTGGTAGTGTGCCATAGTTTAATTGAGAGTGTTATTTTGTGTCATAGTGGCACATAAAGTAATATGGGTCTTACAAAAATCAATGGCGACTTATATTCAAAGGAATATAACACATATTAAACACTTAGCATAATGACTGGCACACCATGAGAGCTCAATGCCCTGCTAATTCCCTTTTTCCTTTGATAGATAACACCTTCACAACCTCTTGAGAAACAGGGAGGTCCTCAAGAATTAATAATTGGTACTGGTCTACAGATTCTCACAATGGTAAACTAAGGAGAAAGTTCGCACTAGATCCCAAGGAGGATCCATTCTATTCTACACACACACACACACACACACACACACACACACATTCTTTATATACTTTATATAAATTTATGTTTATATATATTCTTTATATATTTATATATATGTGTGTGTATTTTTTATCATCCCATTTCCTGTAGTCGCGTAAACCTTGTATAATTTTCCAACTTTGCTTAGTGAGTATATTTTGGTTCAACATTTATTGAGCGCAAGGCTAAATGTTTTGCCTACTTTATCTTAGGAAAGAGGATATCCTTGCCTTCACCAGAAGTCTACCACCATCTTCCAAACCAATCACCTACCACAGAATGTCTTTGTCAAGTTTAATATCCTTCACATCTGACTCCTTTCCTCTTCTGGTGCTCAATTCAAGATGCTTTACTTTGTCACAAGAAGCGTATAATCAACTCCATGCTCCAATGATATATGAGTAAGGGAAATTTTTTCATGACCTGGCTGGCCCTGAACATAATCACCAGAGAGGCTCTTTGTAGTCAGATACTGTGGTTTTAAGTGTGGATTTTTGTCTCACGTAAGGACATATCTTGTCTTTTATAAAATGTTATCAAGCATGCTTGTCTCAATGTTATTTTTTTGTGTTAGAGTTACACAGGTTAATTACATATTACACAAAACCCGATTCTTTTTTCTTTCTTTCTTCTTTCTTTCTTTCTTTCTTTCTTTCTTTCTTCTTTCTTTCTTTCCTTTTTTTCTTTTTTTAAGTAGGCTTCACGCCCAGCGTGGAGCCCAACACGGGGCTTGAACGCACGACCCTGAGATCAAGACCTGAGCTGAGATCAAGAGTTGGACGCTTAACCGACTTAGCCGCCCAGGCGCCCCTAAACAAAATCCAATCCTTTATAGCTGCCTCACATTTAACTGTTTAATGGTACATATTATCTTATCTTCCATTAATATTTGAAATTCACTTGCTAGCTCTTCTTCTCTCTCCCTAAACCAACTTCTGGACAGGTGATCGCTGTTTAGTACTCCCAGCAGAAAATGAACAGTGGCAAAGTTATGTTTTTAGTTGGCGTGTTAGTTGATGTTTATTGAGGGCTCACTATATACCCGTCACTGTGCTAGATCCTAACCAGAAAGATAAATGCTAGACCTTCAAGGCATTCATCTTCGAGGCCAGACATGGAGCAGAAGCCACACTGAGCAGGGGCTCCCTTGAGTGACTGACACTTCACTGACTCATCTGTGGCCTCCACTCCATCTGTAAAGGTACAGACATAGGCCCATGATGCGGGGTGATCACGGCCAGTGGTGGGCTCCTCTAGGAGCCTGCCCTCTGCTATTCCCGCAGTAGAGTTGTCTGCCCACCAGAAGTTGGCATGTTTGTTTCCAAACCTACTTAGTCTAGTTCCTCCCGTCACTGTTATTACACGATTTAAGTAAATGTACGTAACATAAGGAATATGAATAAAGAAGAGAGAATTTCTTTCTACCAGAGCTCAGGTGAATGTTTGGGAAAGGCACAGGAAAGGTGAACTACTAAAAACATGTGCCGTCAGTGTATGCGTGGGAGAGCCACCTGTAAAAAATCTGGAAAAATCTGATTGCTTCACAGAATGGCTTTAAGATCTTGCTCTACTTTAAAGGAAACCAAGACAAAATGATTGCAAAAGCCTCAGAGGTGTGGCTTATATGAGAAATAGGGCACAGAACTCTAATGGGAGGCCTGAAACTCAAAAGACAAGAGAGGCCTTGGCCCTACATCAAAAATTTGAGGGATGTTTTAAGTTGAAATAAAAGCTTAAGGAACGATTCCATCATTTTGTATGATTCCTGCTTTAACTAACTTGTTCAACCAAATCACCAACTATTCACTGCATAGGGCATAAGAGTTTCCACTGTTAACATAATAGTATGTTTAAAGCTACAATATGGGGGGCTGAGGCATACAAGACGACTTCTTCTTGGGGAAAGGAGGGCTCAGGACAGGCTCCATGAAGGAGGTTAGTCCTGAATTGGGTGCCAAAGAATAGAGTAGGCGTTCCTAGGGAAATAAGTAAGCCAGTCACTCCCCAGGAGAGGAATCAGCATAGTCACAAAAGTCGGCTTTCTAGACTTTGTCAATCAACCCAGAGGTAAGACAACACAGGTCTGACTCTGTTCAGTCATTGCTATGTGTCCTTAAGCAAGTCGTGTGTGCTTCCGTGTCTATATCTGGAAGATGAAGACAACTGTGGGTCTGTACCTCAGCAGACTGTTGTGAACATTACAGGAGATGACCTTTAGATAATCATGCATTAATAAAAACATTGCAAAATTATCTTAAGGCTTACTGGGAGCAAGGGAGTAAGACAATCTGTGGATGATCCTGGAGATTAAAGAAATGTGGCACACCTCTTCTAAAATTTCCTGCCACAAACATAAGCTGGAGAAAGTTCAAGAGAAGGGAAGGTGTGATGTAAGTTCCCAGGTGCCAGGAGACCGGCAAGCCAATACTCTTAACAACCAATCCGCAATATCAAACATCAAGGCTCACCCACCACTTTCAGTGGACCCGTTTGGTTCTCCCAACAAGCGTGCAAAGCAAGTATTGCTATTATCTCCATCTTACAGATGAGGGGACTGGGTCTCCTAGAAGTCAAGCATAGCACTCAAGGTTGGACAGATGATAAACACAGAATATGGACCAGAACCCTGGTCACCTGATTTCAAACTCTGTGAGCTTCCCAACACCCTGGCTGCCTTTCTTGTCGGCCGTTTAGTTCACAAACCGTGGGCTGCAATGTCCCTATTTGTTCATTTGTTAAAACTTTTCATAGGACGGGAGGCTGCAACTAATAGCTCAAATGAGGGTTGGAGATTATCAAGGATTTCAATTATCCTGCCTATCTCTGACCTCCATTACCAAGGATAATCTGAAGCGAGCTCGAGCAATTTTCTGAAACTTTCATTAATTTTAAATAAATTTATACAATGTCATTCCCCCCCTTCCCCTTTATCCAAATTAAAATGTCCTTGTCTTTTCAGTCTCTCATTATAGGCAAATCCTTTGCATGTCTTGGAGATGGTCTGTTGTTTTTCTCTAGGTCTTTTGTATTTCTGCTTTGTTTTCTTTGAGACGAAAGGACCCAATGCCGAATTCTGATTTTAAGGTGAAGTCATGACATCAATGTATGTCATTAAAATGTTTTATTGTAATTACAGAACTAGTCAATGCCAAATTATGTGCACTATATTATTTTCTGCATCATTCTTTATCCCATTCTCAAAGTTAATACAGCCTATTATATCTCATTCATTCTTCTGGCTGCCTCTGCACAGCAAGCAGATGTCTCCATTGAGCAATCCACAATGAATCCGAGATCTTTTTCCTGGGCACTTACAAGTGGAGTAATTCAGAGCCCATCAGTGAGTATGAGCTGTTTCAATTGTTCCTTCCAGTGTACATTAGCTCGCACTTGTCTACATAAAATTTCAAAGAATCATACATATTACAGATGGAAAAGACCAGTTAGTTCATCAGGCCTGCCCACTCGGCCAGCAAGAGTAAGCATGGAAGCACTTCTACCAGTTCATGCTATTTTAATTATGTGTATTAATAATAATTACAATTACTGTTTATACTACATGGTTTCTTTCATCCTAAAATCAGTTAAAAGGCTTTCTTTTTAAAGCAACGTTTCTTTTCCAAAAGGGAACTGGAGGTCAGACACCAACGTTACTAGACCCAAAGCCAGCCCGACGTGGGGCACCTGGGTGGCTCAGTCGGTTAAGCGTCTGACTCTCGGTGTCACCTCAGGTCATGATCTCATGGTTTCACGAATTCGAGCCCCGCGTGGGGCTCTGCACTGGCTGCGTGGAGCCTGCTTGGGATTCTCTCTCTCCCTCTCCCTCTCTGCCCCTCCCCCACTCGCACCGTCTCTGTGTCTCTCAAGATAAATAAATAGCTCTGAAAAACCCAGTCCGACAAAACCCAGAACTCAATTCAGTTCAGTTCAGTAAACATCTCTGAGCGCCAGCTACTCGTAAGGCAGGGGCCGTGTTGGGTGTTTACAGGGATCTGTAGGTGAATGGCACCTAAAACCTGCCCTCTTGTTTATCGCCTATTAAGGGATTTGTGATGGTGAACGTGTAGAGCTCTTACGGTCACTTCAAGAAAAGAACCAGATAACATGCACACTCTGGGGATGGAGAGACTCCTCAGGCTCTAGGAAGGGTGAGCATAATGTCCATCAACAGAGATCGGGGAAAAAAGGGACTTGAGCAAAGAACCAAACAAAAACAAGGGACAAAGTCTGTGAGCAGAAGATGTCTACAGGCCTCTCCAAACATTTAATTGATGACTTTGAATTACAATCAGAACACACAGATTACCAATCATGAATATACTTATGGAGCGAAGGCAGAACGTTTTAAATTGGGACTGGTATTTTGCTTTCTTTTGTTTGTTTTGGTTTTTTGTTTTGTTTTGTTTTTGTTTTTTTTTTTTTTTTTCAGATAACCTGGTATTGTATGTAAGAAAAATTGAGAACTCCCAACCACAGACTAAAATCTCCATTCCAAATTTAAATGGATAGGTGACCCACTTGCCGGTAACTTAGTACTTTTAACGCCTCACGATACAGCTGAAAGCGGACACTGGTGTACCATTTGGCCACTTGGGGGATTTGTAGTTTCTTGTTGGATTGCTGGACAACTTGAGATCTTCAAACTAGAATGCATAGAAAACAGGATTCCATTTTCTGGTCCTTTTAATAGAAACACATGTAAGTGCAGACCAGGAAAACACAAATATATTCTTTAAAACAAAAACAAAAACTTTTTTTAACATTTATTTATTTTGAGAGAGACAGAGACAGAGACAGAGTGTGAGCCGGGGAGGGGCAGAGAGAGAGGGAGACAGACTCCGAAGCAGGCTCCAGGCTCCGAGCTGTCAGCACAGAGCCCGCTCAAACTCACGAACGCAAGATCATGACCTGAGCCGAAGCCGGACATTTAACCAACTGAGCCTCCCCCCCCACCCCCGATGCCCCAAATATATTCTTATGATTAACAAGAGTAGCTGTTTCTTCACACTCAACGAACCTAATCTTTTTTTTATTTAAAAAAAAATTTTTTTTTTAACCTTTATTTATTTTTGAGACAGAGAGAGACAGAGCATGAACGGGGGAGGGTCAGAGAGAGGGAGACACAGAATCTGAAACAGGCTCCAGGCTCTGAGCGGTCAGCACAGAGCCCGACGCGGGGCTCGAACTCACAGACTGAGAGATCATGACCTGAGCCGAAGTCGGACGCTTAACCGACTGAGCCACCCAGGCGCCCCACGAACCTAATCTTTAAAAACACTACTAACTCTCAATATATTACTGCAGGAGTTACTTTGTACCACCCTTTGTAAAACCATTGGTATCAAGAAAAAAGAAACTATAGGAGGCTTCTTGTCCTTCTGTATTTGTCCCCTCAAAGACCACGGCAGATGTTGTCTACTGCATGAAGCCTTCCTCTGTTCCTTCTACCACCGTTGCCTTCACCCACCAAACTAACCGTTCTCTCCCTTGACTCCCATAGTTCCTTGATCCAGCGCTACAGGCTTTATTAACTGTATGAGCACCTATCTCTTTCCACCAGAATGAAAGCACCTTAAAGGAAGGAATTCAGTCTTACTTGCCTTGCACTCTCACAAGGCCAAGATCGTTTTTCATTGCCTGACACACAGTAGACATTCAACACAGGTTTGTTAAATCGTTTCATCAGGCCTGGGAGGCCTATTTGGACATATTTTAATTTTTAAATTTTTTTTTCCTTTGTACTCTTTCCAAAATTTGCCCTTGTCTGTCTAGTCATGGCATTCAGACTCAGATGCAGCATAAGTGTGTGTGTGCTTACCACTATCTGTCATTCAGTCAGTGCATACCTCTGGTGGTGAACTTCAAGAACGCTGCCCTACACAAGACCAGAATCTCGATTTCATCACATTCACATTCAGCCGCTAAGTGACTTTGGAAAACATTCGAGTCAGATGGACCTGAGTTCAGACAGACTTACACATAAGCTCTGATTGGCGCTTACCAGTTGTATGGCTTTGGGCAAGTTAAACTCTCTAGACCTCAATTTCCTCAACTACGACATGAAACATAACGAGCACCTAACTTGATTTAAATAAGACAACACAGGAAAATGTTCAGGTCAGTGCTTTGCACATAGCAAATAATTAATTACTAAAATTGTAGCCTTGTTCATAAAGTAGAAATAATAATACAAACCCTTTAGGATTCTTACAAGAGATAAATGATATAAGAAGCAAAATTTTACCCAACACATTCAGTCAGTGTTTCCTTCCTTCCTGTGTGCTAGAATAATTGTTACAATGGACTGAGCACCTATGTGCTCATTACCTATCCTAGGTAATATATTATGCCTTTAAATATATTATGCCATCTAACTTAATTCTTGTAATAAGCTATCGAGATAATAATCATTATCCCTATTTTACAGATGAGTAAATTGAGTTTCAGAGAGAATAAATAACCAGCCCAAGGTCACATCATTAGTTCATGACAGATTGTTCCAGAAGCTAAACTAAGTGGGATCAAGAACAGAATAGGAAGCAGAGAAAGAAAATACAGGCAGAAAGTATAGGCAGAAACGCCCTAAGAAGCCTATTTATCCCCACCCTAATCCCCAGTTTCAAGATTACGCTTGCTTTTTTTTTTTTTTAATTTTAATGTTTATTTATTTTTGAGAGAGAGAACGACAGAGCACAAGCTGGGGAGGGGCAGAGAGAGAGAGAGGGAGGCACAGAATCCGAAGCAGGCTCCAGGCTCCAAACTGTCAGGACAGAGCCCAACATGGGGCTCGAACCCATGAACCGTGAGATCATGACCTGAGCCAAAGTGGGATGTTTAACTGACTGAGCCACCCAGGCGCCCTGGATTATGCTTGCTTTTTGTTTATTTTTTTAATCTTTATTTATTTTTGAGAGAGAGACATAGTGCGAGCAAGGGAGGAGCAGAGAGAGAGGGAGACACAGAATCCGAAGCAGGCTCCAGGCTCCCACCTGTTAGCACAGAGCCCGCCACGGGGCATGAACCCACGAACCGTGAGATCATGACCTGAGCCGAAGCTCAACGCTCAACCGACGGAGCCACCCAGGTGCCTCGATTAGGCTTGCTTTTTAAGCCAGCCTCTGGGATCTGACACAATATATTCTCACTTTCACTATTCACACACTCCAGCCTTTTAATAAATGTATGAAATGATGTCACTCATCTAAGAACTAACTCCAATACATTTCCCTCTCCTAATTTCTTTCCTGGTTACAAATTTGCTATTTGTTCCCACAGTCTTCTTATCTCTGTATACTGTCAACCATGAAACATTTAATTTTTAATAATCTGGTTACCCTTAATTTCTTTAAATTTCCATAATGGACTTATATTAGATATGTCAAATACATTTGTTGCCACCTACACAGAAGGGAAGATGGCCCTTCCATAGTTCCTACTAAACGGCAATCCAGTTTTATATTAACACCCCGCCCCCGCACCCTCACCCACCTCCCTTTACCGCGGCACTCTAGGCTAGAGGTTTGCGTCTGACCCTCGCGCAAGGCTGGTTAGGGACTTAGAAGAAGGGCAAGGAAAAGGCTAGCTGGGTTATCGGATTCTTTCTTGGGTATCTGAATTAGGAAAACCTGAGCGAATGAAGAAATTATCAGGGAAAATTACAGATGAAAAATGTAGGGAAAGAAGGCACGAGGAAGAAGAAGCAAACGAAGCAGGGTAGAGAGGGTAGAGCTCTGGACATGGAGGTCTTGGCAAGTCAAAGAAGCAACACTAGGTGTAAGCAAAAGCTATGAGATGGAGAGAGGTTACGCCGAATAAAGCTGGAAGACCAAATCAGCATGTAGCAAAAGGAGCTAGTAAGGCAAACACACAGTGAAGAGAACGAGACTGATATAAAAGAAGAGGTTGCCCTTGGAGCTGCCTCAGGTCCTGAAAGACTTCAGTTCTGATTTCAGGTTCCTTCTTGAGCATCCCCACAGGGAAACCCCTTTCCTTGAGGAAACTTCCATGAGTCAGTTCTTTGCAACCAGAAGGCCTTTTCTTGAGGGTTCAGCACTTAAAACCTCTTTTAGAAAATGAAGTTTCAATTGTATTGTTCTCTTGTTTCAGGTGAGTCTCAGCTGCAGATTCCTGGAAGCCAGGCATTCGTTCACCTGACTACCCTCTGATTGTCCAGACTTCCTCAAAGATCGATTTTCCCTGTTTCTGAGATAGGAGAAACTTCGCCTGTTTAGCTACTACCTAAATATCAATACAGACCGCACCACTCATTTATCGCCTATGACCCTTTGACGTAAGAAGTAAACTCTTAGACCAATGAGAAACACAACTAACAAACTTTACAGGAGAAAAGCTGAGCACAAGAAGAGGAAAGATTCAGGGATTCACAAAATACTTTGCTATGAAGGTATAGTTTACTCTGCAAAGGAGGAGAAGGGTGAATATCCTAATACAAGAAACTTCCTTTTTTTAACTTGGGATGTAAGGTTGTATAATTTAAGATTTTTACCTGTTGTTCTTTTTGCATTTAGCTAAATTTCTTCTTTTTTTTTTTTTAAGTAGGCTTCACACCCAGCACAGAACCCAGTGCAGGGCTTGAACTCACAACCCTGAGATCAAGACCGGAGCTGAGATCAAGAGTCGCCGAATGAGCCACCCAGGTGCCCCGGTTTAGTTAAATTTCTTAATAAGCTACATTTCACTGTGAATTACCTATTCACTTGACAGCAACAAATGACCACCTGCTGTTTCACCCTGTGCTAGGCAGCAGGTGCACAAAAGCTAAAGACAGTCCCAAACCTTGAAGGGGCTACAGCCCAGAGCAGGAAGTATCCTATTCCAGCGCAGTGTCATAAAGGCCACATAAGCATATGCCCGACCGAAGAGGCAGTGGGACAGAGATAAGATCTAAGAAGCTTCCCAGAAGAAATGCCCAGGATAAGTCTTGAAGGAGCGGCAAGAGTTGGCTTGGAAAAGATGATGCGGAAAGATGTCCAGGTGAAGGTAATGACCTGGGCACTAATGCTCTGCATCCTTTAGACCACAGTTGCCTTAAAGACCCCGGGATATCATGGACTTCCGTACAATAAGCCACCAATCCAGGCGTCTTTAGAAAAGGCAAGTATGCCCTTGACTCACATTCAAAAAGTCCCTTAGTCATACACCTTAAGCAAAGTTTTTCTCCCCAACCATACGCTAACTACGCCAGCCCCAAGGATAGCAGAAAATCCAACGTAGCTAGTACTAGACAAGGTAAAGCTACCACAAGGCTCCCAAGTTTCTCTTCTGAGCAAATGATGGCTTGGTTCCTTTCAACTGTCATTACTGTTCATTTTGAGTTTGTGTATGTATTTTTCGAGGAAAAGAATGATTATGGTTTTCTTTTTTTTTATTAAAATTTTTTTTTCTTAACACTTATTTATTATTGAGAGACAGAGAGAGACAAAGCATGAGCATGGGAGGGGCAGAGAGAGGAGGAGACAGAATCCGAAGCAGGCTCCAGGCTCTGAGCTGTCAGCACAGAGCCTGATGCGGGGCTCGAACCCACAAACCGTGAGACCATGACCTGAGCCGAAGTCAGATGCTCAACCGTAGCCACCCAGGCACCCCAACGATTATGGTTTTCACGTAAATTACTAAAGCTCTCCAAAGCTTTTGATTAGAGGCATTTCAAACCTTTCCACGAACAGAATAAAAATACTTTAAGATTTTTATTTTAATTCCAGTATTGTTAACATATAACATAAAAAATATTTTTGATAATTATCTTGATCATCAAAAGTTAGATTGGCTACACTGATATATAGAATATGTTTTTCTTTTCCTTCAAGTTTAGCATTCAACAATAACCACATTTCACATATTTCTATAGAGCATAGTCTTTTTTCTTAAGTTTATTTAATTATTTTTGAGAGATAGAGCACAAGCAGGAGAGGGGCAGAGAGAGAGAGGGAGGGAGACACAGAATCTGAAGAAGGTTTCGAGACGCAGGGCTCGAACGCTCGAACTGTGAGATCATGACCTGAACCGGAGTCGGACGTCCAACCGTCTGAGCCACCCAGACGCCCCTATAGAGCATAGTCTTATGTTCTAAAAAGCTTGCTGGTATATCATTTCACAAACCTCTTCATGTTTTCCCATCTATAAAGTCAATAATATATTTCTCTTACATAGTTACTTCTTAGGATTTTATGAAGTTAAGCTATATACCCAATGTTAGGAATTTTAAGCAACCAAAAATAAAGGTATAAGTCAAAATATTATTAAATATGGTCTTCCAAATTCCCTTCCGCAGTTAAAAGTAATTATATCTTAGATACTTTTTTTTTTTAGCAGACAGAAATAAGACCAATTCAAAGAGAGTCAGTGGTTTACTGATCCTCAAAGCGCCTTGAACTAGTCTCCCTTGCCACAAGTAAGATGATAGTCCTAAAATATGGTGCAAGTTCTTACTCCGGATTCCGAAAATTGCATTAAGAGCTACCATGTGAAATTTTTAAATTCTATCTTTTCAAAGATTTAGCCAGTTTCAAGCGACTAGTGCTTGGAATTACTCACACAAAACATGATTAATAAAAACATCATTCAGTCTCCACCCTATCTGTCTCTCTTGGTCACATTTCAGAGGCAGTTTTTCACTCACGTCCTAAAGGTATATTCCACATATGTATGTGTGTGTGTGTGTGTATATATATATATATATATATATATATATCTCACACATCATATCAGCAAGTCTTCAGCAATATCCTCCAGGAGCTGCTGATCATAAAGATCGTCAGTAGCCCTGTCATCCCCCAAAGCACGGTGTTTAACACGTAGCGTGTGTCATCGGCACTGCCGTTGCTTAAACTGGTCCCTTGCACCCTCGAAACAGTATGCAAGCATAGTTCGAAAAGGAACAGCACAATTTCTGGGAGGAAGCAGTAAGCATGGTGAAGCTAAGAGATGTACCCAGGGCCCGTCCATTTTCAATTCATACTTATTATACAGAAAGATGTGCATTCAAAACAGCCTATTCTTTTGGAACTGGTTCTTTAGTCTCCTTGCACATGCGCCTGCATGCTGACTGGCCAATTCTCTTCAAATCCATAAATTAAAATCCCACTTTTGCTTATTGTGCTTTTCACTTCAAAACGTCAACGTGGTTTGGATGTGTAGGAATGAATCCCATATACCTACAAAACTCACATCTCCCCTCTGGGGACCACAGTTCTTGAACTGGGCTTTGTAAAATGTAACCAAAAGACCAGATCTGTGGAACATTCTCTTCACAGAATTCGAGACATAGGGAACAACAGGAAGGAAACTTAGATATGAGGCAGCCCAGCCCCTCATTCTGAAAGAGGTCCAGAGGAGCAGAATGGGGAGTCCTGGGTCACAGAATGGCAAAACCAAAACCAAAAACTGGTCCAATACACTCGTAAAAACCACATAAAGCTTAAATTAGAATTGGGGCCCCTTCTTTTTTGATCAACACTCTAAATCTTTTTTTTTTTTTTTAACATTTATTTATTTTTGAGAGACAGAACATGAGCAGGGGAGGAGCAGAGAGAGAAGAAGACACAGAATCTGAAGCAGACTCCAGGCTCTGAGCTGTCAGCACAGAGCCAGACGCGGGGCTCAAACCCACGAACCACGAGATCATGACCTGAGCCGAAGTCGGAGGCCCAACCGACTGAGCCACCCAGGCACCTGAACACTCTAACTCTTGTCTTTAAAGAAAGGAGTAAATTTGTCTGGAATATCAATAGTGACTGCCTCACGTCTCTGCTTCTCATCTCTTGAAGAGATTTGGCCTAACAGAAAAACGGAAATTTAATCAGCTAGCCATGGTGCCCCTTATTTTCTTGTGAGTCCTTGGGTGAGTCACATAACCTTACTCAACTATAACAGAAGGATAACGATACTACTTAATTCATAGGGCTATTGTAAGAGAGGGCTTAGCAGATATTTTAAAGTGCATTAAAATGTCAAGGCTTAAAAGAAATGGAGAAAATTTCCATTTTACACCTTCTATTTATATCTTTTGGGGGAAAACACACACACACACACACACACACACACACACAATTCCCTTCACTAAAGTTACACGCAAAATCGGCATTTGTAACCAAGGAGTTTGGGGAATGTCCCGCACGTAGTAACGGTTTTATCTTCAGAGGGACTAGAAGCTCTCGCACTTTTGTTTACATACAGTGCACAAACAATGCACTTTTGAAATGTCATCAGTCTTCATTTTTATTCCCCCAGAGTTAAGGACGACCTGATGACTTGTTGTCTGGCTTCCCAGTTCTGTTAAATTTCTCCCTCAACCAGATCCTCCTTCTATCCACATCTTAGCTCCCCACTCCCCCCCTTGGATTACTCTTCCAAAGCAGACTCAGATTGCCTCCCCCAGAGGCAGCGCCCCAGTGAGTAACACATTGGGGGGCGGGCAGAGTGTGTCGGAAGTGATCAAATACTTGCAAATGAAGTCGTACAGCTCACAGGAGAAGGCAATGGCCACAGGTGCCAAATGCAGATGACGATGGCAAGCTGTGGATAGGGCTGTCGCTACAATGTAGGCCGGTACTTCACCGCGTAACAACGTTGGGTGCAGAGAAATGACTCATCACACGACTTAACCACACGACCTGTGTAGGTTCCCCAAGTAGAGGCACCAAACCTATGATTTATGTGTGGGTGGGCATGTCTGTCTTCCTTTTAAGTACTAAATTAGCCTAGAAAAAAAAAAAAAGATGGATTGACAACACTCCCCTGAGTACTAGAGAAACACACCATGTAGAAAATGGGGATACAAGCGTGAGCACAAGTCTGCCTGCACGGAAGAGACTGGCATTTCAACCATACGTTCCCTCCAAGCAAGATCAAAATGGGGACGGGAGAGTCTCCTACTTTGGGGGATCAAGCCAGTCAGATTTTAATAACCCAGCCCAAAGGGGACTATGGTAAGATGAAGAGGCTTTAAAATATTTTGCCCTTTGTAGATACACATCCTTGTCAGGAGGAATGGGAAAAGCCATGTCATTACGCTATCTATGGTCTTTGGAACTGTGAGGGGACAGTGCTAATGGCGGGGTTTCCCACAGCTATGTGTTTAGTTGGCATCAACTGGAGAAACTATGGAATAAGTGAAATGAGACAAGGGCTTCACGAACCACATGTCTCTCCCAATGCCCACTAGAGGTTAACAGGGTGCAGAGGCCACAGCTAAACGTGAGTCACCCGGGCAATGGCTGCCACGGAGGCCAACTCACAATGAGTGTGAAGTTATTTAATAGTACAAGTGTAAAGGGTTAATAGATACTATTTGTGTCTCTGTTGCACTGTGGGCAGGTGGGGGGAGGGGTTCTAACTGGAAACACTGGACTCTGTGAGAGTTGGGATGCCTCCAGTGAAATGGAAGTTGGCTGGGGGGAGAACTCAGCCAAGAAAAAAGGACAGCTAGCTTAAGTCTAGCTACAAATTTAGGGCAGTTACTTCTACGTCTTTATGCTCTGCCCTACGATGGTATCTGCATGCTGTTCGGTGTGAATTATCGGTATTATGATTATAATTTAACTGTGTGGTGAATGTTGATTACACCACCAGGACCAAGTGCTCCAAGAGCAAGGGACCACGCGCCTGGTCCTTCCCTGTGTCCTCGGTGCCCAGCAAGGGGCCTGGTACCTAGGAAATGCCCCTCAAATATCACTTGAACAGACAAGTGAATACATGAATGAATTCCTGCGAACTCACGCTGTCACACGGGGTCGCCCTGTCCGCTCCGTGTGCCGTGAGCAGGGCTGAGTGTACCGCTCTAGTCCAGCACGGCAAGCAGAAGCCAAAAGGTGCCAATCTTCTTGGCAGACCCGAGTGCTGGGCCGTACAGGGTCCAGCGTGGAGGCCAGGGAAGGGGGCCAGCGCGACACCATCGGGGCACCCAGAACCCCAGGGCAGCTTCATTGAACCCCTCAGATCACTGCTGATCCTTCCAGGCCTTTGGTGTTGTCATTTAAGACCTGAGGAATAAATACCCTTTCTCTCCCCTGGCAGTTCTGAAACTCTAACATTTTAGGAAGATATCCGGAACCAAGCCATGGTAAGACCTTCTGCTTTACGAAGTGGAAAAGAATTAAGTTTTTAAATACGAAGTTCAGTTCTATTCCAGTGAAACATTATATGGGTGTGTGGAGGGCGCTTCTTGCCCGATCCAGGCCAATTAGTATCTCTCTTTCAGCCCTTCTCACACCCAGAAGTCAGGTTCTCCAGGCCTCCCAGAGAAAAACATAAATATTCTGAACCAGGGCCGGCCCTTTGCTTCAATCTCTAGCTATCACAGGGAGTCAGTCTGATAAACATTTGCAGTTCGAATGGAAGGAGGCACAGCCTCCCAGACTTTCACAGATTTTTTTCTTGGGGGGGACAACTAGCAGAGTCACAGAAAACCTAGAATTAGGTAAGAAAGCGAAATTCCCCCAGAGAATTCAAAGAGAGCTACAACTGAGAGTCTTGCCGCGTAAGAAGAGAAGAAAGGAAATCCACAGTTCAAGAAAATAAGCAGACATTTTTTTTTCTTAAAAAAATTTTTTAAGATGAGTGTTAGGCACTGATTTTCGCCTTCTCTTCCCATCTCTCAAGATGTCACTTTAAAAAGCAAAAGGTTTTATCCACAAAACCACCAGCGAGTAAACAGCCTTCACATTCTTACCCTCACACACACAGTAAGACATTTACTCTCTGATAAACAGCAATTGTAAATAAATCTCATTTAATCTCTAAAAGCCACAATAAAAATCTTTAACCTCCAAGGTAGAGTTTACAGATGTGTCTACAAGCCTTACCAGAGCCAGAAAACACAAGGTCTTGAATAAACTACTCTAACAGGAGGCACATTTTCTCTCAAGCATCTTACAGGGACCTTCTTTTAAAAAAAATATGTACAAGGGAGGAGGAAAGGGGAAAACCTAAGCCCTCCCACCCCATTCTCTGTACAAATCGGCCAATAAATCTAACGAAAAGACACAAGAGGAAAGGACAGAAGCCAACAGGTGGAAAAAGGCATTTTGTTTCCTTAGAAATGCTCAGACACTTGATCTGTGTTCCCCGGTTTTTTGTCTCGGGGTGTCTTTAATGATGGTTTGACGATGATGATGATAACAGTTCTACTTGGGGATCCTACAGGATTGCCAGCTCGAAGATGTCTCCATGCCTCTTAGACACAAGGATCTGTACTGTGTCGCCAAATCCCAGGCAGACCTGCGGCATCCCCACTCAGCTCTCTGGATTGTACAGAAGGGGAAACTGAGGCACGCCCCCCTTCCCCACCCCCCACACCCCACCCCCCCACACAACTCCTTTACAGCATCTACCACCAGAGAAATCCCCGAGACTGGAAAAGTTTCTGGATTGTCTCGCAGCAGAGTTCTCCTGCTCTCCCTTCTCGTCTGCTTGCCGCTCTGCCTCCGAGTCTGGGCTCGGGGTGACGAGGGCTGGGGTGCCTCCCCTTCACAAGGGGGGCCAGGGCCATGTGGGGGAAGTCCACACGCACACCCTCGCACACACAAAGCTCGAGGCCATCTCTGCAGGCGCCCCCCGGCCAGCCCTAGCCCTGCCTGAGAACGCACAGCTCCCAGCCTGCAAGGCCTCCTTGGGCTCCAGGCTGGGGCTGCTCCGAACGAGGGCTCTGCCCTTCTCTCCCTCTCTTTCAGCCTCCCCTCTCTCTCTCCTCTCTCTCTTTCCCCCTCACACCTCCACCCTCACACCCTCCTCCCGCCCCTCTCCATCCACCCCTTCTCCCCCACCAACCCAGAGGCACAGATCGTGTTACTGGGGTTCCCTCGAAAGAGGGGCCATCCCCAGCCCTGCAGCACTTCTAGGGGCAAAGGCAAGAGCTCCAGCGGCAGGACCCCAGCGCTCCCTCCTGAGCAGCGCAGGAATGAGACCCCCACTTCCAGGCACGGGCGAACGAGCCAGCCACAGAAGAAGGAATTGTTAGGGCTCTTACCTTTTTTATGAGGAGAAATTCTGGAGAATCATTTCAGAAACTGAGGGGGGAAAGTGAATGAAGACAAAAAAGGCCCTTTTCCTGCAATCCCCGGCCTCCTGGTATCAAGACACTAGGACAACATCAAAGCAACTTAGGGGGAACACTTTAGGGGCCTATTGTCTGCTCTGGTCTGATCTGTTTTTCTTCTGACTCCCCCTCTTGCTGCGGTGACACTTGGTACGGCCCAGGCATTCATGCCAAGTAGCTTTCACACATGGAAGCTTGTCTCAAGCAATTGCTGACAAGCCACAAACAAGACATTCTCCCTCCCTTCTGGGTGCCCCCCCCCACTCCTCCCCCTCCACCTTTTCCTCCTCCCCCCTTGTCTCCCCTCCTCCTTTCTTCTGAATGCAAACTAAAACTCTCCAGTGACAGGCAGGCTCGCAGGCTTGGCCTAGCTGCGCAGGCAGAAACACACACACACACACACACACACACACACACACTCTCTCTCTCTCTCTCTCTCTCTCACTCACACGCAAGCAGCTCAGCTAGTTGCTGCACTGGTGGAGTTAAGAGACAGGAAAAAGCCTAGGCTGAGTTGGGGGCAGGGAGAGAAAGAGAGAGGGAGCGGGAGAGCAGGAGAGCCTCCTGTGTCCTGGTAAAATGGCAGAAGAGAGGTGAGCCCTTTGGAAAAACAGCAGTGGCCACACACGTGTGCACAGAGACGCCCCCCCCCACCCCCGGGGGGTAGCCTGAGCTCCAGGAAGAGTGAAAGAAATGACTCCACAAACAAAACAGCAAGGTCCCGTCAGCTCCACACTGGGGGAGTGGGGACGTGAGAGGGTAGGTGGGCCCAGCTCCGGCGCGTCTGTAGAATGTTATAGGTGCCTTTTCTTCTCTCCGGTAGACAAAAATTGGTCCCCTGAGGAGCTGGTCTCTCTTCACTGCATAACTGAGCCCAGACCTGAGCTACTAGTTAAGATAAAGCCATGAAACGTGTCAAGGTGCGAGTAAACTTTAACTGTGGGTTCAACTTGTACCCGGGATATTTTTAAAGTGGATTTGTTTTTTGGGTTTTGTTTTTTGTTTTGTTTTTGTTTTTGTTTTTGTTTTTTGCAGAAACCCTAGAGAGCAGTAGCCAGGAGAGTAGTAACAAGTAGTGTAAACTCCGAGAGCTGTGAAGTGTGATGCTACAGTTACTGATTGCCAGGCGGCTGGAATGTATGGAGGGTGGGCGCTGCGAGTTGCGGGGAAGGGGGGAGGGGGGAGGGTGAGTCTCAGTGAGCTGTTTTCGAGGAATGAGGGGGGAATGAGGTAGGATAATGAATATGGCATGAAGCAAGCAGGAATTTGATTGGTGTGGAGGGAGGAGGAAGGTGGGGGTGTAAAGGAGAGAAGAGAAGGGGGGGAAAGAGAGAGAGAGAGAGAGAGACTGCATTGAAAAAGGAAGAAGAAAAATGGAAGCCCAGAGATTGAAACATGTGGGGGAAATGAGATGGCAAACGAAGGCATAAAATGTGAACAAGAAGGAGCACAAAAGATGCGCGAATTTTCAGATGGCATGAAATCAGGAGGGCTGATTGAGATCAAGAAGAAGGACAGGATGATTATGTGACATTCATATGCTTACTGTGTTGTGCAGTCACAGACCTGACAGGGTCTCCCCCTAGGCCAGGAAGTGACCCCCCAGCACGCGGGGTCTGTGGGGAAGCTTAGCTCCTAACTGGAGCTGATCTAGACCTGCATTCTTACAGGAAGGTGGCTTAGACTCTATTTCTCAGAATCTTCTACAAAATGCAAATTACGTGGACGCACATCACTCACTCTTCGTAGAGGTGCGACAAAGGGGAAATTAGGGCTCTTTAAACCTAATGCTGACTACATGGCTTGTCACTGCCTAAAACTCACCAGGTCAAAGGCACATCCTTGTTCCTGTTACTTCATCACCTAGTTTGCTTCTCCATTAGGGCCGATCCCTAGAATTTTCTGTCCCAACTCCCATTCATGGCGATCATAAGAATAATAACCACTTTATTATTTTTTTTTAAATGGGCTCCGCACCCAGTATGGAGCCCAACTCGGGGCTTGAACTCACAGTGCTGAGATTGAGACCTGAGCTAGGATCAAGAGTTGGACACTTAACCAACTGAACCACCCAGGTGCCCCAGAATAGTAACTACTTTTGATTGAGTATTTACTTAATTGTTAGCACTTGTCCAAGCATTTGTACCATGAAAGCATTTCTATTCAGACCATCTCCATTTACAGATGATAAAAAATGAGGCACAGAGAGGTTAATTAACTTCCCTGAGGTCACACAGCAAGGTACGAGTGGAGCTGAAATCAGACCCTGAAATCAGGTCTGTGTGATTCCAAAGGCCCGGCATTTGCCCACTAGTTTATGCCCTCTTGCCTGCATAGCTCGGGTTCTCCATAACACCCCACTTGGCCATACAAATGCATTGTTTCCTTCTGCACCTCAGAACTGGATTTGAGTCCTCTCACTCTGAGCCAGGGGACCTTCTGACCTCCCCTTAACAGGCTACTGACTCACCGTCCACTTCTAAGCCATGATGACTCACTATACACAATGGGGTCTTCTAGGCAAAAATTGCATAAAGGGTCAACTTAACCTTTAATGACTACACGATTTACAGATTGCCGGGCAATGGAGAAAGGCAGCTAAGGCCAGGAAGGCTTCCCTTCCTTAAAAAAAGAATAAAAGCAAACTAAAAACACCCGCAAGGTGTTGACGATAATGATGATGATGACGGTAGCTGACATTTATTAAGCTCCTCCGTCTGTTAGACAACCCCATAAGGTATAAACTGTTACCGCTCCCATTTCCTGGATGAAGAAGCTGAGGCACGGAGGTTCAGTAAGCTGCCAAGCTCAGTGAGGCAGGAAGTGCTGGCTGAGATGTGGCCCCAGGCGGCCCTCCTCTCCAGAGACTGTGATCTCCACTGCTGCACAGTAGTGGGAGAGTGAAGACCCCTTCCAGTTATTAGAGTGACAATCTGAATGCTCAGCGAGAGAGAGAGAGAGAGAGAGAGGGAGGAGAGAGGCAATAACAATGCTAATGTCTTCACGTGACATCTCCAGGAGGGGCTAATGGAGAAGAAAGCCTATGCCAGGGTCCCCCCCGACAGCCCCAGTTTTCCAATTCCTCCATAGTCCCACCTGGCAGAGGGCCGAGACTCCCCAGCTCCTGGGTCACAACATGTTGATAGGAACGCCAGGTTGTACTATCTTGCCTCTACCACTGATGGTTTGCACCTGCCAAGTCCAAAGAGCCAAGAAGAGAAAATCCAAATAGGCAAGTGAGCAAGGTCACGGTGTGAGTGTTCCTCAGTTTATTTTAGGAAACTTCTGAACGCTAAGAATGGAGTAGGGTAGAAAATGTCGTGGATTCTTGAGTGGAAGATCTGGATTCTAGTGCCATTCTACCACTCACGGGGATGTGAACCAGGCCCTTCTGAACGAGCTTGGTGTCGTCAGTTATAAAATGAGCCGACGCCATCAGCCCTAGCGCCGTGTCTAGCACTAAAACGCTATCGTTCTGGTAAGTTTCCCTGGTCAAAGCCAAGGTAGCTGATGAGACGTGTGTTTGGGTACGTGTGTACATGTGTGCCGGAGAGGGTCATGGCATGAAGGGATAGAGCAAGGAAGACTCTTTGGGCGGATCTACCCAAATCATGGCACATCTCCCCCCAAATACCTACCACGTGATAGCTATTTTTCACTTTATTTTCTTTCACTGCCAGAATTTCCAACAATTGCACATTCGCTTGCAATATTAACAATCTTTAAAAAAAACCAAATGCTTCTAGAGGGGATAAGGAAAATCAGCCACTCTTAGGTTAGTGTGAATTATTTCATTAGGCTACTTTCCTCCAAATACCTAATTCATATCAAATGGCCAGTTAGCTTAGAGAGTGAAGTGGAAAAAACTAGGGGAAGCAGGTAGTTTCAGAATTGAGAAGCGTCTTGGTTTAAGACAGGCCTGATTTGGGGCTTGCTTGAAGTGGGAGAAGACAAAGGGCCACGAGGGGATGGCATTAACTATGAGAAGGTGAGAACACAATAAAGGCAAATAGTTTCAAAATTGTATCTGAGGCGAGTCTGGAATTTAAGGAAGAAGGACCGGGGCACCTGGCTGGCTCAGTCCATAGAGCATGCAACTCTTGATCTCAGGGCTGTGAGTTCAAGCCCCATGTTGGGTGTAGAGATTACTTAAAAATAAAATCTTTTAGGGGTGCCTGGGTGGCTCAATTGGTTAAGCACTGGACTTCAGCTCAGGTCGTGATCTCACGGTTCATGGGTTCGAGCCCTGTGTCAGGCTCTGTGCTGACAGCCCAGAGCCTGGAGCCTGCTTTGGATTCTGTGTCTCCGTCTCTCTCTGCCCCTGCTCAGCTCTCTCTCTCTCTCTCTCTCTCTCTCTCTCTCTCTCTCTCTCAGAAATAAATAAACTTTAAAAAATAAAATAAAATCTTTTTTAAAAAATTTAAAAATTGCGGCGCCTGGGTGGCTCAGTCGGTTAAGCATCTGACTTCGGCTCAGGTCATGATCTCACAGTTCATGGGTTCAGGCCCTGCGTCGGGCTCTGTGTTGATAGTTCAGAGCCTGAGCCTGTTTCAGATTCTGTGTTTCCCTCTCTCTTTCTGCCCCTCCCCCCACTCACACTCTCTGACTCTCTCTCTCTCAAAAATAAATAAACATTAAAAAATAATAAATACAGACATACAGGAAGAGGGACCCCGATTTCATCCTCCACACTCTCCTTTCCCTGCACCTGACACATGCTCACAATAGGTCCCTGCGGGGTCCCAAGGGACTCAAGTTCCATTTCAAACATGGTTTTTATGAGGGAAAAATGCTCAGCCCTCCAAACACCCAACTCACAAATTAGTGTTACAAAACCCAGCCCATTCATAATTTGATATCCATCTACCTGTATGTATTTGACTGTGGGAAAAAATGTGGGAGTCAGACAAAAGAGGTTTCTCTCTCTGCATTTCTGGAAAGTGAACTGTCTGACATAAAGGAGAGAATCAAGCAGAAAATCAAGAACCAAGTTTCAAGATTTAGCAAGATAAAGCAGCAATTTAGAGGGCAGGCAAGATTAGAACTCACCTGATTTGAAAATAGCCACTTCTCCTAATAATAAATTAAATAAATTACGTTACATAAAAATATAGCTACCTCCTCCAGGATTAAAAGGCAGGGTGAAGTTTCTGGGTTCTGGAATTGAAAGATATGAGTTCCGATGTGATGTACTTATAAGCTAAATGCCCTTGGCCAAGGCTTTTAACCTTTCTGAGCCACAGTTTGATGATACTTCACATGATATCATGAAGTGATGAGTTACTGTGTCAATGGGCTTGATGAAGAGTAAAGCGCTATACAAATTTTAGCAAGTAATAGGTAAACATTTGTGACAATAAGAGCCCTACTATGTATCAGGGCTGCTTTTGACATGCAGTATCTCATTTAATTGCTACAACTCACCCTGTAAGAAAAGTACTGCTAACACAATGCAACACAGTGCTTTCGTGCTCATAGTGGGTCTCTAGAGCCAGCCGGGCATGGTATCGTGTTACAGTGAGTCACCGTCACTCTGTGATTTCGGACAAATTACTCAACCTTTCTGAGTTTCAGGTTCTTCGTTTGCAAAATGAGGATATCAACAGTACCTTCCTCATGGGATTATTTTGAGGAAGAAATGAGATAATGAATGCATGTGACATAATTAGCACAGTGCCCAGCACATGAAAAGTAATCAGCAGACGTTAGATGTTATATTTGTTCTCATTTCACAAACGTGGGGAGATTAAATGCTTTGCTCAAGGTCACACGGCTTATACATATAAGGCACCCAAATGTGGTCCTGTTGCACCCAGAGCCCCTGCTCTTTACTGTTCTTTTATATTGTCTATCTCGCCATTGATTTTTCTGAACCGCAGGTAATTGAAAGGACATGTTGATGGCATCATCATTTGCTTTACCCTTTATTAGCTTTCCCACGTGAACTGTTGGTCTGTAAACATAAACACTCAAGGAAAATATTTTCCATATAGCACATCTTAGAGAAATGATGTTATTATTTGAAAACACTAGTTGGAAGGATCCTTCCAAGTAATCCTGGAACAGAGTGCGAGCATCTAAGAAAATGGTTGTGGCAGACTCGTGTTTTAGAACTTAAAAATTATTAGTTTGAATTTTATCTTCTCTTCTCAGCTAAGCTTCAGGTCAAAAAAAGAGCATAAGTGGCCAAAAAGTATAGTGTAGAAGAAAGAACAGGGGCGCCTGGGTGGCTCAGTCGGTTGAGCATCCGACTTCGGCTCAGGTCATGATCTCACGGTTCTTGAGCTCGAGCCCTGCGTCGGGCTCCATGCTGACAGCTCAGAGCCTGGAGCCTGCTTCGGATTCCGTGTCTCTCTCTTTCTCAGCCCTTCCCCTGTTCATACTCTGGCTGTCTCTGTCTCTCTCAAAAATAAACAAACATTAAAAAGATTTTTAAAAAATAAGAAGAAAGAACAAAGCATGTAGGTAATCTACAAATCATAGTATGCTCCCACCCCAAATGTTGAGAGATGCATAGAAATTTGAGAAGATCCATTTTACAGGCAAAAAATATTTAAAGGGAGCACAACTTAAGTTTATATCTTAACGAGAGATTCACATAATTGAGCTCCAGTGAGAGATGGCAGGTGACCACAGATCATCACGTAGTGAGGAACAGAAACCCCTCTCCTGCAGAGTGAACGAATACGGCTTCTTCCTTCTCTTTAAAGTACAATAAATCAGAAGAACAGGCTCAATGTGGGGAGGTTGACAGGATAACCATTCTGGAAGCGGCCAACAGATTCAATGCCCCAAGGTCTTCACACACCATTTTTTAAGCTCGAGTTATTTCATCTTTTTTTTTTTTCCAGGCAACTTTCTGAAAAAGCTCTAATTGTTGCAAAGGACCTATGCATGCTTGTAGAGGACCCTAACTGAATGATAAAGGAGATCATGGAGTTCATATGTATTTGTTTCATATTTATAATTGTCGTTTAAGTGGGTTAACTAATGATAATTTGGAGCTCTGTGCATTTCACGGGGGGGACGTGGCACATATACGTGCTCACGCACACAGTCGTCTTGGGAGAGAGGTGGGCCCGGATCTGCATGATTAAGTACCCCAACTATGCAGGTTGTAGAGTGTCTGTTAGGAACTGGCATTTCAGTGGGACAGAGAGGCCACTGTGTCCCGTCTCCCTCTCCTCTAAGCTAGATGTGGAAGGGAGCTTAGAAGGCCTGAGGAATCGATATTAGCCAAGGCCAGGAAGGCACAAACTAGAACATGCTGCATTTGCCGAGGGCTTTATCTGTAATGCCCCTTCCCGGAGATCTGCTTCTATACATATACAAAGCTTGTAGCTCATCAGCACAGAAAGAGGCAGCAGAGGTACCGATGGGAGCTGCAGGTTTTGGTAAACAATGAGCCAACTTCTCCCCCAAGGGAACAGATCAGAGGCGATGTAGTAACATGGCTAGAGAGCTTCTCTCCAGCAGTCAGGGAGACAGCCAGGGAAGGACTGCTTCCCCTGATTGACCTTGGAGGCTTGGCCTCCCTGGCCTTGGTTAAAGGCAGAGGGATTCAGGTGTGACCTGAGGCCCTCAGCTGCTCCGGGGCCTGCTAAGAAGCCAGCTCAGGCAGCCAGTGCCTCGGCCACCAGCCACAACCACGTAATCCTCTGCTCCAAGCGGCTGGGAGTTCACTTTTCGCTCACTCTGAGAGGGGTACTTACACAAGGATCTCTCCCTAGACTGGCTCCAGAGTTGGAGCTGTTCCGCCCTGCAGAGCTGGAAGGAGATAATTGCTCTGCAACTATGATAGTGGCATTCATAGTACATCTGGACCCGAGGTCGTTTGACCTCTGAAAACCTGGAATGGAAATAATGCAATTATCTGAGCTTAAGACAATTTAATAAAAAAAAAAAATCCCGAAGCCAGGAAAAGGAAATTTATCTTTCATGCCACCTGTCTTTTGCCTAGCAATGGAATGTGTACCTTTCATAAAGATGAAAGATGAAGTAAAGACTGAATAGAAGGTGGTATTTTCAGTCCAATTCAATAAGCATTTGCTATTACCTGTTGTGTGCAAAACACTGTGCTCGGCCTGGCGCCACCAAAATGAGTAAGACTGCCTCTGTTCTAAGGGAGCATGCCCTCTAGATAGTGGAAAAGAGAGAGATGCTTCCAAGTGAAAACACCAGCCATCACAAGGTAAATGAAGCCAACAGGTGTCACAGGCTTTTTTTTTTTTTTTTTAAAGAAGGCCTCATGTGGGGCTAGAACTCACAACCCTGAGATCAAGAGTCGTGTGCTCTACCAACAGAGCCAGCCAGGAACCCAGGTATTGGACATATTTTGAGGTTTCTGCCCAAAACATGTCCTCCATTCCTGGAGTATAACACCCAGGCCACCTGCTCAGAAAAGCTGGAACACTTATGTTTATACGATGCAACCAGCTCCCCTGGCCAGTAACATTCTGTCTCTAAGAAATTGAATCAGGACTTAACAGAAGCTAGTTGATCTCTCTTAGCTCCTGAATTGAGAGAACTTCTGAGTGGGGGAAGAAAAGTAATGAAATCAACCTACTCAGAGAGGTAGAGAGGAGAATCCATGTGGCTTGACAGAGAGAGAGAGACAAAGTATCCTTGCTTGTCTGCTCTGGGGGAGGCTTCCTGAATTGAGGTCTCTTGAGATGTTCAGGACACTAAATAACCCCTCTCCAGCTCTCCCCCCAGACTACTTCTAACAGGTTTCTCTTTCTTGCCCCCAGTAGAGAGAATGAAGCTCAGTAACTCAGTTCAACCCTTCTTAGATGCCAAGCAGCATACTTGTTCCAGATGCACATTAAATAAATCGAACTCACAAGGAGTTTGAGGCCTCGTAGGGATTCTGGTAGGTGAAAAGTACGCATATAGTACTATGAAAGTAGTGTTAAGAGAATCTGGGGAGGAAACAAGCATTTCTTTCTTCAGAGGAATTTTGGGAAACTTTCACAGAGGATGCAGTGTGTGATCTAAACCTGGAGTAGGATTTGAAGAGATTTGGTGGGCTCGTGCATTTCAAGCAGAGGAAAAGATACTTACTACAAAGAAGGTAGGAAGGTCATATGAAGGTATTACTTCTACACGTCATTGCCTCTCTAGTTTTCAACCACGTTCCAGCATGGCAATCTAGGGTGCTCCCTAGGACCCATGGGCCATATTCGACCTGTAGCATTTTTGTACGGTATAGCCTGCAATCTAAGAATGGTTTTTACATTTCAAAATAATGGCTGGAAAAAATTTTTAAAAGATGACTATTTCATGACATGTAAATATTAGATGAAATTCAAACTGGTCTCCATGAATAAAGTTTTATTGCAACACAATCACCCTTATAGTATAGTATCTACATAGTATCTACATAGTATCTACATAGTATATCTACATATATCTACATATATCTACATAGTATCTACAGTTGCTTTCATACTAGAACCATGGAGTTAAGTAGTTGCAACAGAAACCATATGGTCTGCAAAGTGCAAACTATTTCTTTCTGGCCCTTTGCGGAAAAAGATTGCTGACCTACACCCTATACTTCAGCCTCCAAAGGTTTCCTTGGAACGTTTGCGATATGAAGATGCCACCTTCAGAGAGGGTATATCAGTTATCCATAACAAATGGTGTTACCAATATGTACTTTGTAGGACTGTTTGAGAATCATCTAGAATATTTGTCATGTGAACAAAGATGTGAAATAGTATACATATTTTGGGCCCTACATTATATAGATAGACAGATAGATAGATAGATAGATATAGATAGATAGAAACAAAACCTGAAAAGATATGCAAAGAGCTGTCAATACTGGTTACTTCTGAGATGTGAATTGTGGGGAGCTTCATTTACAGAACAGCAGCAATAATAATAATATCAATTACAATCCCCTTTTCCTGACTGCTTACTATGTACCGAGCACGGTGATCAATGCTTTATGTATACAACATCTCACTTAAATTTCCTAAGAACTGTATGACGTTAAGAACTCTTCTTGCCCTCACCTAGCAAATCAGGAAACTGAGGCACAGAAGAGCTAAACAAGATCACACAGCCAACATCAGTAGAGCCCTAATATGAACACAGGCAGTCTGAGCCCAGGGCTTTCCCTCTTCCCAGGACACCACACTTGCCCTTCTTCTGTTATGCATTTCTTGTTAGAACTTTTTAACACTGCCCATCTATTACTTTTGTAATTAGGAAAAAACATATACTTTAAAAGTAAATAAATACATAAGTACATAGCATGGTATGGTGCCTGGACACACCGTGATGGTGGTGATGGTGATGGTAAGGAGAAGGATGGAGGAAGAAGATGATGGCGACCTATACTTATTGACCTGTTCCTACAATGTAGCAGGACTTGGCATGCTAACGTAATTGAGGATGTATTACAACTTGTTATTATTGCTGTTATTACTCTTCTCTTTCTCAGAGATGGGCTAGGGCTGCGTGGATCTCCAGTCTGAATGCTGAGGGCTAAGAAAAGCTGTCTTAAAATTGCCCCCACTTTCTTGCAATTTTAGGTGGTCAGAGAACGCATGAGTGTAGAGGGGTGGACTGGATGGCTTCTCGGGTCAGGTGGAGGAGGGCTCCAAATCTGGTTCCAGCACTTGCTTGGCACTGTGACCCTGCTCTAGACCTCACATTGTCACAGTTGGACATATTTGGCTTGCTTTTCCAACTCCACCTTATGGAGTGGGACAACAGGTGTTTGAGGCCACTGGAAGGCCCCACTGCCAGGCCTCCTATGCCTGAGACTCCTGCAGGAAAAATTCTTTTCTTTGGGTTAAAGCTTACCTAAGGAGAAATAAGGTTGCCTGGCTGGCTCAGTCAGTGGACGGTGTGACTCTTGATCTCAGGGTTGGGAGTTCGAGACCCACCTCCACTGGGTGTGGAGATTACTTTAAAATCTTTAAAAAAAAAAAAAGCTTGGCCAAAGACAGGTGCCCCTTAAGCCACTGACTCTGTGGCAATTTAATGTCGTGGAATCATAAGATGTTAGAGTGAGGAGTCACCTAGAGTCCAAAGCCTCATTGTCCCTGAATCTAAACCCCTTTCCTTTTTCTATCTACAGTGAGAGAGGACTCCCTGCTCCTGTCTGTGTCAATCCTTCTCCTCCTCTGGATCCCCCTGCCCCCTCAATCTTCACCCTCTGTCCATCATACTGTCTTTTTCATACCATCACCTTGCTGGCTTCTTTCAGTCTGTCTTTAAATAAGCTCAAGTTTCCCTCATCTTTAAACAAAATAACATATCATAACATAATGTAAAATAAAAATACAGGCCTCCTGGGCCCCGTATCCTCTATGGCTACTGCCTGGTCTCACTTTTCTCCTTCTCAGCCCAACTGCTTATAAGAATTGCTGATAGACGCTAAGGGGGCGAACAACAGAACCCTGGGTTTTTAGGACGGTCATATGGTTTGGGGAGCAGGTTCAGCCTGGAAGAGGAAGAGTGAATGGCACAGAAATCAGTAGACAAAAAGAGGAGAAGAAAGTGGGAGGGTTCCTGTGGACAAACTGCCTATTTCATACTTTTACCCCAAATCAAAACTAACCCTTCACAACCAATTAATAAATTTTATTGGATCTGGGTACCTGCTCAGAGTCTGCCGGCTCAGTACTGCGGGAGGTAGGGGGAGGAGACAGTCATGTACTTACCACTGCCTTTGAACTGTTCAGTTTCATCCAGGAGGCAGGATACACACACTCAAGGTATCAATACAGAGCAGTGCATGATTTTTAAAAAATTTTTGTAAATGTTTATTTATTTGAGAGAGAGACACACACACAGAACGTGGGCAGGGAAGGGGCAGAGAGAGACACAATCCGAGACAGGCTCCAGGCTCTGAGCTGTCAGCACAGAGCCTGACACGGGGCTCAAACTCACGAGCTGTGAGATCATGACCTGAGCCAAAGTCCGACGCTTAATCCACTGAGTCACCCAGGCGCCCCTGGGGCAGTGCGTGATTAAGGCTATGTGAATGATCTAGATTAGTGGTCCTCAGACCACTAGCTCAGCATCACTTAGAAATTTGTTAGCGATGTCGGTTCTCAGGCCCCACCTCGGGCGTGCTGAATCTGGAACTGTTGGGGGTGGGGTGTCCCAGCAGTCTGTGTTTTATAAAGCCCCCCAGGTGATTCTGAGGTGGGCTAGCGCCTGAAAGCACAGGAGTAGGCGATTCGGTTCTGGGGCTGGAGGCTCAGGTCAGACTCACAGGGCATTCAGCTTTTAAACTTGGTTCTGATCAATGAGAGAGAGTGAAGGGTTGGGGGCTATCTACGTGAGTGGATGTATAGGGGTAGGAACGCATAAACCACAGGAGGAGAGGAGGAGACGGTGCCGTTGGGGAGGAAGGTCAGGAAGAGTAGGGACAAGAAGCTGTAGCTTGGACGAAGAGGAAGTGGTTACAGAGGCTGAGGGTGGGGCCAGGGAGCCCTGAATAGCAAACTCCTGTGGGGAAACAGAAACCTCGTCTTGTTCTCTCTAGAGAGGACTCCACCTGCCACATCTCATTTCTTTCTCTCCTTTACCTACTCAGGCACTCTCTCCCCGCCTCTCATCTCCAGAAGCCGGGATCACCCCTCTCCTTTGATCTCTGCTGCTCTGATCCAGGAAGGTGTCTCTCTCCCTGCCTCCCCCATCAGTACTTCCTCTTTCCTCCTCCCAACCCACCCCCTGACTCCTGCTGCAGAGGAGAAATTATAAACCACTCCTTTGAAAAACCATTCCTAGAGAGGCTACATGATTTGAACAAGTTCCTATTCAAAGCGTCAGGGGAGCCACACCTGCCTCTTAGATTCTGACAGTGTGTACCCGGGATTCATTCAGCATGGATCAGAGGACGGTTGTCAGAGCCGGCTGTACGCTGAGCCTCAACAGCGAAGTTACACCGGGGCCTGCGGAAGGCTGTGTGGTGCTGCTCCAAGCAGCTCTCTGTGGGAAGTCCCTCCAAAGCCCGGAGGAATGCTTTAAGGCTTGCAGCCTTCCTTCCCAGTGGGATCTTCTCTCAACATAGAGCCACCACATGCACCTTTGGGCTCTGATGTTTAGGCGTCGTATTCCCGGAGAGGCAAGGAGGTGTTGCGGGATGTGCGTGGGTTGTGAGGGCACAAGGGTTGCTCCTTCCCTTGAAGGTTTTCGATGCAAGACCGAGGTTTAATTTAAGCTGGCAAGGTGGCTTTGTCTGCTTAACTTCGCACAGTTGCCTTATCTATAAAATGGGGATCACAAGACCAAATGACAGAGTCCCTGTGAACATCAAATGAGAGGGGAGAGCCCGTTATAAATTATAGTTGATGCTTGTGGGGGTTAGGGACGCCACGCCTCTGCACAGTCAAAAACCCAAGCATAACTTTTGACTCCCCCAAAAGCTCCTGTTGGCCGGAAGCCTTACCAATAGCATAGACAGTTGATTAGCCCATATTCTATACATTATATACACTACACGCTGTGCTCTTACAGGAAAGGAAGCTAGGGAAAAGAAAATGTTATTTAAAAAATCATAAGGAGGATGGGGCGCCTGGGTGGCGCAGTCGGTTAAGCGTCCGACTTCAGCCAGGTCACGATCTCGCGGTCCGGGAGTTCGAGCCCCGCGTCAGGCTCTGGGCTGATGGCTCAGAGCCTGGAGCCTGTTTCGGATTCTGTGTCTCCCTCTCTCTCTGCCCCTCCCCCGTTCATGCTCTGTCTCTCTCTGTCCCCCCCAAAAAATAAATAAACGTTGAAAAAAGTTAAAAAAAAAATCATAAGGAGGAGAAAATACATTTAGAGTTGTGTACGGTACTCATCCCAAAAAACCCGCGTGTAAGTGGACCCACGCGGTTCATACACGAGTTGCTCAAGAGTAACTCTGTGTGGCCCATACAACACCCCGTGACACCGGTAGGCTCCTAATTGGCCTCCCCATTTCCTCGGTTGTCTCCTCACTCCACCAGACCCTGTCCGATGTCGTGAACTGGTTTTCCCAAAATAGGACTCTTATTATGTGGCAGGATAGTGTCTCAAGGTACAAATTAATATTTCCCACTCCATTTCATCTCCCAACATTTCTTTTCATCCTTTACCTTTCGGTCACCATGAGGTAGCAGGAATGAGAAAGACAAAGACAGGAGCTGGGAGTCCTCTGGCCTTTCCCTGGGAGAGACGGGAAGAGCCCTCGCAGTCCCGACGACGCCCGTGCACGTGGCTCGGCAACGAGATGTCTCAGGGGCGCCACATGGGAGGGTGACAACGGCCAAGAGCCAGCCCCTTCTCCAGGGCTTGCTAAGCCCCACAGCACTTGGTCTCCGCCCAGGCAGGTGCTGGCCGATCCTTCCTGATGTGTTATTTTACCACAGAGTGGAATGGAGTTCTGGTTTAGTTCTTGTATTGTCACTTGAGGCTTGACATTTAAAAAGCTGTTACTGACCATGTTGCTTCCCTAATCAAAGGGCCTCAGCGACTCCTTACTGCCTTCAAACTCACATCCGTGTGTTATCCTGTCATCCGGGCTCTCTACAGTCCAATCAGCCCTGCCCGTCCGGCCAGTCTGTCAGATTGTGTGTCACTTCATCCAGCCAGCCTGGCTGGACCCATCTGCCACCCACGGGGGTCCTCACTGGATATCCTACAGCTGCCTCCCCCATCACCTCCATCCCTGCCTCCCTCACTTCCTACAGTTCTGACCCCTGCAGACAGCCCCACAAGAAACACAGTTGTAGGAGCAGAAATCTGGGGGTCGCTCTAGCCCCTCCCCACTTTCCTCCCCACATCTAATCTCTCACAATGCCCAGGAGAGCCTACGTCCTAAATACTTTTGGACTCTGTCTCTTTCTCTACACTCCTCCCCCACTGCTTCAGTTCTGGGCTTAGTATCTTTTGTTCTGACTACAGCTCTGCCTCTTCCCTTCTGGTCCCTTCCATGCAGCGGAGAGGTAGCAGTGTGTAGGGGTAAGACAGGAAAGCCTCCTCAGCTCCTCACCCCTTGAGTGAACTTGGGCAAGTTTGTGCATCTCTCTGGAGGTGATAAAGATTATTGTGAGGTTGAGGTTTATAAACCACAGTTAGCCCTCCCTAAATAATATAAGACACAGTTATCATTATCTTTCCAAAATACAAATGTGGTAGGTCATTTCCCCCGAAAACTTTTACTGATCGTCCTGTCCTCTGAACAAAGCCTAAATTCCATTGAATGGCTTCTAGTGCCCTTATGACCTGATCTCTACCTGTCTAACTGATTTCCCATCACTCTTCATCTGCCCTTATACACTGGCTTCTCCAATGGGCTTCCTAAAGAGCCTTTGCACATGCTGGCCCTTGTTCCTGCAGTCTTGGCTCCCTTGTCATCTGCTGAGTCCCCACGTCATTATAGCCTTCTGCACGTTAGTTTACACATACTTCAATTGTTACACATGCCACACTGTAATATGCTTTTTACAAATGCACCTGCCTCCCCCGTTAGCCTACAAATTGAGGGAAGGAATGATTTCTTATTCCTCTTTAAGACCTATAATAGATATTTCCAAAAATAAAGTCTGTTCCATGAATTGATGAATCAACGAAATACAAGCCGTGCTGATCTCTACTTCTGCGAGTTTCCTCCTCGGCATGCCATCTCTGCCCCCATACATTTACGTTATACTGAGCCTTCAAGTCACATCAAATTCCATCCTCAGAAAGCCACACAAGACCACTCAGGTACATCTGGTAATGCTAACACTGAGCAAATCCCTAAAACATGACTGTGTTCTGCCCTGTATTGGAGCTGTTCTCATACAGACCGCCAACAGGTTTTTTTTTTAAAATTTTTAAAAAATGTAATCTTATTTTGAGATGGGGGGAGCGACAGAGAGAGAAAGAGAGAAAGAATCCCAAGCAGGCTCCACGCTGTCAGCACAGAGCCTGCTGCAGGGCTTGAACTCACAAACGGTGAGACCATGACCTGAGCTGAAACTGACTGAGCCACCCAGGGCCCCCCCCCGACCACCTTCAGTTTTAAAGTACAGGTTCCTTGAGGGCAGGTATGTAGTTTCCTGAACTTCCTATCCTTTATGGCCTTCAGCACAGTGGCTGCTTAGTAAATGTCTATTAAACAATGAGTCAGTGAGTGTTTGCAAGAATGAACAAATGAATCAACGTCTCCCTTGTCTTAAAGTATTGCAGCAGTCACCTGCTTTATCCACTTAGGGATGTATTCATATACAATCTTAATGTGTCTACTGTATTCTCTCTTTAAGAGATTATAAGCCCAAGAACAAAGGCTACCATATACTGCCTTTCCATTTCTTACAACCCTGATCACAGTGCCGAAAAAAAATGATAATAGTACAAATTTCGTAAATACTTCTTGAGGAATTGAACCAGCCTCTCTGACTAGTAATGGAAGTAACAAACTGTACAGAAGAAGAAATTGGTCTGGTGAATTACAACAAGTTCTACTCGGTGTCTGTGCTTCTTCACATCACTGTTTTTCTCCTGTTCTGCTGTTGTTCAAGTCTGTTTCTCTAGCCTGCGGCTAAACATTACAACCAGCTCAGTTCCCGCTACTCCATCCTATTCAATGCCAAGAGCAGTTTTCCTGGGGATCTTTCCTCCGTTAATGCCTGCCACTGCCTGCTCCTGTTCCAAATGGATCCTGAGGATGAAACTCAGCCTGCAGATCTGGTCAGATCAGAATGATTTTCTTATACCAAAAGCAATAGCAACAGTAATAATTACTAACATTTAGGGAGAGCTTACAGTGTGGCAGATGATGAGCTATGGGCTTTAAAATGTTTTTATATTAAAGGGGCGCCTGGGTGGCTCAGTCGAGTGTCCGACTTCAGCTCAGGTCATGATCTCGCAGCTCATGAGTTCGAGTCCCGTGTCGGGCTCTGTGCTGACAGCTCGGAGCCTGGAGCCTGCCTCGGATTCTGTGCCTGTCCCTCTGCCCCAACCCACTCACATTCCGTCTCCGTCTCTCTCAAAAATAAATAAACATTTAAAAAAAATTTTTTAATGTTTTTATATTAAAAAATTTTCAGGGGTGCCTGGATGGCTCAGGTGGGTAACTGTCTGACTCTCAGTTTCGGCTCCAGTCATGATTTCACGGCTTCATGTGTTCGAGCCCTTCCCCCCACAACCCGCATTGGGCTCTGCACTGATGGTGCAGAGCCTGCTTGAGATTCTCTGTCTTCCTCTCTCTCTCTCTCTCTCTCTCTGCCCCTCCCCGCTGGTGCTGTCTCTGTCTCTCTCAAAATAAATAAATAAACAAAAAATTTTTTTCAGGGAGCCTGGGTGGCTCCATCATCAGTTGGGTGTCCGACTTCAGCTCAGGTCATGGTCTCACAGTCTGTGGGTTCGAGACCCACATCGGGCTCTGTGCTAACAGCTCAGAGCCTGGAGCCTGCTTTGGATTCTGTGTCTCCCTCTCTCTCTGCCCTTCCATGCTCACGCTCTGTCTCTGTCTCTCAATAATGAATAAACGTTAAAAAAAATTTTTTTTCAATAACAATATCTGATTACCTTTCATCGTAAGACAGGTGAATCATTCAGGAGTATATAGAATAGAACACAAAGGCTGAGCATTTCTCTGCCTTTTATCAATTAATCCTCATCACAATGATAATAACTAACAAATATATAACCAGGCACTATTTTATACATTTCACATACATTAAATTAACTTGTTTTAAGCTACACCATACCTGTTTGAGGTATATGTGCTGTTATTTTCTCTATTTTACACATAAGGAAACTGAGGCACAGAGAGGCATGGAGAGATTCACTAACCTGCCCAAGTTACGTGCTAGAAGTGGCTGAGTTTGAATTCAGATGAATTCCATGTTCTTTGTCATGATGTTTTATTGCCTATGGAGCAGTGGTCACATTACTCCCATTTCATAGGTTTCTGCATTCATTCAGAAAATATGCATTGCCAGGTGCCCTACGAGGCTCCAGGGCTATCACCATGAATAGGGCAAAGTGCCTGTCCTCACGGGGTTTCCACTCTAGATGAGGAAGCTGTGCTGGGAGGTATGTGTGGAACGAGGGCTGTTCAGCCTGCCTAAGGCAGCGCTGGGACCCTCGGGTCTGTTGCCCAGGCCAGGATCCTGACCCCTGGGCCACGCGGCTTTCCTGAACAGGGTCCAGAAGACCTGTAGGGCTGGCTGCTGATGCAGAAGCATTCCAACAGCAATTACAGATGCCATTCCCCCTTCCTTCTTGCCTTTCCCACTGCCCTCTCTCCCCTCCTCTCCACATTGCTTTCCTGCACCTTCAAGTGCACACGGGTAAAATTGAGCCTGATGGCATCACTCAGGGCCAAAGAGATTGTCGAGGAGAACAAGCCTCCCACCACCAATGACTGGGCTTTAGTCATCCTTAAATGAACCCTGAGTCCTGTTGGTCTTACCAAAAACCCTACTCAGTCATCTACCTCTCTTCAGTCTCCCTGACAATCTTCCCCCCCCCCCCACCTTCCCACCTAATGCAAGGCCTTCACGGTCCTTCTGAGGGAGAAGTTCCCACCAACCTCAGTCTTTCAGGCAATGTCCCATGCCTCTGGCATGGGTCGGTCTGTCTGAATCACTGGGACCATTGGCACATTGCACATCCTTCCTTCTCACCGAGCTAAGTCACCCTGTTCCTCTCGGCATTCAGTCTAGATCTTTCTCTCAAACCCATATCCCTGTGAGATCCTCTCCAAGTTCTTATTATCATGCTTCACTTGTGAGGCACAAAACTCAACATGGTCTACATTCAGAGAGGATCAGGCGTACTGCCAAGATCAGAGTAAGCCGGTCTGAGGGCCCTTCCGAGCATGCTTTCTGGTGAGGACACAGTGGGGCCGAGTGGTCTGGGGAGGCTGGCTGCGTGCAGACTGAGCAAATGTCAACCTGGGGATGGGTCGGGGGTCTGGAGGGTGCTGAGACCTGGTGGCTTAGGGAGGGAGGAATGTACAGGAGTGCCACAAGGTGCTGCAGGTAGGCTGAGGTCCAGCTCTCGCCCTCTCCACAATGCTGGGCCTCAGATTACAAGAACCCCTTTCAGCTTTCACTGACAACTGGGGAAAGAGGAGGGCATGGGGCTGGGCTGCTGCAGCCTCAGTGAAGTGTCCTATACCACACAGAGGTGGCGTTCTCCATCACTCAGGCCTCAGGGAGCTCTCTGAAGACCCCCAGGAGGGCTCTAAGTGAAGTCCTGTAGGACCAATCCAAAAGAAGAAGCAGGTCATCCGCCTGTGAGGTTTGGTAGAGAGATTCGGCACCTCCCTCCCTGTACCGTATTGCATGACTTTCTCCTCTCTCTGGAACACCTGCTTTTTAGGGAGGTCAAAAAAAAAAGCAACAAGCTCATTCTTAACCTTAGTCCAGACTCTTTCCAAGTCAAGAGCTTGTGTGCAGGCGGTTAGTTTTGGGAAGTGATTCTAAGGAATAGGATTGGGGGCCTAGGGGTCTGTAAAGACTGAAACAGGAAAGAAAGAGAAGCCAATCCATGCGGACTTTATTTATCTGATCATCACTGCAGGCAACCCGCGTTCAGTGCTAGTTTGGACGCTCTGAAAAGCCCTTGTATAAGGCATCTCAGACTTGGGAACCCGCAGGGTGGAAGACGGAGGCATCGGTCCACCAGCTTCTGCTCCCCGTTGATCGAGTGCTGTCCATTGGGTGTTAACTTCCACGAGCTGCCAGTTTGCACGTGTATTAGAGCAGCTGAGCTGGTTCCTGCGGATGGGACGTCGAGGGTGGAGGAAGCCAGGAAGGGAAAGCGAGCACTGCTCCGGGCCCCGAAGTGCCAAGTCTTGTTCGCTTGTGGCTGGTTGCTGCAGCAATGGCCAAACTAGCAAAGGGGGCCCGGAGAATGTAAGTGGGGCACTGGATTCGAAAGAGGAAGTCTCTTTCCCCTCCCCTCTGCCTTCAGAATCAGATCCTAACAATCCTTCAAAGTTCAGTTCAGTCCTCTCCCATGAAGATTTCCCAAAGGAATGTGATCACAGCCAGCTTTCCCCCTGAATCTCCTAGAGCACATTCACCAGTCAGCGCTTACTTTTTGCTTGACTTGTGTTACTACGCACTACAATGGTTTTACTCCTTGGACGATAACAAGGGCAGAGGCTTCATGCACCCCACTCCCGGGGCCTTATAGGGTTGTGGATGTACAACAGGCCTGTCATCCAGTGTTCATTAAATTGAATGGCTGTGAGCTTTAACAGTAAGAGCTCTGAAGTTTTCAAGTATTTGTTAGAAAGCGTTTGTTCTTTCTTGTCGTTATAAGCTAAGTGGTAGGAATGGAAGTTGGGAACTTGGGTGAAGGTTTTATTGGAGGTTCTGGATTTAAAATTTAGCCAGTGGAAGCATGACACTTTCCTGTTCCTCAAAGTCTTCAAGGTATCTCTAGCAGAAAATGTACCCTCTGACCTCCTCTTTGAAGACCTGATGTGTTTTGGAACCAAATGTCCCAGGTGGTCATTTCTTCCTGTGCCATTGTTCTCACTTTAGCCTGGCTCACCCCCTCCTTCCTAAACATTTTAGGGCTAGATCCAGTTGAATCATTGAATATTGACCCAGAGTCTTCTTGGGGTAACTCCACTGATTCTCTACCCCTTTTCCTAGGAGAAAAATTAAAATAATGAGATTTTCTTTCCCAGGCTCCCTGGAATTAGTAATGGATTTGCCCCTCCCTGTTCAAATTATTTTGTCCATTCCTTGCTGTTGACCATGGCACTCAGGCAAAACGGTTGATTAGGAGAGTGACCTCTATCTCTGGAACTAAGATTGCTACTGTCTTGGGACAGAAGTAACTGTTCTTTTGAGAACTGAACCAATGCCCTTGACCTTATTGGCACAATGCTTCCACTGACACAGACGAGCCCATCGTGTACTCTTTGCTATCTAGACTAAAGAAGGGGAGCACTGGACATGAATAATAGAAGCCATAGGTAATTCAACCCAACAAACAGCTAATGAGGGCATATGGCATGCCAGCCTCACATTACTCAGGGACGCAGGGGGTGCCCTGAAGAGACCATCGCATTTGGCATCAGAAATCCTGGGTTTGAATCGTGACTCCATCACTTAATAGCTATGTGATCGTAGGGGAGTCATTTGACTTCTAGATGTCTTGATGTCTAGATGTTTCTTGATGGTAAAATGGGGCCAATAGTTCTTTGTTCACTGTGATTTTTGTGAGGGTCAAATGAGATACTATATGTGAAAGTACATTTAAACAGTTGAGTGTGAAGTATTACTAAGTTTATGTAAAGACGAACAAGACTCAGTCTCTACCTTGAAGGTTCTTAACTTCTGGCTGAGTCTGATGGGGCTGAATTTCTCCCAGAGAGAAAATGTCTTTGAGGAACAAAGTCGGGGCCCTGGCCCTCTTGGGCAGAAAAACAAACTTCTTGTAGCAATAATCCACCTTCCTTCCACAGGGGACCCCCCCAGCTTCCTAACCGGGGAAGGGGGCTGCTGATGTCAGGCCCTCTGAACAGGCAGCGGCTAACTGCTAGGTAAGGGCCCCTACCCTTGATGACACACACACAAATTATGGAGAATTGATAGATATATTTGAATAGACCCTCAAGCAGGATATATGTAGATATTCTGGAGCAGATCATTCTAAGCAAATGGCTTAAAAGTCAAATTTTCCCAAGGGCTCTTGGGTGACTCAGTCGGCTAAGTGTCTGGCTTTGGCTCAGGTCATGATCTCATGGTCTGTGAGTTCGAGCCCCACATCGGGCTCTGTGCTGACAGCTCGGAACCTTGAGCCCGCTTCGGATTCTGTGTCTCCCTCTCTCTCTGCCCCTCCTCCACTTGCACTCGGTTTCTTTCTCTCTCAAAAATGAATAAACATTAAAAAAAATGTTTTAAAAATCAAATTTGCCCACAATTGCCAGTATGACACAAACTTTTCCCCCGCAAATCCTCCTGGATTTGAGAAGATGTGTACGGTCTGACTGGGGAGCAGTTAGACCCTTAACGACTAATTAAGTTGTAGAAATTTGAACAGTCGTGTGCATATTTGGCTAGTACTTTAACAAAACACATTAAGGGAGAAACCAGAGTTACCCAAGTTTGGGAACACTGTAAAGTGGTTAGAGTTCAGGGAAGGGGAAAACAGCTAGAGAGCTTTAAGGGGATTTAATTCATGAGAAAAACCATTAAGCCAGGAATAAATGAGAAATAGATGAATAAAAAAGTTATGTCGTTTATTCCTCTGACAGTTATTGAGTGTCATGTGGCAGGCTGCATTCAGTTGCTGGGGTGAGTAGCAAATCCTCTTAGCCAGAGGGCGTACCCACCTGCTAGCTGCTAAGGACTCACAGCTGCCCTTTTCTGGAATCCTATGGGTGAGAAGCACTGTCCCCAGTGATGCCAGGGGGTTATGTCCCCGACACACTCTTTCTCTCTTTCTCTCCCTCTCTCTCTCTGAGGGGATGGAAGTTCAGCCCCCTTGCTCACTGGAGAGGGGACAATCTGTGTTGTCATCAAGACCCAGAGCTCCCTCTGGGACCAGCTTGAGATAAATACTCCCTCAATAAATCGATCACCTGCCAAGAATCCTCACCTGTTTCAAAGGAACCCAACTTAGGGCAAAGGGTGACAATGTATGAATGAGAAGCAGTCTCTTCCCTCTGGGAGCTGGTTTTGGTGGGGCACACTGACAAATAAACAGGGACTTCCGATGTTGAGTAACGGCGATACCGTCAGGAAATACATGGGGCTCTGGCAACCGGAGTGGGTCACAGAGAGCTTCTTAGCAGTGAACATTTCTGAGCTGAGCCCTGGAGTGTGCCTCGGGGCCCAGGGGCTGGCTGGGTAAAGAGGTGGGGCAAAGAATTTGCCAGGCACAAGCAAAAGGCAGTATGGACAGATGCGAGACACTGTGAGGTGTGTGCTCAAAACTGCAAACGATTCAATGTGACTGGAGCCCAGGGTGACAGAGGCAAGAAGAGAGTCGGAGAGGTTAATGTGGTCCAGATTGTGAAGGGCCCAGTGAGCTCGAAACAAGTTTGTACCGTATCCAGGGCAAAGGAAAAACAATGAAGAGTTGTCAGTGGAGGATACATGATAAGACTTCTATTTTTAAAAATGCCCCGGGCTATAAGAAGGGAGAAAGGACTTAAAAGGGCAAGGCTGGTGGTAGGGACAGAACACCAGCCCACATTTCAGTTTTCATGGAATGGTCAAGGGCTGGAGCATTAGCATCAGAGAAAGAGGGGCTCGCGTTCCAGCTCCAGCAAGTTATTTATTCTCTCCTAGTTTCAATGTCCTTAACCATCAGATGAGAGACTGGTAATGAGCACTAAGCTACCAAGTAGGCACGGACATTGAAGGAGTTCGCGTATGAAGAGCAACTTACTTAATTCACTTATTTATATACGTACATACTACCACAACACTCGGCACCCCGAAAGCTCCATCAAAATTATCTGCTGTTATCCCTGTGGCCATGGGTCCTTGGGCAATAGCAGTGTCCCACCGGAGGAGAAGCATGTGGAACCAAGAATAGGAGGAGGTGGAATTAAGGGACACGTCACAGGTTGGATGTGGCAATGAAGTGAGGCAGCGGGTGGATGGCAGCATCCTTCATCGAGATGGGACGTCAGGATGGGGTGAGGGTTCTGAACGGAAGCTCTGGCCAGTTCTACACGTGTTGCTTTTGAAGAGCCTGGGAGGTCCCCAGGGTGGAATTGTCTGGCATGCAGCTGCACGTGGGAGCCTGAGGCTCAGGAGCGAGCTCTGAGCAGGAGGTCACTGGTGGGGTGGAGGAGAGAGCTCAGAGAGGTGGCCCAGAATGAAGATGTGGCTTGTACTCTCGGGGAACTCACAGGCTGGTGGGGGAAGCAGATATTTCAACAGATTATTAGAATACAATAGATATGTTTTATTTTATTTTTTTTTAAACATTTACTTATATTTGAGAGACAGAGAGAGACAGAGCATGAGTGGGGGAGGGGCAGAGAGAGAGGGAGACACACGATCTGAAGCAGGCTCCAGGCTCTGAGCTATCAGCACAGAGGTTGACACAGGGCTGGAACTCACAGACCATGAGATCATGACCTGAGCTGAAGTCGGATGCTTAACTGACTGAGCCACCCAGGTGCCCCATAGAATACAATAGACATGTTTTAAACTAGAGCTGAGGGGTGAATCCCAGGGGTTACGGGAACTGGGGATAGAAACACCACTCCAAAGGTCAGGACACTCGGAGACAAAATTGACTGTAACATCACAGCGTTAGGAAGGGCTTTCATGCAATTGAGTTCCACGTCTCGGAGGCTGTGCTATTCTGGAATCTTTGGGGTCCTGAGGGGCCCCTGTAAGTAGAGCCGGCCACAGTGTGGGGAGCTGAAACCAAGCAGACACCCAACTGGAGAGAGTGTCTGACATTGTTTTGCAAATTGGGACTGTGTGCAAGCTTTCTTTTGAAAAACCTGTTGTTACCCCCACGTTCCGCCCCACCCCCAAAATCAAAGCTATTAATTTAGGTCAAAGTACAGATAAGGAATCTGAGGCCCACAGAGGTTAAGTAACTTTCTTAAGATCATACAGCTAATTAGAGATCAAGCTGGGCTAGCATCTATTTTTTTATGTTTATTTATTTATTTTGAGAGAGAGAGAGAGAGAGAGAGAGAGCATGCTTGAGTTAGGGAGGGGCAGAGAGCAAGGGAGAGAGAGAATCCCAAGCAGGCTCCATGCTCAGCACAGAGCCTGACATGGGGCTTGATCCCCTGACCAGGGGATCATGACCTGAGCTGAAATCAAGAATTGGACACTCAACTGACTGAGCCACCCAGGCGCCCCTGGGCTAGCATCTAGATATTTGATTCTCAGGCTGCTGTTCATTCTTGCTATCTTTGAGGCCTTATACTTCGAATTTACCTAGTCTACGTTCAATTGCATCTTGACATTTTTCTGAACTATAACAAGAGGGATGTGTATTTTAAAATATCACAGGAATAAGGTCTGGGAGGGATATTATGGAGCAGCAATCAAAGTCATTGACAGCACCTGGTCTTTCGCAAAGGTCTTTCACAATCGAAGTCCTTTTCAATTCCTGTAATGGCAGCTGCAGAACGTGAGCACAGGAGGAAGCCCCTCAGCCTTGCTGGGGTCCCAGGCTTTGCTTCCTGTCAAGGGGTCCCATTTCATCAGAATGGACTTCAGTCTCAACGAACACCACAACCTGATGTTGGCATGAAAGCGTTACCATGACCTCTGTTGAAAGATCATCCTTAAGAAAAGGTAGACTCGACGCTCATACAGAGTTAGAATGCTCATGCCTTGCAGATTTTTTTTTTACTGCCTTTTTTTTTTTTTAAAGTGATCTCTACCCCAAACGTGGGACTCGAGATCACAACCCTGAGATCAAGAGTCACGTGCTGTACCGACTGAACCAGCCGGGCGCCCCCTTAGAGGCTTTATTTAATTCAACCAGTGAGGGAACTAGATGGATGTTACAACTGGATCAAAGAGAATCCAGAGAACAGGGATGTTTCTACATCAGGAATACTGAAAAGAATGTACAAAAAGAGGCAAAACTGGTTTCTTCCATGGGGGGTGGGAGTCATCTGAACCACTCCCTAAAGTGATAGAATTTGCATGTCTGTAGACAGGAATTATTTTGCAATGCTACCAGTTATCTATCATTTTTTTTAAATGTTTACTGATTTATTTTGAGAGACAGCATGAGTGAGAGAGGGGGCAGAGAGAGAGAGGAAGAGAGAGAATCTCAAGCAGGCTCTGCACTATCAGCACAGAGCCCGATGTGGGGCTCAGTCTCATGAACTGTGAGATCATGACCTGAGCCACAGTTAAGAATCGGATGCTGGGGCGCCTGGGTGGCGCAGTCGGTTAAGCGTCCGACTTCAACCAGGTCACGATCTCGCGGTCTGGGAGTTCGAGCCCCGCGTCGGGCTCTGGGCTGATGGCTCAGAGCCTGGAGCCTGTTTCCGATTCTGTGTCTCCCTCTCTCTCTGCCCCTCCCCCGTTCATGCTCTGTCTCTCTCTGTCCCAAAAATAAATAAAAAAAAGTTGAAAAAAAAAATTTAAAAAAAAGAATCGGATGCTTAACTGACTGAACCACCCGGGCACCCCAGTGATCTGCAATTTATACAGTTGTCAAATAGATCCCATAGAGTCAAAATCAGATAATGCAAAAGAGTATCCTATAGATACTACATAATTTTCCAGTGATGTACATATTTTTCCCTATACCTATGAAAAAAGCAGAGGCCCATTTTACAAACAAACATGATGATCCCAGGTTCGTTGCCCTGCTGTATACGTATACAAAAAGACGTGTGTGTGTATTTACTTATACTTAAAGAAAAGTTTCACAAAACACAATACTTATCGAGTTAAAAACAAACAAACCCATACTCAGCCTTGCTATATGCAATGTGCTGAAATATTTTCTACTCTATTATTTGTTATTGCTGATATCCACTCATGGATCAAGGATCGATCAGGGCTATCTGTTCCAGAGGACTTGTTTTAAGTTGTTGTTGTTGTTGTTGTTTATCATTTACAGCCCTTCGGTTACTGATAATTTTGTAAAACACAATAAAAATAAATTACTAGAAAAATGAAGTAAAAATAAACCCCCAGACTTACTAAACGCAGGCTCAAATTTTTTTTATCGGTAGATTCAACAGCCATAAAACTGGATGTTGCGGCAAAGTCAAATTCCCGGTAAAGTATCAAATGCTTACTCTCACTTCCTGTTCTTGATTCGCACACACCGGCCCGGCGGTGGAGTGCACTGGTCCTTGGGCCGTACTTCAGGTAGCACTGATGAAATGATCCCTAACTGGCTGACAGTCCTGGGATATCTTCTTTCCCAGGAACAGACACCACCTCACTCTGCCTCAGTCGGTGGGGGCTTACTGAGGCATACCTATGGCAATAGAAGAGAGACACATCCCAGAACCATCTGGCAACAGTAGCCTCTCAGCGAGGGAAGTGTCTGATGGGCGCAGGGAGGATCTGCCCCAGGAGGCGGCCCTTCAGTGTTGTACTGTTTGCCATAAGCATGACCCGCTAGTCTCCCCAGTTGCCCTTCCCTGTTGAACTTCTTGACGCTTTTCGTGCTACCGATTCCTTTTTGGAATTTACCGGTTCAAATTTCTAAAAGAACCTTATTGCCCTGTGTCATCACTTCTGTGGAGCCCACTTGACACACAGTTCAGACCGACTGTCTTTCTTTTCTTTTTTTAATTAAAAAATTTTTTTAATGTTTATTCATTTTTTTGAGAGAGAGAGAGAAAGAGACAGAGCATGAGTGGGGGAGGGGCAGTGAGAAAGAGGGAGACACAGAATCTGAAGCCGGCTCTAGGCTCTGAGCTGTCAGCACAGAGCCCAACACGGGGCTCAAACCCACAGACTGTGAGATCATGACCTGAGCTGAAGTCGGATGCTCAACCGACTGAGCCACCCAAGTGCCCCATTTTTTTAGAAAGAGAGAAAGAGAGTATGTGAGTAGGGGAGAGGGGCACAAGGAGAGAGAGAGAATCCTAAGAAGTCTCCTCAGTGTGGAGCCCAACGTGGGGTTCGATCCTATGGCCCTGGGATCATGACCTGAGCCCAAATCAAGAGTTGGTTGCTCAACTGACTGAGCCACCCAGGCGCCCTGGCTGCCTTTCTATCGAGATCCAACTATGCATTCGATCACAGGGCAGAGCGTAGGCTCTTGCAGAGAACACAGCCACCCTGGTTGCAAGAGCAGCCCAGGGCCTTGTCCCACAGCACAGCAGGGAATGGGGGGTCGAGGCCAGGCACCCTTTGAAGAGAAGGTTGGCCAATCCGAAATACATTTTACAGTTCTCCATCCCCCAAACCCTGAGCAAAACAGAGGTGTTACTCCCAGGAGACAAGAATGGCAAAGCTGTCACAGCAGCGGCTCTGACAGAACCACTGGTACAGACCCCGGTGATTCCACTGGAATTAGACCACAGGGAGGCATCAGAGAACTTACCCCTGCTCAACAGGGGACTTGAGCGCCACTCTGAAATCAGGAGACCCCTTGCCTTTATGAAGTGCACTTCATAACATCTTTGTAAGTCTTCAAACTCGCATTTAAAACAGTGGTTTCTAGTCTCCCCCCATGAAGTGCAATAAAGCATCCTTTCAGAAGAATGACTACAAACTCAATGAAATACATAGAACAAGGAGGTTGTACTGAGATGCAACCAGTGGGCAGTGAAACTTTCTCCCCCAAAGCTAAGAGAGAATCGTCGCCCAACATAAGTCACTCTTATCTGAGCATGTTGCACATTAATCGACGACCTGCACTTTAAGGACTGCTCCTCCATAGTCACTGCTCGTTATGTCAAATCCTGGAATGCCAAAGTCTGTTCCCACACCTCTTCCCTATACCCTTTCATTTATTTCCTTTCATACCAAAATGAACAGGCGTATTACTTGATGTTTCGATTTCCCAGGCTAGTCCACACTTCCCATATATAAGATGTGCATAAAGTGCTTAATACAATATCTGCTGCATAGTAAGTACTCGATAAATGTTAGCCCTGACATACATATGTATTAAATCTATACTATCTAGATTGCTTGACTTGTCTTTTGTGCATGTGGTTGTATTGCTACCTGCTTAGATTACAGCTATCTTCATTATTCGATATGGCCCTGCTTCCTCTGAAGTTCACAGAAGTGTTGTTTGCTGAGGTGGTTCCCTCCACTAGTTTTTAAGCTCATCCGGGAAGGTCTTTTCAGCCTGGCTAACTCCCCACCGTTATTTGTACCAAGAACGCTCTGTGCACAGTGGGTACCCGCAAATGCTGCTGGCTGGCCGACTTATTGATTTACTCCCACCTTCCCTCCATCCCGTTATAAGCTTTCATCACTGCAAATATAAGAACCTCCTTATCTACGTCTCCTGCCATCCAGAACAGCCTTCCCCCATCTCCCTGCCTCATTGACTCACCATCTCATTTCACCCTTTCTTCCTTTTCCCGGACCTTTACAACTTGGTTTTTCTCCCCAGACCCTCATTTTAACTCAGTGCACACATTATTTGGTTTTGGAATATATTTACCCTGTGCTCCTATATCTTAATTTGGTTGTACCCATTTCTACAGAGCCTACCAGGATAAATGAGTCAATGGCTCAAAGAACCACTTGTGAAAAATGAAAAGCCCCACGCAAATTGTCAGGGAAATGAAATACATACTTGAGGCCAGGAGCCGGATCTGTGGGGGAGAAAGCTTCCTTAGCGCATCTTCTCTGTGAAGCTGCATTTGGATGAACGTTTTAATTAATTAATTAATTTATTTATTTTTAAATTATTTTTTAAAACATTTATTTATTACTGAGAGACAGAGAGAGACAGAGCATGAGCAGGGGAGGGGCTGAGAGACGGGAAGACACAGAATCCGAAGCAGACTCCAGGCTCCGAGCTGTCAGCACAGACCCCGACGCGGGGCCCGAACCCACAAACCACGGTTTCAAGACCTGAGCCGAAGTCAGACGATTAACTGACAGAGCCACCCAGGTGCCCCTGTGTGTTTTGTTTTTTTTTTAATGTTTATTTATTTATTTATTTTGAGAGAGAGAGAGGGAGTGGGGGAGGGGCAGAGAGAGAGGGAGACGGAGAATCCCAAGCAGGCTCCACGCTCTGGGTGCAGAGCCCGGTGCAGACTCAAGCTCACGAACTGGGAATCAACTCCACTTCAGCTTCCATCCAGGAACGGACACCGGGTTCAAGGTCTTTAAATGGCAGCCTTAAGTGAGGGAGTGAACAAGAGATGAAGCAAACTTCATTGCAAACCGCTCTCTGTCAAGCTAAGCGGGTAACTTCAGGGGGGAAGGTAACTCACGCAGCCTCTTGGCTCCGTGCTGAGTGTGGCATCAAGGTTCGTGCACATTTACGCACCTGCAGCTTTTTATTTTTTTTAAATCAAGGCTGGGCTAATTACAGGATTTCATTGTATTTTCATACATATAATAATCTAGTTTACTCTGTAAATGATTCATTTACAATTCAATTAAACAGCCAAGGAGAACAAAATGTTAAAATAAACATGTGTTTAAATAAGATACAATATGTATAATTAGACACAACACATACCCTATCTTGGTGTTTGATTTGCACGATAATACCAAACAGGTCATTTGAGGCTATGCCAAATATTAGGGATTAGATGACCTTTAAGTTCCTGCCAAGCTGGAGAGTTTATGATTTTGTGATCTGAATGAAAAATGAAGAATTCAGTGCGTCATCCAAATGTTTACAAGAATCCGGCTGTTTGATGTCAGGTAGACAAAACACCCAGACAACTGACAGAGGCATTTCATTTTCATCCAGATGTGGTTTTTTTTGCATTGCGTTGATTTAGCCTGACACATAGCAAAGTTAAGTGACTTACTCAAGGTTTGTGACAAAATCTGGATATGCTGGCAATGAAATTGTTCAGAGGTGTGCCCTTTGAGCATTAGGAGCACCAACATTTGGGCACTGCCTCACTGATGGCTTCTGAACCCGTGAGAGGAAGATAGGCGATTTGGTCCTCTCCATTCTCCAGCTTTTGCTGTCCTTGCTCCCACCCACCCACCCCTCCCACCCCCAACCTCCCCAACCAAGGTCTGTGTTTACCTGGGCTCTGACCCATGACAGAGCGGGCCCCTCCATCGCAGGATTGTGCATAGTGGCCTTTGTCTCGCTCACGGCGGTCACGGTGTCTCTGGCACATCGTTATCTGGGCCAAGGGCTGGCCAGATCAAAATTTCTAGCCATCTTATAGGTTGATGGCAGTACAGGCGATCACAGCCACCATTCATCCTCCTATTATCATGGTCAATAACACAACTCATCCAGATTTGGCTGTGATTCACAGGGTGGAGGTGACTGATGCTGACCAAAAGTCCTATCCACACTCCATAAATCTAAATTCTGTCCTTGGGTCCTGCAGCTGCGGTTTCTGTTTGCAGAGCCCTGTGCTGTTTGCAAATCAGCCTCTTTTGACTCTGCCTCTCCCGACTGCTTTGACTCCCAGGGAATTTCCTGGTGCCCGACTGCTGCCCAGTCCAGGCCCACCTGGAACCTCTCATGCCCAGATGTCTCAGGCTTGACTGTTCCATTTGAAATGGTGCTTCTGGAACATCTTCCTCTGGAACCCTTCCTGGATTCTTTTCTTCCAACACCCTGTTCCCTCACTTTCTTTCCCACTGCCTCTACCCCCGCCCTACCCCCAGCCCTTTGCACAGACCCTGCTGCGCTACTCACCCTGCCAGAGTCTGGATAGAGTGGCCTTGCCTGCCCAGAGAGCTGTTTCTAGACCATGCTCCCTACGTGACCTTGAGCAAGTCACAACACCTCCCTGGGCCTCCCTGTCCTTATCTCCACATGAGAGTGCTGGACTAAATCAGGTCTGAGGCCCCTCCAGGTCTAAAATTATATTATCTCTCTAATACGGTTAGTGTTAGACTGGCTGCCTTCCAAGGTGTCACTGCTCATCATTCTATCTAGTTGTTATGCAGGGATTTTTTTGGAGCGTGAAAAAAAAATGAGGCTCCAGAACTAGTATCTTGAAAAGTAATAAAATGCGTCTGCCCCCCTTCTCATCTTCCTGATCCCCCTCCTTCCCTTCTCTGTTGAAAACTCAGAGACTTAAACGTACACATTATGACAGTTCTGTCACTTCCCAAATTGCACAGGAAAAACAGGAAAAGGTGCAGGTGAGCTCAGCACCCTGAGTGTCATACAAGCAATGTGCTTCTGGGCCCAGGACGGGGCTGCGTGGTGGAAAGAGGTCTTGCACAGCGATGTCAGATGAGAGACATAAAGGGGCTGAGGGAAGGGGCCTGCGTGCAGGTGAATACAAGGGGTGGGGGGCAATGTTCACCTGGAGCATCCAATCAGTGCTTTGTATGGCGTTTAGAGAGGTTCATTCCAAAAGAACCCAACATTTCAAAAAGAAAGAGAAATTGGGGTGAGTGGGTGGCTCAGTCGGTGAAGCATCTGACTTCAGCTCAGGTCATGATCTCACGGTTCGGTAGTTCAAGCCCCGTGTCAGGCTCTGTGCTGACAGCTCACAGCCTGGAGCCTGCTTTGGATTCTGTGTCTCTCTCTGTCTCTGCCCCTCCCCCACTCTGTCTCTCCGTCTCTCAAAAATAAACAAACATTAAAAATTTTTTTTTTTTTTTTACAAAAAGAAAGAAATTTAGCATATGCACAGTGGTTCTATTTCCAGATAAACAGGCTTCTATGGAATTAAAAGCTTGTCCATTCCTGGTATGGGTGGTTTGGGCCAGATCACATTAACTGCTTTCCCTTCCAGATAACTTGAGGTTACTGAATATCCAGGGCAGTTTTCAAGAAGTCACAAGGGGTGTTAGTCTAAGAAGCAGGTGCTGAGACAGAGAAGAGGGCATGTCTATGCCCCCACCTTGTGTGAATGAGCCAATGGGGCTATTGCTGTTGTGATTCTGGTTGTTTTTATAATTTGAAACCACCAGAGGATACAGTGATTGACCTCCCCCAAATGTACTGATTAAAATGACGACCGGTGACGACCTCTGATTTTGGCCTCTAAGGTCAGCAATGATTCTGAATAAGTCTATTTCTAAGTTAAATCATAAGAGGTCAAAGGCATGTCTTGTGGAGGGTGACACAGGATGAGAATGGAACACCTTTGCAGCTGGCCAGAGAGGACGCCTGCTTTGCCAAAGTGGGTGGTTGTCAGGGAACAGAGCATGATCAGGGAGGACTGAGTTCTTCTCCCGCCCACCCAGCAACTCCTCACCCTCTCATCTACTCCTCATTTCTCCCCTTTCTCACATTCTTTCCAACCTCTCTCCTCTGAATCCAGCAATGATTGAGAGTGTGCTTTAAAACTCTCTTAGCATTTTATTCCTCTCCAAATCATCTTCTCCATGGCCAGGAGAACCTTTGGTCAGGATATCCCCACTAGCAAAGTTTCTGGAAAGAGGGAAAGCAAGAAGTCCCATCAGGGTGTGTGGGGACAGAGGTGCTAGCCCTTAGTGCCAAGGCGGCCACTAATACTCTTCAGGGTGAGGAGAGCCGGCCTAAAGAACCAAATTGGATTGGGTGAGAGTCAAATTGTGGGTGTGGTGGGGTGAGTATAAGGCTTTGGCAGCAGCTGCAGATTGCGCCAAGTTAGGGATGATGCGGAATGCAACCTTAGCAGCTCCTGGATCAGAAGGGAGCCTCCAAGCAAGAGAGCCCGGGGCAAATGTCAGCTGGAGTCCCCAGCAGGACTTGGATAGCTAGCTCATGGTCTCTTGACTATTGAAGAAATAGTGGGTCCAGAAAGAGGACGGGGAATCCGGAAAAGCAGAGGAGATCAACCATGCATAGTTTTTTATTGTTCTATAATTTTACAGCTTACAAAGCACAATCACAAATACTATTGCATGTAATTTTCACAATTACCCAATATAACAGAGAAGTAGTTATAATTAACGCTGTTTTGCAGTTCATTCATTCATTCAGTATTATTTTGAGAGCCTTTGATGTACACGGCGCTCTGCCGGATCCTCAAGATACTGCAACAGACGAGACTACATCAACGGTGGGAAAGTAATTGCAGTGAAGTGATTGGCTCATTCTCGGGACCGCAATGGGGTGATCGCAACGAGGTGAAGACAGCGGGAAGAAATCCCGGAAAGAGACGCAGGAACGCAGTCTTAAAGGGCCTTGGAAACCCCGTTAAGGAGGATGAGTAAGATGTAACACAGAGGACACTAAGTTTCCTCACTCGGGCAATCGGTGGATAATCGTGTGATTCTACTGAGAGAGGGAGTCTGGGAGCAAGAGCAGGTCTTGAGGGACAGATGTCATGTCATGTTTGAGACTTCACGTGTCACTGGCCCATGGGCAGTTGGAGAAGACGATCTGGAGCTCAGGAGAGGAGCGTGGGCTGAAGGTAGCTGTGTGGCACTATTTCCTTGCTAAAGACAAGCGGGTGAGACTGTCCAGGGAGAGTAGACAGCAAGAGGAGAAACAGGGCCACGCCAGAGCTCCAAGGAGCTCTAAAAGTAAAGAGAAGAAAACCTACCAATGACATGAAGCATCTTGTTGCTGTTGGAATAAGCTTTGGAATCGGATCAGGCGCCTCTGGCCATACGTCTCTGGGGAAGTGTGTCACCCCATGAGACTTGGTCTCTTCCTCTCTAATGGGGCAATGACAGTACGTACCTTATAGAACCATATCTACGAAGTTTACCAAAATCCTGGCACACAGTAAGCATCCATTAATGCCAGCTATTACGTTAATTATGTTTAATAAGTGTAGGACTGATGATAACCAGAGGAAGCAGCGGCCAGAGAAGCCAGAGGGTGTCAGACGAGGGTGATGTCACGAAAGCTGAGGGAAGTGTTTGCGAAAAACCCGTCAGTAAGGACAAATGGGCTGAGAGGTCAAGATAAAAGGCCAAAAAGGGTACGTTGGATTTAGCTGTTGGTAGAACGTTGACAACTCTTGCAAGGGATGTGTCATGGCATGTTCCAAGCGAGGGAAAGGCCCGGAGACGATAGCTGTGGGAGACACAGAGGATCAGATGAGTCTGGTGGTGCGGCCAGCAAACACTGTCGTCCTTCTGGTCGTGTGGCCAGCAAACTCTGTTGTCCAACAAGGAACTAAAACTTAGCGACACTCCGCATTTGGTTTGCTTTCCGCCTATAGGACCCAAAGAAGGCGATTTAGCAAGCAAACAGGACTCCATGCCAAGTTAACTGAGGAGAGGAAGGAATGAAAAACCTGGGCAGGATGGGGATGGGGGAATATCCAGCAAGGCTCAGAGGGTGGGTGCAGAGGTGACTGGCAGACCCATTCCCAGGAAGGGGAGGAAACTGGACACAAAACAAATAAATATTTCTTGAATGCCTGTCGTGTGTCAAGCACGTGGGGGTGTTGATGAAACGGACACAAGACATGATTCCTGCTTCTAGGAACAAGACAGAAAACATGTGGAAGATTCAAGGTCCAAACAGTTGTTAAAGGCAACAAGAGGAGGGCTGTCACAAATACAAAGCAATATAGGATTTATTGGCAAGTGAACTGTAGCATACGATGAACGGACAAACTTCTTCAGACCTTGCCAAGGAAGGTTCACCCTGGGAGGAAGAATTTCAAACTGCCGGCTTCATGTAGCTGAACTGGCCCCGTTAGCAGGGGACAGGTACTGAGGTCTCTGGGAAATGTGTGATGAAAACGGGGTGTGGGATCGGAGGAGGGAGAACAGGGAAACCGTCTCTATGGGGCAGGGCCCAGAACTACTGGCCGCCCCCTAACTGGGCACTCAGGGCGTGTGAGCGTGTGTGTGTGCGCGCGCGTGTGTGTCTGAGTGAGACCAAGAGACAGAGGAAGACACAGAAAAACAGACACACGGACACAGAGATACAGAAGGGAGAAAAACATAAAATAAAGGATACCCAGAGTATTCACAGGATAAATGAACAGAACGTCCCAGGAGACACAATTCAAAGTACACAGGAAAGGCAGAACCACATATTGGGTCAGACTCAATCCTGACTCTTTTTACCTGTATAAATGTAGACAAGTTACTTAATTTTTCTGGGCTTTCTTTTTTTTTCTTTGCCAGAAAGGCAGGGATAGCAATACCTTCTTCACCATGCTGTTGCGAAGCCTTGCATGGGATGATCTATAATAGCCAGTACGTATTCTGGTCCAGAGTCTATGCTCACTAAATATCAGTTGTCAATGACAGTTCAAGGTGCTTACAAATGGTCACCTTTTGCTGAGCTTCCAGATGCTTTAGAAATATTAGAATATGAAGCCTTGCAAGACACTGGAAAAGCGGGTACCAGATGTTATCACACACCCCCCTTTCGTGCGTGGAGAACTTTGGCGCAGAGAATCAGGGTTTTGCCAGAGGAATAAGCAATTCTGTGGGAGGATAGGGAAGGGAGGGGGAGGAAGCAAAACCTCCACAAAGATTCTTGAACACCCGCCTTCCTTCCCTCCTGCCCTCCAGCCAGCCCTCCAGCCAGCCAGCAGGTGGTGGCGTCAGATTACACGTTTCTCATCTCTCCCCTGCCCGCCCCTCGAGCCCAGACCCAGGCCGGCTGGCTGGGGAGCCTGCGAAGATGCGATGTGATCCTGGGCGTTTATTTCTCAAAAAACCGGGCAGCACTAAGACGATGATCTCTGATCAGACCCAGCATTGGCTCCTTCCGAGAGCAGTCTACGAATCAGACTCTCTTGGGCAGCCTTTTCCCACCTCCTCCACGACAGCCTGATAATAGCCGGTCCTGGTGGAATTTTCTCCCCCAGGACATTCCCCGCCACGGAGTTGCTTCGCCCTTTCAAAACACCAGCAAGCAGAGCTCAGAAACCGAAACAGCCTTCCGGTCTCATTAGCGCGCTGCGTTTCCCTGTTGTTCTGATTTGCCGTTGTGTTTCCTATGTGTGAATATGATCATTTGTTAAAGTAGTCTATTTATACGATTCTTCTCTTTAGTTTACCCCCATTACTCAGCACCCAAGAAACCGAGAGAAGTCAGTGCATTGCACTAACGGTTTCTGGGGCCCACGTTACTAGGAGTGAGTGTGGGGACCCAGACCCTGCGGAGGCTCAGTGTCCGAACCAGCGTCACACCGCCTCCACCAGCCCATCCTAGGGCACAGGCACCAGGGAAGCACCCCATCGTTAAGGTTGACTTGAGTATGTGTACGTGTGTCGGAAATTAGCTCCTGGAGGATGGACAAGAATTGAAATTGGATGGGAATGGAACGCACATGTGCGTGATTGTGGTGCTTCAGAAAGGCCCGGCAAGGAAAGGAGGCCTGGAATAGGAATGGAATGTGGGGTCTTGAAGGGTGCTTGGTGCACAGTATGTGCGCAGCTCAAGGGGTGACTGAGTGTAGAGAAAACAGAACCAAAGCAACCGCACAGTGGGTTCAGTGCTAGGTTCTTAGGCCTGAGACTTGGAAGGAATCATCTTCTAATCACTCCCCAGGCCTTGGCTAAGCCCCCACTTCAGCAAAATAAGACTTTATGTATTTATATGTTAAAGCTCCAAAGGGTAGCAAGCAGACACCCCTCCTTGCTTAGAACTCTGTACCTAATCCCTCATCAGGAAGTCCTTCCCTCCTGTGTGAAGCTCATTTTCTCTGGATCTGCCCCAAAATGAGATCAAGAGGTACAATTCTTTGGCATTTTTGAGGGAGCCCCTTTATGCACGTGTGGACACGTGTAGTGTGTGGACACACGAAATGACTCCTTTATGCACATGTGGACACAGGTAATGACTGCTGCCTTGACCTTCACTTCTCCATAAGGCTGGTCTCAGTTCTTCAGTGTTTGTCTGGGACCTTCCTAACTGACTGTTTACACCCTCCCCTTGCCACTGCCATGACTTCTGTCAGGGGCTAATCAGGCTGGATGTGATGCAAAGACTGGAATGCGACTTGTCTCTCTCCCACTGTTTTAGGATTAGCAACAATGGCTAAATTCACGGAGCACTTTGCCACACGTGTGTTATCTCAGCCTATCGGTCAGCAACTCCAGGCAGAAGGTACTAGTATTATCCCCAGATTATAGACGTGGAAAACCAAGGCACGGAGGAGGTTGGGGGACTGGCCTGAGGTCACACTACAGAGTAGCAGAGCCTGGATTTGAACTTGAGGTAGTCTGATGCCAGAACTGGCGCTCCTGCCACCTTACCCATGAAGTGTTATCGGGGTCATGCTCCTCCTCACCCCTCCCACTGGCGATCCATCATGAACGATGCTTTTACTTTGCTTTCTGCCGTACTATACCGCATCAATCTTTTTCCATCGCCGAGGGAGCCTTTTGTTTTTCCTCCACACGTCCTTTCCTTCATACGTCCATTCTGTTCTAGATTACCTCGTGGGTACAGGTTCCATGAAGTTCCAGAGGCATCTTCCAAAGCCCAGCTTTCCTGTTTCTCATCTCTTGCCCTTCCTTATTTTATTCCATTGGAAATAAATTTAAGAATTATTTTCATGGTTTGACATTGAAAGCATCTCAGAATTTATCTACCGACCCATTCATTTTACCCATGAAGACCCAAGTCTACAGACCTCACATGTGTAAGAGTCTTGTCCTAATTCAAACTTGATGTCTCCTCTTGACCCCTTGCTTTAACCTTAGTACTAGGTACATCATAGATGAGGGGTACTACTTGGCCTTTCGTATCAATCTGGGACTCAGTTCTTTAGTCTATAAAACGGGAATACTATTCATATTTACCTCTTAGGGTTCTAGTGACAACTGAGTTAATCATGTCAATGGCTTAGGTTACTGCCTGAATTCATACACATTGGTTTATTATTATTTTAATTCCACTTCACATATCTTATTATTCAATTTGAAGCTAATATTTCTAAATACAGTCGATTTTTTTTTAAATACAGTTGATCCTTGAACAGCATGGGTTTGAACTGTGGAGGTCCACACATAATAGGGGGGCTCTTTGCAGTACAGCTTTGTAAATGTATTCTCTGTGCCTTAATTTATATATGTGTATATATATGTGTGTGTGTATACATATATTGTATACATACTATATATATATATTATTTGAGAGAGAGAGAGAGAGAGCAGGGAAAAGAGACAGAAGGAGAAAGAGAGAGAGAGAGAGAGAGAGAGAGAGAGAGAGAGAGAGAGAGAATCTCAAGCAGGATCCATGCCCAGTGCAGAGCCCAATTTAGGGCTCAATTCCACAACCCTGGGATCCTGACCTGAGCCGAAATCAAGAGTCGAACACTCAACTGACTGAGCCACCCAGTGCCTCTCTTCCTTAATTTCTTAATAACATTTTCTTTTTTCTAGCTTACTTGATTGTAGGAATAGAGCATATAATACACATAACATACAAACTATGTGTCAATTGACTTATCAATGAGACTGCTGACCAACAGTAGTCTATTAGTAGTAACGTTTTGGGGGAGTCAAAAGTTATATATGATTTTTGACTGGGCAGTAGGCTGGTGCCCCTAATCCCTGTGTTGTTCAAGGATCAGCTGTACTTACCATATTCAGATGTTTTAGCCCTACACATGGACTTAAAACAAGAACTTCTGATCTTATGCTGCTATTGATGTGTTAATAGAAGATATTGGGTATAATTTAAGAAGCACTGTGAAGTCTTCCCAGCCCCCTTCCCTACCCAGAGACTTTGGCAAGGTCAGGCCATGCACTTTCCTTTGCTTCCAAATACCCTGAACATTGGATCATTAGTGTTTCCCATTCCTGCCCCTACATTCTGGGAAGCTTGAGGGTATAGCCTAGACCTGTTCTTTTTATTGTCAGCTCTAAGCACTCAGTAGCTGGCACACAGTAGGTATTCAGCACAGATTTATTGTTGAATAAATGAATCAATGCAACAACTGCATATTTATGTCATCTTCTCCCACCCACCCCCTTCTAGCATCACCTTCAACTTCTTTCTACTATGTATATATATTACACATTTTTTTCTGGCCTGACTTTTAATTCATTTTCTAATCTACCATTGAGCTCAAAACAAAAATATAAACTGTCAAATGTAGCCAGACAGCTGGCTTACATAGAGACCATAAAAAGGAACATGTAAGCAAAAATCAATCAGAAGTCTCCAGTACTGTGGCTCCTGGGTGGCTCAGTCAGTTAAGCATCTGACCCTTGATTTCAGCTCAGGTCATGGTCTCACAGTTCATGAGCTCGAGCCCCGCATCAGGCTCTGCACTGACAGTGTTGGAGCCTGCTTGGGATTCTCTCTCTCTACCCCCTTTCTCTGCCCCTACCCCACTTGCTCTCTGTCTCTCAAAATAAATAAATAAACTTAATTAAAAAATTGAAAAAAAAGAAGTCTCCAGTACTATACCAGGGAGAAGGTGGTCCCAGAGTGAACAGATAAGGCTAACTCTTTAAGTGCCCCTAACCCTAAGAGAGGACCAAGAAGGTGGTTGAGAATCAATTTTGTAGATAGACGCACCTGAACTTGAATGAATAAGGTGACCTCCCAAGTTTCTGCTTTACCACTAGTAAAATGGGGTTGATAACTAGCACCCTTCTCCTAGGGCTCTTGCAGAGTCTGAGGCCATTCTTGTCCAGTGCCTAGAACAATGAGAGAGCTTGATAAGTATTAGCTGTAGAAGGGCTGGCCCTCCACAGTCCCCACCCACGCCCACCCTTGACAACATCCCGAATCTGTGATCACAAAGCATTTGGTCTCTTGGTTGGACCTGAGAATTAATTCTGGGGACTGGTGAGGGATCTCTCCTTCTCTATGTGAATGTGTTTGCATTCTGGTTGATCAATCACTTCTAAAAGGACTTTCTCACTTTGAGGCTTGAACCTGAACTGACAGAACTCATGCACAGTCCCCAGACTTGTGGGGACTTTCCCTCTCCCCTCCCTCCAAACACACATATGAGATGCAGCCACCTGGAGAGAATCTGTCAGAAACAGCCAGGCATCTCCACCACGCAAAGAGCAATAGCACTCATTTTCATCATGACCATCATCATCATCATCATCATAGGTTAATAGAGCACTTGTGCAGTAAGGACAAATGTGAGCCATAAATATAAGAATAATAATTTAAAGGAAATAAGATCATTCATTTTAGCCGTACTCTCCACTCTCCTGAGCTTCACTGAAATTATACAACCAAACAAGCAGCAGACAGACACTGGGTTGAACATGGTTACCAGAAAAACTCCCTGCCTTTGCTTTGTGATTGGCTGAGCGTCTCCTGAGGGCAGAGAGCTTTTTAAGCAGCTGGTGCAAATGGATGCCTTTCTGAAATTAACCAGTTGATGAATGTCACAGGCATCGGGCTCCATTCCAGGGTTGGGCCAGGCTGTGCTCAAACTGCGCGTTTCCCTCACAGCCTCCAGGGTCTATGACTAACAAGGAGATGAATGGTAACGATAGGGGGGCAGGGAAGGGGGAGCAGTTAGAAGGGAACTACAAGATGCTCGGCCCTTGGGGGCTGGTGCCTCTCTCCCTTGTGCATCCTTGAATCCGTGTGCAGGCCCTGCCGTGTCCACAGTTTCCGGACCCTCGTTCCCATAAGGCCTCAGTCCGGGAGGAGGGTACATGTCGTTTATGTATGTGGTACAAAGACCCTGTCTTTTGAGCAGCACACTTCACCCTGCCCAGCTACTTACTGCGTGAACTTGTGCAGGCTAGTGCCCACTCTGAATTCGAGCTTCCTCATCTGCTTATAGAAAAACAAAGACCTGCTTTACATGGGCATTAACTATATATAAAAGCAGATTTTTACACCACCTGGAACATACTGGGTGCTCGGGAAGTGGTATGTTGATTATTGTTACTTTTACTCTTACTAAAGGAGCCAAGAAGTTCTGAATACAGACTGTCAGAGACCAAAAGTGCTGTTAGAGACTTTTTTTCTCCTAATGGGTCCTTTTTCATTCATTCATTCATTCATTCATTCATATATATCATTGAAGTAGAGTTGACATACAAGGCAAATCCTTTTTTAAAAAGAGATATGGGGGGCGCCTGGGTGGCTCAGTCGGTTGGGCGGCCGGCTTCGGCTCAGGTCATGATCTCACAGTCCATGAGTTCGAGCCCCGCGTCAGGCTCTGTGCTGACAGCTCAGAGCCTGGAGCCTGTTTCAGATTCTGTGTCTCCCTCTCTCTGACCCTCCCCTGTTCATGCTCTGTCTCTCCCTGTCTCAAAAATAAATAAATGTAAAAAAAAAAAATTAAAAAAAAAGAGATATGGGTTTTGCCTGTACTGAGGTGTTAATAATGCGTATTAGCATATCTAAGTTCTTTATTCTTGATCTGAAAAAGGTGAGAGGTTATAAGACTAGCTCTGTTTACACGGTGATGTTGCCTAAGGTTGAACCCATGCAAAGAGCACTGCGGTGGGGCCAGGATGGCAGGCTGGTCCTCGCTCTACCGCTCTTCACTTGGCTCTGGCCAGGTCTCTCCTGTGACCTCGGTCTCCTCGTTTGCAAAACGAGAGGGTTCCATTTGATTGGTGACAGATCCCAGGAGTGAAGAGGAGGAGGGGTTGGAAGAGCAGACCAGAGCTGAGTCTAGGCCAAAATACTGAAGGGAGAAGCAGAGCGCCAGTAAATCTGGTTATGAAGAGTAGTAGTTCCTTCTTCCCAAAGGACCTTGGGAAACCAGACTCAGTATCTCTGAGGCCACCTTGGAAATGTTACGGGACACTCCTGAGTAGGCAAAACTGTGTGTGCAACCGAAAGAGGCAAAGGTTTTATAAGGCTAACCTGCCACCCAGAGAAGGGATTAGATTTCAAAGCCCCTGAGTTTAGCCACATGCTGCACCTGTCTCCCTCTTTCTTTCTACTAACACAGGCTGCGCCTCAAATACCTATTGACCATTAATTAACGGCCAGCAAATCAGCAAACCTGCTGGTACCACTATTCACAGCCTAAGAATTTGTGCAATGAATTGTATTCTTCTAAAGGCTTGTTAGCATATCCCAGGGCCAAGAGTTGAGCCTGGCAAGGTGATCTTTTAAAAATCTACTTACTATTCTGGCCACAGGCTCTGTTGCCTAGAAAAGTCCTTAATGAAAATGGTTAAATAAACAAGCAGTTGATCAACACACACAGTTTAGGAACACTGATGGACATCAGCTGGTTAGCGTGCATTTGCTATGACAAGTAGGTCCACCTAATTCTCGTCCCCATGTGTCCTTTTGGCTCTTGGCCCCTGCCATGGTGTAGTTGTGATGTGACCTATGCCGTTTCTCAAGTCCAGTTCCTCTGTGATGCAGAGCAAGAGTCTTGGAATGAGAAAACCCAGTTCCTATGCCCACTCTGCTGCTTACCTGCTGTGTGACATTGGGCACATATACCCCCTCTTAGCCTCAGCTACATCGTCTGCAAAATGGGCAATCACAACACCCTCCCAGGTGTTAAAAAACAAAACTGAAGGAAATTTGAACATCTAATTGGCTTTATTAAACAATTCGTTAACCAGGCAGCATTCTATCTGGCAAGTAGAAAGGCATACAAAATGGAAGGTTTTTATGGGAAGGCTGGTAAGGAAAGAAAGTTATAAGCAAAAGAAAAGAAAGAATTTGGGGCACCTGGGTGGCTCAGCTGGTTGAGTGGCCAACTTCAGCTCAGATCATAATCTTGTGATCCCAAGTCGGGCTCTGTGCTGACAGCTCAGAGCCTGGAGCCTACTTCGAATTCTGTGTCTCCCTGTCTCTCTGCCCTCCCCCACGCCTGCTCTCTCTCTCTGTCTCTCTCTTTCTCTCAAAATTAAATAAACATGAAAAGAAAAGAAAAGAAAAGAAAAGAAAAGAAAAGAAAAGAAAAGGATTGTTCTAGGCCTTATTAGGTGAATTACCTCATCTTCCTTTGGGGGATGGAGAGGGCCCTTGTGACAGACCACCTCAGTGGTGTTCATCAGAAAATTCCTGACTGACATGGTAAGACATATTTCTGGGGAAGATGGGAACTACAAATAGGTTAGGTATTAGGCCCAGGGTTGGGCCTGGCCCAAGTGACTCCATTTTGGGCCTGTTGTTTTCTTTCTAACACAGGCTTGGTGTGAAGATCAGTCAAGGTCACCTACAGGAAAAAAACCCATCGCGGAATGTAGGGCTCTGTGGAACTGTGAGCTCCTTGAGGCCTGGTCAGTGATTCTGTGTTTTGTTGAATACAATGTCTAATGTGGTGGTTCTCAACCACAGGAGAATCGTCCAGAGAGCTTTTAAAGAATACCAAGGCCTGGGCTCCACTCCCAGATATTCTCATTTAATTGGCTTTGGGTGGAGCCCTGACGTTGGTATTTTTAAAAGATCCCAGGTGATTCTCCTGGGCAGCCGGGATTGAGAACTACCTTTGGCTCATAGCTGGGGGCTCAGTTCTGCTGGATGAATGAATGATGCTAATTATGACGTCCTCTCCCTGTCCTTTGGAGGAGCATTCTTTGTACCTGATGGAAGGATGTTTCCTGTGTCACGTTACACTCAGGTGCCTGGCTATTTCTAGAACCGCTATGCAAGAGCGTTTAGACCTTCATGTTCAGAAGGTGCTCACAGTGACTAGCATACTGGTGGGCAGCATCTCTGAAGGTGGGGGCGGGGTAGCCTCGAGGCTGCTGCGTGTGGCCACCGGACTAGCATCTTTGAGTGGCAGCTGGCCAGACTTGTGGTAGGTGGAAGAGAACTGGGTTTCCCTGGCCGCTGATCTACACCTGCCAATTAGGTCAGGTCAGCCTCTGGCTGTGTTACAGGCTTTAGGAAGATCTTGGAGGCTTTCCCATTGTTTACCTTGTGAAGACACTTCAGTTGGGTTTTTAATAGAACGACTCAACGTGAAATTAATTTCCTGGGCGAGCTGGTAGTAAAGCACACTGGTGTTAATACTCTACCTTTAGATTTTTTTTCACTTCAGCTTTTGACCCCTACTTCCTTCCAGGGAGAGTTCTTTTAGAGAATTCAATCAGCCTTAAGTATGCGTGCATGCATGCGTGCGTGCGTTCCTGTGTGTTTTTCTCTCGTACACCAAATACACCATGTTTCAATGCATCACGTTAACTACAGATTGGTGTGTGGGAATTCTTTCTTCCTTTTTCCCGCTTCTAGACTTGGCCACTTTGAGCTTTCCTCCAGAATTCCTTCTAGATCCCTCGGTCAGGAGCAGTTATTCCCTTCAGAACTCCCGGCAGCCTTCCCCTTTATGGCACTTTCCATGGTTTCACCTTTTGCAAGCACCTCACAGAAAAAGGGCACAGTGAAAACACAGGCAGAGCTGAACTTAACCTCCAGCATTGCCACTTGCATGCTGGTAGGACTTGGACAAGTTAATTAACTTCTCTGGTCCTCAGTTTCCTCATCTCTAAAATCAAACCAAGGATGGGGCATCTGGGTGGCTCAGTCGGTTGAGCGTCCGACTTCGGCTCGGGTCATGATCTCACGGTTCATGAGTTCGAGCCCTATGTCAGCTCCGTGCTGACAGCTCAGAGCCTGGAGCCTGCTTCAGATTCCGTGTCTCCCTCCCTCTGCCCCTCCAAATTCTGGGACACTGACAAGGAAGACACCCTCCTTCCCAGCCTCTTTGATAAATGTAAAATATATACACACATATATATCCTGTGGCTTTGCTTGTTATGTTTCTGTGTTATATAGTACCATTTACATACTTGGCCATGCAGCAGAGCATTATAAGCAGATGGGATCATCTGGGTTGATGACTGAAAGTTGCTTCCTGAGGGTGAGTTAGTCCAGAGAGGAACGAGCGCCTCGGCAAGAAGAGGAGAAAGGTCTGGGCATTTGACTAATGTTTACTAAGGCCTCTCAACAACGCCAACTTACCGACGTAACATGCTGCATGGCATATGGCAGGAGCACTATTACCCATAACACAGACCAGAACACTGATGTTCAGACAAGTTGGGCAATTTGACCGACTGGGATTCTTGGCTCTGAAACCCACACCCTTGCCATTGTGTCACACTGAATTTTGAACCTGTGATAGATCTGTGATTGTCACTCACCAGCCAGTGGCCTTAATCTTTCTGAGGCTCCAATTTCCTCCCTCGCCTAAAGGGAGGGAGTGTTGGGCCACTAGGTGATGATGGCCGGTTCTCTGGGTTGGGTCTCGCTGACCGTCTGTACCTGTCACCGCTAGTCTCTGCAGCCCTCTAGCGGTGCCTTGCAGGACGCAGAATCGCTCCTTCCCTGCCCGTTGCCATATTCACAAAGGGCAGATGCAGATTCCCAGGGCATCTGGAAGCGAGGTGTCCTAAGGCCTTCACTGATGACCAAGACAGATGAGACAGATGTCTCAAAGCAGCCCTAGAGACAGAGGTGAAGAGACTGGTTTCCAGAACGTTGTTATTTTTAAAAATTATTTGCTCTTGTTTATTCTATGCTGAATCTGGAACTATCACTCACTCTTGAATGGTACAGAACGAAAATCTCGAATACGGGTTGAAATGTTCATTTTAAATTCACCTGTGAGAGGTACACACACCTGGCCTTGTTTGCACCCCACAGACTCTATGCCATCGGGCCATCTTGGCAGCCAGAAGGAGTGCTGAGAGGGCGCACGGGAGCCAGCACACGTAGGCTCAAGGTCTGGCTCTGCCGTGTGCGCACCAGACCTGTGACACCGCTGGTCAGTTCATCTCTCTGCACACGGAACTTCTCATCAACAAAATGACGGGTTCGGAGGCAGAGCCCTTGCGAAGTCTGACATCTTATGCGTGTGTCTGGAGTTGCTTCTTCTTTAAAATGGCAGATTTTTACCACCCCATCCGACTTTTACTTTGCTATTCTTGCCAATGGAAAGATGCTTTTCTGAGAGCTGGGATAGACGGTGTTAGATAAGGATGTTATTCGAGGCTGTAAAGCAGAGTAAGGGGAACCAACATGGCCTCACGTACCATCCGCGTGCTGATGTCGCCCACATCTCCTCTGGACCTTTTTTCCCTGAAATCCAGGCCTACCACCTACCTGTCTACTCCACATGGCAATCGGACAGATGTTTCAAATGTAACATGGCCAAACAGAGCTACTGATTCCGCACTCCAAATACATTTCCCCATCTCAGCCTTCCTCACTTTAGCAAATGGAACCACCATCTACTTAGATACTCTGAAGGCTCTATTTGATCCCTTTCTCTCACTCATATCCCTGCATCTAGGGCTTCAATAAACCCTTTGGCTCTACCTGCAAAATACATCTCAAAGCTGACAGAGCCACAGCCTTTTAACTGGTCTCACACTTTCATAATTTCCCTGTAACCCATCCTCCATCGCAATCATTCACAAAACCAGAGCAGGTCGCATCACGCCCTTGCTTCAACCCAGCTAGCCGCTTTGCCTTTGCACATAGAATCGAATCTGAAGGCCTTACTGTTGTTCCCCCAGTGTCAGCCCATCCAGCCCTGCCACTCTTGCCAGCTTCCCCTTCCTCCCCTTGCCCATCACTCACCTCATGTGGTTCTTCCCACCCTCGCCTTCCTCTGTTCTGTAGGTACCCAAGTCTTTCTCTTCTCGTGGCCTGTGTGGGCTTCTCTGCCTTAGATTCTCCTCCCATAGATTTTTCTTTTTCACCATCAGTATCACCTCTCTATCTCTCAAACATGGCCTCCTCTGAGCAGCCAGCCCTGGCCACGTCACTGAAACACCTTAGTCACATCCCCACACGTAATGTTCTTTCTAGCCCTTATGCAGGCCTGATATTATGTTATTTATTTGTTTAGGAGTTAACAGGACTCTCCACCCTAGACTAATCCCCTTTAGGTGAGCTAACGTACTCCTCTTCTTCACCAGTGATTCCCCAGAGCCTTGAATTGTGCCTGTCACAAAGCAGGTGTTCAAAAATATTTGATGAGGGGCTAACCAACAAGCTGATGGTCACAGTTGCTTTGCTAACTCTGTCTTTTTAATTTTTTTAACGTTTATTTTTGAGAGAGAGACAGAGCACAAGTCGGGGAGGGGCAGAGAGAGAGAGAGAGAGAAAGAGAGAAAGAGAGACAGAATCTGAAGTAGGCTCCAGGCTCTGAGCTGTCAGCACAGAGCCTGACACGGGGCTTGAACCCATGAACCACAAGATCGTGACCTGAGCTGAAGTCGGACGCTTAACTGACTGAGCCACACAGGCACCCCTTGCTTCACTAACTCTTTACACAGTTGGGTCATCACTCCAGCATGTGCTTTGTCCTCCAGAGGAAAAAAAAAATGTCCAATCATGGCACCTTGGCCCCATTCTCTAGTCTTTTTTTTTTTTTTTCCCCTTTCTCCACTGCAAAGAGAAGCTAAGAGCTTTTTATTTCATTAACGATTAAGGGTATACTGATATCTGAAAATACTGAATTATTTCAGGCATACAGTTACAAGAGTCAGACAACAAATAGAAAAGGGGTCAGGAACCAACATGCTGAGATCACCTGTCTGCATTGTACATTAAAATCCATGATAAATAGTTCTCCGATTATTCTTAGAAAAATACTAGACACGTTAAAGGCTGGAAAGCTTTGCTTAAAAACAACCTGTATGTACAGGATAAGCTTACACCTTCAAAATCAAGCTAAAAACTGGCAAAGTAAAACAAATGAGAAAAAGTGGTGGGGCACCTGGGTGGCTCAGTGGGTTAAGCCTCCGACTTTCGGCTCAGGTCATGATCTCGCAGTTTGTGGGTTTGAGCCCCGCATCGGACTATGTGCTGACAGCTCAGAGCCTGGAGCTTGCTTTGGATTCTGTGTGTGTGTGTGTGTGTCTCTCTCTCTGCCCCTTCCCTGCTTGTGCTCTGTCTCTCTTTCTCTCTCAAAAATAAATAAACATTAAAACAATTTTTTTTAAGTGGTGAGGCACCCCCTACACATTAACTTGTATCAGACGCCCCATTTTCTAGTCTTAACTGAACGCACTTTCCCAGAAAACCTGCCCTGGGCTGGCAGAGATGGAAGCAATGAGGGAGAGGATATATGTGTGCATGGTGAGTGTGTATTCACGTGTTCCCCACATGTGTGTTGGGTGGATGGGGCTGGGATTTCATTTCAAAGTTGAGCATGGTAAATGATTTTCAGTTGCCTTATCCACTACTCTGAGCTAATTTAGTGTAAATAAAGCACCAGGTGGCAGCAGGGAAGTATTACCACACTTTCTTCCCAGTGAATTGCCTGCTGTATGAAATGGACAATTAGCTACAATCCCTGCACTAAGAGCTTGCAACCCATGGATGGATTGTCCTCACACAAGGGTCTATATTTTCATTATCAAAAACGTACATGCTGAACGCCCTTCTCTACAAGATATTAGGCAAGGACTGTAGAATCTCAGCAGACCAGGGTATGCCTTGCTTTGTGGAGATAACAGGAATGTAGATGGCTTCACAAGCCTGTAGCAAGTAAAGGCATGGCCTGGGGCACGGGGGCGGCTCAGTCGGTTGAGTGTCTGACTTCCACTCAGGTCATGATCTCGAGGTTTGTGAGTTTGAGCCCCAAGTCAGGCTCTGTGCTGACAGCTCAGAACCTGGAACCTGCTTTGGATTCTGGGTCTCCCTCTCTCTGTCCCTCCCCCGGTTGGGCTCTGACTCTCTCTCTCTCTCTCTCTCTCTCAAAAATAAATAAACATTAAAAAAAAATTTTTAAATAAAGGAATGGTCATGTATTGCAATTATCTGTTGTCTTGCTGTTTAGTTTATTGTTCATTCCCCCTTCTAGACTGAAAGTCCCTGGAGGGCAGGGATCAAGTCTTTCATCTTTGGACTTTCAAAGTCTTGGCAGAGAGCTTATCACATCACAGGGGCTTAATAAATAGTTGTTGAAAACATGAGAAAAAAAGTTAAAAAAAAAACAAAAAGAAGAAGGAAAAACAATGAACATTATACAGACATAAGTTAGGTGCATGACTTGCACGAAATATCTGAGTTGCATGCTCTTAATCCCAGCTTACTGTCATGTTTCTTTTTCTCCTCTTCGAGAAAAGGCAAGAATCCTACCATGCCTGACTTGGGTGGAATATTGGTCATTTAGAGTTCTCCAGATCAGGAAATCCAGTTGAAGTCGTGAGATTGCTAGCCAGAGAAGATCCTCAAGATACATTCTCACTTAGCTGCTTAGCACTATCCACCATTCTTCTAGCTAAAGAGCATTGGTGTGCACCTGGAGACCATATCCTGGGTTTTCAATCTTTAACATCTTAGTATCTTTATTATCACCCACATGATGAAACACAAAGGGCATGCATCTTATTTCTCCCCACCTGAGCTTCCCTTGAGATTCCTTCTCACAAAGTTCCCTTCATGTGTTTTCCATGTCAATCCCCGAGCTGCCCAGCAGAGGGGGTCCTGGAGTATGTTTTCCCTCCCTGGATGGAGAGGTGGTGGAATGGGACAGAAATGGCTGACAGGCTTCAAAAAGAGGAAAGGCAAACAGGAAGAGAGCCCCAAGCCAGACACAGCCATGGTCCCCGGCAAGAGGAGGACACTGGGAAGAAGGGACTTGAGGGTGTCTTGAGGCAGGTTAAAGCAGGGGGCAGCTTTCAGTATGCCACCTGCCTAAGCCTGTGAGTTCAGATCACAATTCAGATTAGATTTGTATTCTGTTCAATTTCATTCCTAAATATGGTTTAAATGCTTTTCTTTTTTTAAGTTTATTCTGAGAGAGAGAGAGGGTGTGTGTGTGTACATGCATGGGGGAGAGGGACAGAGAGAAAGAGGGAGAGAGAGAGAGAGAGAGAGAGAGAGAGAGAATCCCAAGCAGGCTCCACACTGTCAGCACAGAGCCCGACATGGGACTCGAACTCATGAACTGTGAGATCATGACCTGAGCCGAAGTCAAGAGTCAGACGCTTAGCCAACTGAGCCCCCTGTGAGCCCCAATATGGCTTAAATTCTAAGGAGAGAACCACTCCTATATATCCTCTCTGTCCCCAAATCCAGTTCCTCCTCCAGTCCAAGGAGTCTGAATTCCAACATCCTTTAGGTGAGAGGGAAAGTCTTTCTTCCACAATAATGAATTAAAGGTCTTAAAACTGCCAGCAGAGGTAGCACATTGGTGTGAATGAATGTCAAAACATACCCAATAGCTCCTTTCCTGTATTGTCTGAGGGCAGGGGAGGGAGCCATAGGGGAGAAAAGCAGGAACTGGAAACTCCAGCCAACCGATTTCTCGTCCTCCCTGTTGCCAAGAAAAGAGTCTGTGGACCAACTCTCTCTGCAAAAATCAATGTAGGCATTTCAGCAGCACTCAGTCTCTACTTTCCCTTAATCTGTTTTACTTTTATAATCACGTCTAAAAATGAATACAAGCATTTTCTGAATTATAGATGATTCTCTTAAAAACTGAATATGGCCTCCTAGTTTGGGTACCTGGTTTTGTATCTGCCTGAGATCATATTCCTGTCAAGTGAAAGCCAAATAATGTCTCCAGATCATCTGTAGATGAAGTTTTCTGCTAGTTCAGGAAAATACAAGTGCTGGGAGAATTGTCATCACTACCACGTGACAGAAAAATACAGGAAGGTCAAACCTGGAAGCATCTGTGCACATCAGTGAGCACCACATTTGAATGCTACTCCTATTTTAAGTGTTTGCCTTGTATTCTTTGTTCATCCTAACTTACTACATACAGTTCAATAGCAGAAAATAAATCAATAATTTGCTTAAAAGAGTGTTTTAAAAATATACTATTTTATATGGGAGGGGTGCACCCTGGCATTGATTGACCCATCCCAAAACAAATATGTGGTTAAATGAGTTCCATTTTTTTTTAAATTTTTTTTTTCAACGTTTATTTATTTTTGGGACAGAGAGAGACAGAGCATGAACGGGGGAGGGGCAGAGAGAGGGAGACACAGAATCGGAAACAGCCTCCAGGCTCCGAGCCATCAGCCCAGAGCCCGACGCGGGGCTCGAACTCACGGACCACGAGATCGTGACCTGGCTGAAGTCGGACGCTTAACCGACTGCGCCACCCAGGCGCCCCGAGTTCCATTTTTTAAAAAGAAATTTATCAGCAATGATTTGATGGTTCAAGTGCAAGTCTACTGTGCACAAAGCCAAAAAAATCAAGTTAATAATAAGATGTTATGCCTTTATCGATAAACTCCACACTGGCGATTTTGCTTAAGCAAAGCAGTACTACATGTCACATTAACTTAATGTGGTCAATTGGAATTTTATTGGGTTTGCTTATATTTAATTTGTAAACTGATTTGGTTTTATAGTTGCTTATATAAGAGCTATAAGTGCAAGGAGTGGAGTTTACACCTATTTTTATGATTGTACATACTTATGTTATTTTATAATACAGTCATCTAAGTCAATGTTTTATCTTTTATTTGTTAAATGTTTATTTATTTTGAGAGAGAGAGAGAGAGAGAGAGCTGGGGAAGGACAGAGAGAAGGAGAGAGAGAATCCCAAGCAGGCTCCGAGCTGTCAGCACAGAGCCGATGCTGGGCTCAAACTCATGAACTGCAAGATTGTGACCTGAGCTAAAATCAAGAGTCAGACACTTAACCGAGTGAGCCACCCAGGCGTCCCTAAGGCAATATTTTATAGGTCATATAATAGTTAAGTTTGAGATATACTTTCTGGACGAGATTTCCCAAAGATCGTCTTACGGAATGCTAGTCCCAGAAAAGAAGCAACCACAACAAAATGCATTTGTTAACCAATAAGTTTAGGAAATGCACTACAGCATTTCTACAGCTCCCTTTTGGGAATTTATAGTACATGTTAGCATACTTTTACATGAGAAAACTGTTTAGTTATGCCTGCAGTTTTCCAAAATTATTTGACTACATGAAACTATTTTTTCATGGAATAATCACTAGGATCTTATGAAGTTCTCCAGAGCACAGTAATGAAGAATTGTTCTAGACTAGAGAAAAGCAGATCACACACTTTTCGATGAGGAGATAAACAAGCTAACCAAGTCAGAAGCTTTGACAGGGATGTGGCTGCAGGAGATGAGAGGAATTAAAAAACAGAAATGTTTTCTTCTGTGAATGCTAATGATTCCTATAAGGAAGTTTCGGAAGGTTGGGAACATACTGAGTTTCCAGGGCAGCTGTGTGGGCTGCTGTCCCATCGATAGGCAAACCTGATGAGGACCACTTGTAGAAGAGAGTGACAGCATACACAGGGATGCTTTCTTCAGTGTGGCCTGAATGAGTAGACACTGGTGAAAGTTACTACAGAGCAGATTTCCCGGATGTCCAATGACTACATACACATGCGCTGTCCCTGAGCAGCTCAGACAAAAGCTGAATGGCGATGTGGATACAATTCAAGTAGCAATTCAGTGGTTGGGCTCAATGGCTTTTAACCCTGAGGTTCTATGAGTCAACTCATTTGTGATCAAAATTGAGATATGTACCCAAGATAACAATGTACCCTACAGGATCCTAAGAACCGTTAAGTGATACCCTGTCCAAGCGTGTTATGTGTATTAAAATGACTCCTCAAATCCTTCCAACAACACGATGAAGGAGGCGCTGATTTTTACAGATGCGCCCCATTTGGCAGCTGAATAGCTGTGATGAGGAAACAGTCATGCTCATCACTGTCCCTTTAAACTAATGACCACAGACCTCAAGTGGGCATTAATGCTGTCCAGCTATCAGACTGCATTCCCTTCCATTAACTCTTCTCTCCTCAGATTTCCAGCATCTCCCCAGTCCTCACTCTCAGCCGATCCTGGTACTTCCTATGTCACAGAGAAAACTGGAGTAATCAAAGGAACTTCACCGTACTCCTACCAACTTCCATGTATTCTGTCTCCTGACTGTTCCTCCAGCTGAATGACCTACTCTCCCAACTAGAACAACACCCCCACCTGTGCACTGGGTCCCACACCCTATCGTCTACTCAAGGCCATCACTCAGCACTATCCCCTCTTCTTCCACATTATCGATTGTCCTGTGTGGCCATTTTCATCCTATGCATTGTTATTTCTCTTATCTTTGAAAAACTTTCTTGCCGGGGCACCTGGGTGGCTCAGTTGGTTAAGTGTCCGACTTGGGCTCAGGTCATGATCTCACGGTCCATGAGTTCGACCCCCGCGTCAGGCTCTGTGCTGACAGCTCAGAGCCTGGAGCCTGCTTCAGATTCTGTGTCTCCCTCTCTCTCTGACCCTCCCCCATTCATGCTCTGTCTTTCTCTGTCTCAAAAATAAATAAACATTTAAAAAAAAAAGAAAAACTTTCTTGCCTTTCTTAACACCATTTCCCTTTCAGTGGCACCCCATTTCTTTGCTTCCCTTTATAGCAAATGCTTCAATCAGCTAATTGTTAATGCTTCCAGTTCCTCTCTTCCCATTCTCTCATAAACTGACTCCAATCAGGCTTTCACCCCCCACTATGCTACTCAGACTGCCCTTGTCAAGGTCACCAGCTGCCACATGGCTGAATCCAATAGGCACATCTTAGTCTTCTCCCCTGACCTATCTACAGCATTTGCAACAATTGGTCATTTCCTCCTCCTGGGAACACCTTCTGCACTTGGCTTCCTGGTCACATACTCTTAGCTTTCTTCTTCCCTCAATGGCTGCTCCTTCTCCATTATTTTGGCTGGTTCCTCTACTTCCTCTCAGACTTCTTCACTGGAAGTGCTCCAAGGTCCAGGTTTTGAACTACTTATTTTCTAATACCTCTGGTCATCTCACCTAGTGTTACAGTTTTAGAATGTCATCTAAATGCTGTTGACTCCAAATTTGTCTCTGGCCCACACCATTCTCTTGAGCTCCAAGCTCTTATACCCCACTGGCTGCTTGATATCTCCACTTGAATGTCATATAGACATCTCAAATGTTAACAACACTAAGCTTCAGATCTTTTGCAATGAATGAGATGATGCACTCCCCTTTCAGGACTGAGGCTCCCATTCCACTAGCTCACAGCAAAGCCCCTGCCTAAGAATTGCTTTCAGCTGAAAGGAGCTGTCTTGCCTGATTGGAGTTTCCTTCCAATGCTTCCTTCCAGCTTCCTTCCAATGCCTGCTTGATGTGGGAGGTACAAAGACCTGGTCCCCTTGCCTCAATTTGAGACAGCTTTTTTTTTTTTTTTTTTTTGAGAGACAGAGACAGAGCGTGAGTGGGGGAGGGGCAGAGAGAGAAGGAGACACAGAATCGGAAGCAGGCTCCAGACTCTGAGCTGTCAGCACAGAGCCCCATGTGGGGTTCAAACCCATGAACCCGCAAGGTCATAACCTGAGCTGAAGTCGGACAGTTAACCAACTGAGCCACCCAGGTGCCCCTGAGACAACTCTTAAGAGTCATCCAGCTCCACATGGGATCAACTGAGGCCTCTGTCAAACCTGGATCATTTCTCCCTCTGTCCAACCCACTTCTACTCCTGTTACAGGTGGGGTCTTGCAAAGCTAATCCCTGTCTCAGATCTCTTTCCCAGGGAATATGGATAAAAGAGTAAATATTGAGACTGTTCCTAGGAAACAGACTCTAAAAACGGATTTCAGAACTGGATCACCAGCCCTTTGGCTGGGTATGAAAGCCTTATTACTGGTGGTTGGTGGAGTCTGTGGTATAGTGGTTTTTAAAGCTATCATCATTAATTGTTCTATCAGCAATTGAGAGGGGTGTTGATGTCTGCTATACTTGTGGATTTATCTACTCCTCCATTCAGTTCTATCAGTTTTTTATGTTCTGTTATTAAACGAATACAGTTAGGCTTGTTATATCTTCTTGAGATATGATAGCCTTCTATCATTACAAATATCCCTCTTTAATCTTGGTTATGTATCTTATTCCGAAGTATACTTTGTTTCCCTTAGTCTTGTTTAGTGATGTGAGTCAGTAAGTTTCACTTTTAGTCTCAGTCATATTTCCATATGCTTCTTTTCTTCTTCCTTGTTCAGGGCCCCATTTAGATATACCTACCCTGAGAAGCTTCTGAAGACAGAATTTGTTATTACCTCCATTCATGTTGAGCATGGAATTTATTGAGCACAGATTGCATGTGTTTGTTTTAATTGTATTGAGCATGGAATTTGTATGTATTAGTTTTAATTATGGATTGGCTGCTCATGGGTCAGACATATATCTATTGTCCAAAATATGTGTGTGGGAGTGCAGTGGAAGGGATGATATAACATAACTGTACAGGGCTACTCCTTAGTTAGGGGCCTATGGATGTCTCCCTCCCTTAATGAAAAGTAGACAACATATATATCATTGATGACTAAATATATGATGAACCTAAAATATAAGATGATTTCCCTATAAGATTTACCTACGTTGCTTTTTCCCCAGCTGCTGTTAAGGTGCTCGATCCTTCCAGGGAAGCGAAGGACGCACTGGGGTGAGTCACTCACTTGATTCTGCTCAGCCCTCACCCGCACCATGGCCTCCCTCTCGGAGCTCACCTGCACCTACTTGACCCTCATCGTGCACGGCTATGAGGTGATGGTCACAGAGGCCAAGATCAATGCCCTCATTAAGGCAGCAGGTGTAAATGTTGAACCTTTCTGGCCAGGCTTGCTTGCAAAGGCCCTGGCCAGTATCAACACTGGGGCCTCATCCTCAATGTAGGGGCTGGTCGACCTGCCCCAGCAGCTGATGCTGCACCAGCAAAGGTCCTGCTCCCTCCACCAGGGCTGCCCCGCCGCCACCTAGGAGAAGAAAGTGGAAGCAAAGAAAGAAGAATCAGAGGAGTCTGATGATGACATATGCTTTGGTTTCTCTGACCAAGCCTCTTCTGTAACCTGTTCAATAAAAAGTCGAACTATTTTTTAAAAAGCCTTATCCATGTTGACGCATGTAGCTCTAGCTTGTGCACATCCTGTTTAATAGTGCATTATATGAATACACTCTAATTTATCCATATTTTGGTAGATATTCATATAGAATATGCCTTTCAAACTGGTATTTAAAATGCTTGTTTATTCTGCCATACAACAAATAAAATAGTGAGGTCATACTTTTAGAAAGAAGTACTAAATGTATGAATTTCTCTCTCTTCTCTCACCATTTCCATCAGGGATAGCTCTTGCATATCTAAATATTATAATTTGTTTGATACCATTTAAAGCTAAGTAGTCTTCCCCCACCTGAAGTGCTTGGTAGTTCAGAATAAAATAATTAAGAGTGGGCTGTAACATGAGACTTTGCAGATATCCTTCTTTTCTGAGTGGGAGTATTGCAAGAGAAATGAAAAAGATGTCCACGGAATACTTATACACAAATGTTTATAGCAGTGTTTTTCATAGTAGACCCAACTGGAAATGACCCAAATTTCTATCAACAAAGTGAATGGATAAACATATTGTGGGATATTTATACAATGGAATACTAATTTGAATTAAAAAGTAAAATTATTGTTAACAGAATCTCAAAAACTGTTTTGTTTGTTTCTTTTTTAGAGACAGTGTATGAGCAGGGGAGAGGGGCAGAGAGAGAGAGAGAGAGAGAGAGAGAATTGATCCCATGATCCTGGGATCATGACCCGAGCTGCAACCAAGAGTCTGATGTTCAACCAACCGAGCCACTCAAACGTCCCTGGTCGTATTTGGAAGATAACACCTTCACTAGGTTGTGAAAACTAAGCCAAGTGAAAAGGGGAGTGGGTTAGGGTAAGGCGTGGTTATATTAAACCAGCAAGAACAGGTTTTTGAGGAAGGAACATTTGAAGGAAGATCTTTAGAATGAGAATGAGCCAGACATAAAAAGAGCTAGGGGCAAGTACTTTGGGTTAAAGCAGCAGCAAGTGCAAAAGCCTGGCCACAGGAAAGGTCATGCTTTGTTGAAGAAGGGAGACCCCTTGTGGCTGAAGAGAAGACAATGAGCTAGGTGGAGAGCTGGTATGAGATGAGGCTAGAGACAGAGGCAGGAACTAGATTATGTACAGCTCTACAACCCATGGTAAAGCATATACTTTTGAAATCAGCTTCATAGGGGTATAATATGTAATATGATATATATTATAAATATATATAATTTACTTATGTATTGGGGTAAAATATATATTATATATCGGGATTAATATGTATTATTTATTTGTTATATATAATTTATTTATATATCATATATTGAGGCATCATATGTACTATATACGATAATACATATGTGTGTGTATGTGTGTGTATGTATACACACACATGTATATATATAAATAAGCTCTAGGCCCAACGTGGGGGTTGAACTCATGACCCAAGATCAAGGGTCACATGCTCTACAAACTAAACGAATGAGGTGCCCCTAGGATATAATGTATATTATATATTCATTTTACATATAATAAAAGCACTCATTTGAAGTATACAGTTTAGTGAGGTTAATTAACAATGTCAAATATGGTTACCTCATGTAACCACAATCAAGATCCAAATAAAGAACATTCCCAGTACCCAGAGTGTTCTGTTCTTCCTCATTCTGGCCAACCTTCTCCATCCTCAGTCCTAAGCCAACCATTTTCTTTTTTTTCTTTTTTTTTTCTCTTTTTGCCGTCTACAAAAGACCCATTTTATTTTATTTTATTTTTTTAATTTACATCCAAGTTAGCATATAGTGCAACAATGATTTCAGGAATAGATTCCCTAATGCCCCTTACCCATGTAGCCTATCTCCCCTCCCATAACCCCTCCATCAACCCTCTGTTCACCATATTTAAGAGTCTCCTATGTTTTGTCCCCCTCCCTGTTTTTTAAATTATTTTTGCTCCCCTTCCCATATGTTCATCTGTTTTGTATCTTAAAGTCCTCATATGAGTGAAGTTATATGATATTTGTCTTTCTCTGACTAATTTCATGTAGCATAATACCCTCTAGTTCCATCCATGTAGTTGCATGTAGTTGCAAATGGCAAGATTTCATTCATTTTGATTGCCGAGTAATACTCCATTGTGTGTGTGTGTGTGTATATATATATATATATATATATACCACATCTTCTTTATCCATTCATCCAGTGATGGACATTTGGGCTCTTTCCATACTTTGGCTATTGTTGATAGTGCTGCTATAAACATTGGGGTGCATGGGCCCCTTCTAAACAGCACACATGTATCCCTTGGATATAGTAGGGCAATTGCTGGATCATAGGGTAGTTCTATCTTTAATTTTTTGAGGAAGCTCCATACTGTTTTCCAGAGTGGCTGCACCAGTTTGCATTCCCACCAGCATTGCAAAAGAGATCCTCTTTCTCCGCATCCTCGCCAACACCTGTTGCTGCCTGAGTTGTTAGTGTTAGCCATTCTGACACGTGTGAGGTGGTATTTCTTTGTGGTTTTGATTTGTATTTCCCTGATGAGGAGTGATGTTGAGCATTTTTTCATGTGTCGGTTGGCCATCTGGATGTCTTCTTTGGAGAAGTGTCTATTCATGTCTTTTGCCCATTTCTTCACTGGATTATTTGTTTTTTGGGTGTTGACTTTGATAAGTTCTTTATAGATTTTGGATACTAACCCTTTATCTGATATGTCGTTTGTAAATATCTTCTCCCATTCCATCAGTTGCTTTTTAGTTTTTCTGATTGTTTCCTTCGCTGTGCAGAAGGCTTTTATTTTGATGAGGTCCCAATAGTTCATTTTTGCTTTTGTTTCCCTTGCCTCTGGAGACGTGTTGAGTAAGAAGTTGCTGCGGCCAAGATCAAAGAGGTTTTTGCCTGCTTTCTCCTCGAGGAGTTTGTTGGCTTCCTGTCTTACATTTAGGTCTTTCATTCATTGTGAGTTTATTTTTGTGTATGGTGTAAGAAAGTGGTCCAGGTTCATTTTTCTGTATGCTGCTGTCCAGTTTTCCCAGTACCACTTGCTGAAGAGACTGTCTTTATTCCACTGGATCTTCTTTCCTGTTTTGTCAAAGATTAGTTGGCCATACATTTGTGGGTCCATTTCTGGGTTCTCTATTCTGCCCCATTGATCTGAGTGTCTGTTCTTGTGCCAGTACCATACTGTCTTGATGATTACAGCTTTGTAATACAGCTTGAAGTCCGGGATTGTGATGCCTCCAGCTCTGGTTTTCTTTTCCAAGATTTCTTTGGCTATTTGGGGTCTTTTCTGGTTCCATACAAACTTTAGGATGGTTGTTCTAGCTCTGTGAAGAATGTGTTATTTTGATAGGGATTGCATTGAATATATAGATTGCTTTGGGTAGTATTGACATTTTAACAATATTTGTTCTTCCTATCCAGGAGCATGGAATCTTTTTCTTTCTTTCTTTCTTTCTTTCTTCTTCTTCTTCTTCTTCTTCTTCTTCTTCATTTTGTATCTTCTTCAATTTCTTTTGTAAGCTTTCTATAGTTTTCAGTGTATAGATTTTTCACCTCTTTGGTTACATTTATTCCTAGGTATTTTGTGGGTTTTGGTGTAATTGTAAATGGGATCGATTCCTTGATTTCTTTTTCTGTTGCTTCGTTGTTGGTGTATAGGAATGCAACTGAGTTCTGTGCATTGTTTTTATATCTTGCAACTTTGATGAATTCATGAATCAGTTCTAGCAGTTTTTTGGTGGAATCTTCTGGGTTTTCCATATAGAGTAACATGTCATCTGCGAAGAGTGAAAGCTTGACCTCCTCCTGGCCGATTTAGATGCTTTTATTTCTTTGTGTTGTCTGATTGCTGAAGCTAAGACTTCCAATAGTAGGTTAAATAACAGTGGCGAGAGTGGACAGCCCTATCTTGCTCCTGACCTTAGGTGGAAAGCTCTCAGTTTTTCCCCATTGAGGATGATATTAGTGTTGGGTCCTTCATATATCGCTTTTATGATCTTGAGGTATGATCCTTCTATCCCTACTTTCTTGAGGGTTTTTATCAAGAAAGGAGCTGTATTTTGTCCAATGCTTTCTCTGCATCTATAGAGAGGATCATGTGGTTCTTGTCCTTTCTTTTTTTGATGGGATGTATCACATTGATTGTTTTGTGGATATTGAACCAGCTCTGCATCCCAGGTATAAATCCCACTTGGTCGTGGTGAATAATTTTCTAAAGTATTGTTGGATCCGGTTGGCTAATATTTTGTTGAGGATATTTGCATCCATGTTCATCAGGGAAATTGGTCTATAGTTCTCCTTTTTCGTGAGGTCTTTGTCTGGTTTTGGAATCAAGGTAATGCTGACTTCATAGAAAGCGTTTGGAAGTTTTCCTTCCATTTCTATTTTTTGGAAGAGCTTCCAAAGAATAGGTGTTAGGTCTTCCTTAAATATTTGGCAGAATTCTCCTGGAAAGCCATCTGGCCCTGGACTCTTGTTTTTTGGGAGATTTTTGATTACTAATTTGATTTGTTTACTGCTTATGGGTCTGCTCAAATTGTCTGTTTCTTCCTGTTTTAAGTTTTGGTAGTGTATATGTTTCTAGAAATTTGTCCATTTCTTACAGATTGCCCATTTTATTGGCATATAATTGCTCATAATATTCTCTTATTATTGTTTGTATTTCTGCTGTGTTGCTTGTGATCTCTCCTCTTTCATCCTGATTTTGTTTATATGGGTCCTTTCCTTTTTCTTTTTCATCAGTCTGGCTAGTGGTTTATCAATTTTGTTAATCCTTTCAAAAAACAGCTTCTGGTTTCATTGATTTGTTCTAGTGGGTTTTTTTTTCTTGTTTCAATAGCATTAATTTCTGCTCTAATCTTTATTATTTCCTGTCTCCTGCTAGTTTGGGGTTTTATTTGCTGTTCTTTTTCCTGCTCTTTAAGGTGTAAGGTTATGTTGTGTATCTGAGAACTTTCTTCCTTCTTTAGGAAGGCCTGGATTGCTATGTATGAACTCTTGTGAATTCCTTTGCTGTGTCCCAGAGGTTTTGGGCTGTGGTGTTACCATTTTCATTGGCTTCCATGTACTTTTTAATTTCCTCTTTAACTTCTTTGTTAGCCTATTCATTCTTTAGTAGGATGCTCTTTAGTCTCCAAGTATTTCTTATCTTTCCACATTTTTTCTTGAGCTTGATTTCGAGTTTCATAGCATTGTAGTCTGAAAATATGCACGGTGTGATCTTGATCTTTTAGTACTTGTTGGGGGATGATTTGTATCCCAGCATGTGGTCTGTTCTGGAGAACGTTCCATGTGCATTGGAGAAGAATGTGTATTCCACCGCTTTAGGATCAAATGTTCTGAATCTATCTGTTAAGTTCATCTGGTCCAGTGTGTCATTCAAAGCCATTGTTTCTTTGTTGATTTTCTGTTTAGATGATCTGTCCATTGCTGTAAGTGGGGTGTTGAAGTCCCCTACTATTATGGTATTAATGTACCATATGAGTTTCTTTATGTTTGTGATGAATTGATTTATATATTTGGGTGCTGCCACATTTGGAGCACAAATGTTTACAATTGTTAGGTCTTCTTGGTGGTTAGACCCCTGAATTATGATATGCTTTTCTTCATCTCTTGTTACAGTCTTTATTTTATTTTTTTTAAATTTTTTTTAATGTTTATTTTTGAGACAGAGAGAGACAGAGCATGAATGGGGGAGGGGCAGAGAGAGAGGGAGACACAGAATCGGAAGCAGGCTCCAGGCTCCGAGCCATCAGCCCAGATCCTGACGCGGGGCTCGAACTCACGAACCATGAGATCGTGACCTGAGCTGAAGTCAGACGCTCAACCAACTGAGCCACCCAGGCTCCCCTACAGTCTTTATTTTAAAGTCTAGATTGCCTGATAGAAGTATGGCTACTCTGGCTTTCTTTTGGAGACAATTAGCATGATAGATGGTTCTTCATCCCCTTACTTTCAATCTGAAGGTGACTTTAGGTCTAAGTGGGTCTCTTGTAAACAGCATATAGATGTATCTTATTTCTTATCCATTCTGTTACCGTATGTCTTTTGATTGGAGCATTTAGTCCATTGACGTTTAGAGTAGTACTAAAAGATAGGAATTTCTTGCCATTATGTTGCTTGTAGACATGCAGTTTCTGGTGGTGTACTCTGGTCCTCTCTAGTCTTTGTTGCTTTTGGTATTTATTTATTTATATTGATTGATTGATTGATTGATTTGCATCTTTTCTCCCCTCAGAAAGTCCCCCTTAATATTTCTTGCAGGGCTGGTTTAGCGTCACGAACTCCTTTAAAAATTATTTGTCTGGGAAACTTTTTTTTTTAATTCTTTTTAATGTTTATTTATTTTTGAGAGATACAGAGACAGAATGTGAGTGGGTTAGGGGCAGAGAGAGAGAGGGAGACACAGAATCTGAAGTAGGGTCCAGGCTCCAAGCTGTCGGCACAGAGCCCAACGCAGGGCTTGAATTCATGAGCTGTGAGATCATGACCTGACCCAAAGTCGGATGCTCAACCGACTGAGCCACCCAGGCACCCCTGTCTGGGAAATCTTTAATCTCTCCTTCTATTTTAAATGACAATCTTGCTGGATAAAAAATTATTGGCTACATATTTTTCTGATTCAGTACGTTGAATATATCCTGCCACTCCTTTCTGGTCTGCCAAGCGTCTGTGGCTAGGTCTGCTGCAAAGCTGATCTGTCTTCCCTTGTAGGTGAAGGACTTTTTCTCCATTGCTGCTTTCATGATTCTTTCCTCACCTGAGTTATTTTGTGAATTTTACTATGATATGCCTTGTTGATGGTTGGTTTTTGTTGAATCTAATGGGAGTTATCTGTGCTTCCTGGATTTTGATGTCTGTGTCTTTTCCCAAGTTAGGAAAGCTTTCCACTAAAATTTGCTAACCTAACCCTTCCACCTCTTTTTCTCTCTTTTCATCTTCTGGCACCTCTATGATTCTGATGTTGTTCCTTTATAATGAATCACTGATTTCTCTAATTCTTAAATTGTACTCTTTTGCCTTAGTCTCCCTCTTTTTTTCTGCTTCATTATTCTCCATAAATTTGTCCTGTATATCACTGATTCTCTGCTCTGCCCCATCCATCCTTGGGGCCATGGCATCCATTTGAGATTTTAGCTCAGTTATAGCATTTTTTATTTCATCCGGACTAGATTTTACTTCTTTTATCTTTGCAGAAAGGAATTCTGATCTATTTCCAACTCTAGCTGGTATTCTTATTATCGTGATTCTAAAGTCTGGTTCAGACATGTTGTTTGTATCTGTGTTGGTTAAGTCGCTGGCTGTCGTTTCTTCCTGCTCTTTCTTTTGGGGTGATTTCCTTCATTTCATGATTTTGAAGGGAGAAAAGGAATTAATGACATAAAAAAATTAAAATAAAAAAATTAAAATGAAAAAATTAAAAACAGCACACACACAAATCAAATAAATGATGCTAGATCCTAGGTATGTTTTGGTCTGGGTTTTGAAAATGGCTTGATAGATTAGAGAAAAAATGGGAAAGGGAAAAAAAAGGAAATTATTTGAAAATTTGAAAACATGGATACACTGAAATACAATAAAATGAAATGATGGAAGTAAAAGGAACTTGAAAAAAATTACACAAAAGTAAAAAATATAGTAGAAAAAAGTAATGAAAAATATGTTTAATAAAAATTGAAAATAAAAATAATTAGTTGCCTTTCTGTATTCAAGAAAAAGAAAGGAAATGAAAAAGAGAAAAAAAAATTGAATAGATGGAATAGTGAACAGACTGAAATACGATTGAAATTACTCTGTTTTCCCCTTGAAGTCAAACTATGAAGCACTTTATAGTCCGTAAACTAAGCAGGCAGAGAGACTTGTGTTCCTGAAGAGTAAGGTTGGCCCAGTTGGGTGGGGCTTAGTGTAATGGCTCCATTCTCCACTAAATGGCACTGCTCAGCTTACTGGGGTGGATTATTCAGACGCTTGTAGGTGTGTATGCACATGCGCGGGAGCCATGAAAATGGCGTCACCCACCTACCCAGTCTCTAGTATCAGAGCATTGTTCTTCCTGATCAGCAATCGTGCACCCGTCCTTTGTCTCTGGCTTCCGTCTGGCTCCCACTTTTACACTGTCCGCGACCAAGCCGTCAGGTTGCCAGGTGGCACCTCCCTCCTGAGCTTTATCTCAGATGCAGCTGTTTTTCCTGACTCCTTACTTCTGAAGGACTGTGGTTTTGACTGCTCAGACCATCTGGGGGAGGGTCTCACCGAGCACTGGCCGGGTGCTGGTTGGTCGCACCCAAGAACATTTGCAAGACCGTGCTGCTGCTGATGCCCAGAGACTGTGGCCAGTGCCAGTCCGCCCCAGAAAAAGTTCACGTGATGGTGTAGCAGCAGCGTTTCAGGGATTATGGAAAATCGCAACACGCATCTGGTGCCAGGCTTCACCCCCAGGGACCTTGCTCCAGCACCAGCAAATGTGGTTGTTCTCCCGGGTCCACTGGGGCCTTTGCCTGTATGGGGAGGCCACACCGTGTCTACCAGATGTCCTCCCAGCAGGGGAACCACCTCTCCCGGGGTGGCCCGAAGAGCCCCAGATCCCACTCTGCTCCTGGGGATTCACCCTTCCCACCAGAGCACTGTCAGATATCGAGCTGTGGAGTTTCAGACTCTGCACTCCCCCTGTTCATAGTCTTAATGGAATTTAAACCTCTCCTTTTTCCTTTCTCCCTTTTTTTCAGTCCCTGCAGCTGTTTCCATTTTTCCATTTTCTCTCCGGATGCTTGGGGGGGAGGGGTGCTTTTCCCATATTCTCCCCCCTCCCCCACTTCGTCCTCTCTCCACAAGCAGAAACAGCTTCCTGCCCTCTGCAGCTTCTCTCTCCCCCAGTTCACTTCTCCACGTTGTGTACCTGCTGAGTTCTGTGGTTCAGGCTGTGAAGATTGTTGTGTTAACCCTCAAATGAGTTTTCTAAGTGTGCAGGATGGTTTAGTGTTGATCTGGCTGTATTTCATGGATGCGAGACACACACACACAAAACTTCCATGCTGTTCTGCCAACTTGGCTCCTCCCTAAACCAACCACTTTCTTATTTCTATTATTATTGATTGGTTTTGCCTATTCTAGAATTTCATATAAAGGGAATCATAAGGAAGGGACTCTTTCATGTCTGGGATCCTTATCTCAGCACAAAGATGCCAATACAATTCAATAAGAAAGGGATAATCTTTTCAACAAAGAGTGCTGGAATGATTTTATATCTGTAAGGAGAAAAACCAACCTTAGCTCTTACCTCACACCATACTCAAGACTTAATTCAAATTTATTTGTGGACCTAAGTAAGCATGGTAAAGCTATAATCTCATAACTCAGTGGCAGGCAAAGATTTCCTAGTTTGGACACTAAACAAGACAAGACCATTTACAATAAAATTGAACTTCATCAAAATTCAAAACCTCTAAAATGTCTGCTCTTCACAAGACACTGAATAAAATGAAAAAGCAAGCCACAGGCTGGGAGAAAATATTCACAGTATATATATCCAACAAAGCATGTATAGAATATATAAAGAAGTCTTACAACTAAGTAATAAGACAAAAATCTAATAAAACTGGGCAGGAGATCTGAACAGACCGTTCGCAAAAGAAGATACATGAATGGCCAGCAGGCACAGGAAAAGATGCTCTATATCTTGAGTTCCTAGAAAAGGAAAAAATTAAAACCATAATGAGATATCAACATACACCCAATAGAATCACTAAAATTAAAAAATATTGACAGTAACAAGTATGGGCAAGAATGTGGAGCAACCGGAATGCTCATATATTGCTAGTGGCTGTGCAGACTAGAGCAACTGCTGTGGAAAACAGTTTGGTGGTTTCTTATAAAAATATACCTACTGTATGCCCAGGAATTTAATTCCACTTTATCTCTACTATTTATTAGCTATGCTTTGTTGTTGTCGTTGTTAAGTGTTGCTCTAAGGTTTACAACACGCACTGTTACTTTATTATAATCTACCTTAGAATGCTATTATCCTGCTTCACAAATAATGTCTGACCCTTACAACAGGGTTCTTTCCTATCCTTTGTGCTGTTGGCATCACACATTTATTTTATCTCTATGCTTGCTATAGAACCCATAATACAATGTTAATGGTTTTGCGCTCAATATCCATTATCTTTGAAAGAAATAAAACAATGACAAAGAACATTGTTTTAAATTTTTTAAATGTTTATTTATTTTTGAGAGAGAGAGAGAGAGAGAGAGAGCAGGGGAGGGGCAGAGGCACAGGGAGATCCAGAATCCGAAGTAGGCTCCTGGCTCCCAGCTGTCAGCATACAGCCTGATGAGGGGCTCAAACTCACAAACTAGGAGATCATGACCTAAGCCAGAGTCAGATGCTTAATTGATTGAGCCACGCAGGTACCACACAAAGAAAATTGTTTTAATATTTACTCCTATATATACCATTTCCAGCATTTTCATTACATGGATTAATCCAATTTTCACCTGGTGTCCTTTTTTGTTTAACATTTCTTGTTCACACTGGCTGATGATGAATCCTCCTAATTGTTTATCTGTTCACCTTTACTTTTTAAATTACCAATAACTTACTTATATGACTTAATATAATGCTGTCTAGATAGCAGGCTTTTAATAAAGGTATTTGACTTTCACATATGCATTAAATGGGCTTTTAATAATCTTCCATTAGTCAGAAAAAGAAAATTGTTTTTATAATTATTGCAAAGTAGAATCTTATTTTGAGATACTAATTATTTCCTATTATTATGAACTTTTTTTTTAAAGATTTTATTTTTTTAAGCAATCTCTACATCCAATGTAAGACTCAAACTCACAACTCTGAGATCAAGAGTCATGTGCTTTCCCGACCAAGCCAGCCAGGCACCCAGGTAGTGAGTTTAGTGATCACCAGATTGATAGACTAGTAGGTGAAACTGATTCTATTATAAATCCCAGAGAAAACAATTGATTCTTTAAAATGTGCATGTTTTGTTCTCAAAAAGGGCACAACTGTAATATATTATACTGCCAGACAGATGTAGATGCTTATCGACCAATTTAGACACGTAGAAATGCTAAGAAGGAATTAGGTAAAAGTTGTCACTTAAACTGAGACTCTTAGACTCCTGCAAAAACTGTATCAGAGGGACTTCCGCATTAATACTCAGGGGTTTTTTTTCTTGAACTAGTTTCACAGTGGAGAGAGGCTTTTTCTTTAAAAGTGCACTTAAAAGATGTTTATTTATTACACTTGTTTTTATTTACACTTCTGTAATAAAAATATATGTATATAAATACAATGTATAAAGTTACTATCATATATAATGTAAAATATATATTAGAATACATATAATATACAAATGTATATTTATATATCTGCTGTATAAATATAGCAAAAAATGTGCCATGATGACACCTTTAGACTTTAGAAAGATGACTGTCATTATTGTCAAGAGCAAGGAGTAAAAGCTGTGGGGTGTGGGGAGGAATGGGAAAGAGGATGGTAAAAAAAAATCAATTGAGCAATTAAATGTAATTTGGGTCAAGAATAAACATTTTCTGAGGGCTTACTCTGTGCCTACAGGAAGATCTGTCTTTCAGGAGTTTATGATTCACTCAGGCAAACACCTAAGTGATAATTATAGTGAAAATATGTTCAGCTTTATTCTTGAAAAATATTTTGGGGCGCCTGGGTGGCTCAGTCGGTTAAGCGTCTGACTTCAGTTCAGGTCATGATCTCACAGTTCGTGAGATCGAGCCCCGTGTTGGGCTCTGTGCTGACAGCTCAGAGCCTGGAGCCTGCTTCACGTTCCGTGTCTCCCTCTCTCTCTGCCCCTTCCCTGTTCATGCTCTGTCTCTCTCTGTCTCAAAAATAAATAAACATTAAAAAATTAAAAAAAAAAAAGAAAAATATTTTTCACTGGATATAAGTTTCTTGGCTGACAATTTTTCTAGAACTTTAAAGATATTATCCCATTGTCTTCTGGCTTGCACAGTTTTTGAAAAGACATCTATGTTAATTCTTTGTTTCTCTGTATGTGATGTGTCTTTTCCTATTGTTGCTTTCAAACTTTCTGTTTATCGGATTCTCTCGCTTTTTTTTTTTTTTTAGCACCTGGATCATGATGTAAGTGATATGTGTGTGTTTATATCCTGTTTGTAGTTCATTGGATTTCTTTGATATGTGGGTTGATAATTTCATAAAATTTAGAAACTGTTTGCTCATTAGTTTTCCAAATACCTTTTCTGTTCCCCTTCTCTCTCTTCTACAGGGATTCTAATTACCTGTACATTCAATCACTTGATAATTATGTCACAAATTCCTAAAGCTTTGGGTTTTCTTCCAGCCTTTTTCCTTCTGTGCTTCATCTTGCGCTGTTTCTATTGGGATGTAAGTTTACTGATCTTTTCTTCTGTAGTTTTTTTTTTTTTAATGTTTATTTTTTTTTGAGAGAGACAGAGACAGAGTGCAAGTGGGGGAGGGGCAGATGAGAGAGGGAGACACAGAATCCAAAGCAGGCTCCAGGCTCTGAGCTGTCAGCACAGAGCCTGATGTGGGGCTCGAACTCATGAACTGGGAGATCATGACCTGAGCTGAAGTCGGATGCTTAACTGACTGAGCCACCCAAGCGCCCCTCTTCTGTAGTTTTTAACTTAATATTAGTCTCACAGTGAACTTTCTCTCAGATATGGTATTTTTATCTTTAGAAGAAGTTTTATTTGGTTCCTTTTTATGTCTTCCATTGCCCTCCTCATTATGTTCATACTTTCTTTTACATTATGGAACATATGGAACATATTTATAATAGCTGCTATAATGTCTTTATTTGCTAAGTATATCATCTCTGTCATTTTTGGATCTGTTTATAGTGACTGTTTTTGTCCTGAAATTGCATTTTTCTCCTTCATCTTACATATGGTAAATTTTTAATTGGATGCTGGAAGTAATGAATATTATATTCTTGAGTTCTATCTTTTGTTACATTTCTTTACAGAATATTTGATTTTTTTCCTGTCGATCAGTTTAGTTAGTTGCAGATCAATTTGATTCTTTCAAGGCCCTTCATGAAGTTCTTTAAGTCAGGTCTAGAGGCCTTCAGGGCTAATTTAGTTACACTTCTTCTTCTTCTTCTTTTTTTTTTTTTAAAGTAGGCTCTATGCCCAACGTGGGGCTTGAACTCACAACCCTGAGATTAAGAGTCCCATGCTCTACCAACTGTGCGAGCCAGCACCCCAAATTAAGCTACACTTCTTTTTTTTTAAGTTTATTTATTTTGAGAGAGAGAGCAAGTGGGGGAGGGGCAGAGAGAGAGAGGGAGAGAGAGAATCCCAAGCAGGCTCCACTCTGTCAGTGCAAAGCCCGATGCAGGGCTCAAACTCACAAACCGTGAGACCATGACCTGAGCCAAAACCAAGTGTCAGATACTTAACTGACTGAGCCACCCAGGCGCCCCTGAAGCTACACTTCTTTTTTTTTTTTTATTTTTTTTTTATTTGACGTTTATTTATTTTTGAGACATAGAGAGGGAGCATGAACGGGGGAGGGTCAGAGAGAGAGGGAGACACAGAATCTGAAACAGGCTCCAGGCTCCGAGCTGTCAGCAGAGAGCCCGATGCGGGGCTCGAACTCACGGACTGTGAGATCATGACCTGAGCCGAAGTCGGTCGCCCAACCGACTGAGCCACCCAGGCGCCCCTGAAGCTACACTTCTAAGGTATGGCCATTCTGGTATCTCTACTGACTGCCCTGTGTATCCATGGATGTCTCTATGTTTCCCATAGTGGAAACTGGAATGATTTCTGGATCTGGGAATAATTTGGCTTCTTGTTGTTTGTATCTACCTGGTAATTGGTCTTCCCCGCAGGTTCCTGCTTAAGTTCATGAGGTTTCTCCCTATGCACACACGGATCAGCATTCAGTCAAAGACTCAAGGAGATGCTGATGTAAATTTCTGGAATTCTTTGCGTCACTGCTTCCTTTTACTATCTTGCCCCATGAATTCTAGTGCTCTTAACCTCCCCATACTCCTCTGTCTCCCCAAAAGAATGAGATGGGCTCAAAAGATTGGGCTTTGTTTGGATTCTCCTTCCCTGTACTACAGTTGGGAGATTACCCCTTGGCAGGAAGTCTTGAAATGGTAGAGCCTACTTTGTTTTCCTTTTCTTAGGGACCCCTGTACTGCCTCTTGTCCAATGTCTGAAAATGGTTGTTTCTGATATTTTTACAGGTTTGTTTTTTTTTTTTTACTTCTAATTACATACCCTCTTACCCATGCATGACTGGAAGAGTAAACCCAGGAATACTTATATTTCATTCTAAGAGAAATACACATAAAAAGTGTTGTGTTTTTTTGAGCGAAAGCAGAGGAGTATTTGATGTCTTGTTTATATTTTTCAAAGTATCATTTTAATTACCTTGTAGAAAAAAAATTGGAGTGAAGTAAGAGTGGAATCAAAAAAACAAGTGAAAGAATAGTGCTGGAATCTTAGTAAGAGCTGTTAGTGGCTAGGTCCAGGTTTGTGGTGAGGCCGATGAGATAGAAACACAGGACTCAGTCATAGATTGTTCAGCGTGGTTTGGGAATTGCATGATGGTAGAGGATGAATAGAAGGTCAGATAAAAGGCAGGGAGAATCAAGACCTTTATTTTGAACATAGTATGTTTGTGAGGCCTATTAGACATCTAAGAGGAGATATCAGTAGGCAATCACAACTGTAAGTCACAAGCTCAGGAGCAATGTATAGACCAGAGATACACACTTGAGATTTGTAGGCATGTGGTTTTTATAGTTATGAGAATGGATAAAGCCATACGAAGGAGGTGAGTTGTTAAAGTACTAAAACTTGACAGCCTCTCAGGTAGATCATGCGATAGATTCTTAGTTTATTTGTAAATGTCCATCTCTAGAGAAAGAGAGAAGGTCAAGCAGATATCGGCCTTTTTGGGGGAATGTTCAGTGCAGACCAACTCGGTAGTGGACATGCAGCGGATGTTCAAGAAGCTCAGGTTCCTGAGGGAATAATTCATTACAGTGTGGAAGGCACGACTGACTGTTACTATGAGTGTGTTTCCCAGGAGAGTTGTCAGGTAAATAACCAAGAAGACCAGGAAGAACACGCCCTGTAGTTTGGATGGTTGGAAAACCCTAAGAAAATGAATTCAGTGACAACTGATTGATCGTTCATTGCCCATGGTGTCACAACTACAAAACAATGAGAAAAAGAAACCATAATGAAATGAACCCCAAATGGGTTTGTCAACATACGGGTTGTGTCAAACTGTTTTGGGTGCAAAGCAGCCTGGACTGTGGGGGGAAGTGTGCAGGGCTGTCCTCAGGGACACCATCCCAGCTCCTCACCAGACAGACCTTGCCCGCTCAAGCCCAGGCACCTCCTTCAGGGGCTTCTGTGGCTGCCAGAGGGTAAGCATAAGTGCAGACTTGATCCAAATCTGCGTGAGTCTCTGCGTTAGAGTGAGCTCATTTCTCACTAGCTAAGCAAAACCTCCCTCCTGCCATTGTTTTCACTATATTATTTAAATGTATTTATATAAAGGTCTTTTTATTACTATTAATATAATAAATGTTTATGGATAAAAATAATACCAAAAAGATGCTTACTGCCCACAGAATCAGTTATATTTCAATGTATTTCTTTCTATTCTTATTCTCTTTTTTCCTTCCCTTCTCCCCTCAGCCATTCTCTTTCTGTGTCTCTGTATTTATAGCTGTATGTATATACATACATATACGCACCTATAGCTTCACAAAATAGAAATCTTAGCTTATATTCCACTTTGTATCTTTTTTTTTTTACTATTGTCATAGTACAAACATTTTCCTATAGCTTTCAGTATATTTGAATGTACAATTTCTAATGGCTGCATAACATTATATTATGTGGAAGTATCTATTAAAATGTATTTAATTAATCTCATATTGTTGAACATTTACATTGCTTTCATGATTTTGTCATTATAGAAATACTATGATAAGCATCTTTTACATAATTATATTTGATCCTTTGCTAATTTCTTCAAGATGAATGTTTAAGTTCTGTGCTTTTTAACAGATTTCTTGAGAATTTTTTTCAATGTTTTTTATTTATTTTTGGGACAGAGAGAGACAGAGCATGAATGGGGGAGGGGCAGAGAGAGAGGGAGACACAGAATCGGAAACAGGCTCCAGGCTCTGAGCCATCAGCCTAGAGCCCGACGCGGGGCTCGAACTCACGGACCGGGAGATCGTGACCTGGCTGAAGTCGGACGCTTAACCGACTGCGCCACACAGGCGCCCCTCTTGAGAATTTTTTTGAGGGGAGCAATTTCTCCTTTGTATGGAGTTTATCTTTCATAATAAGATTAATTCTGTTTTTAGAGTTCATTATGTATTCAGAATTCTTTTAAATGTCCCCTTTATTTATTTTTCTTTTCTTTTTTAGTTAACATACAGTGTAGTCTTGGCTTCAGAAGTAGAACCCAGTGATTCATCTCTTACATATGACACCCCGTGCTCATCCCAACAAGTGCCCTTCTTAATGCCCGTCACCCATTTAGCCCTTCTCCCACCCCCACCCCTCTAGCAACCCTCAGTTTGTTCTCTGTATTTAAGTGTCTCTGATGGTTTGCCTCTTTCTCTGTTTTTATCTTATTTTTCCTTCCCTTCTCCTGTGTTCATCTGTTGAGTTTCTCAAATTCCACATATGAGTGAAATCATATGATATCTGTCTTTCTCTTGGCTTATTTCGCTTAGCATAATACGCTCTAGTTCCATCCACATTAGTATTCAGAAATTTCAATCAACCCATTAGTTTTAGGACAATTTCTTTGATATATTTCCTCATTGCTAAAACTGTTGTTAAACCAAGATTTCCCCTCTATCAAATATTTTGTATTTCCTGGGGAAGAATCAAAATGATCACCAACTTTCTATTATTCATTTAAACTTTGAGGCAATACCGGGTTCTTTCCCAGAGCATCTGTTCTAGATTCGGAGTGAGTGAACTGTAGTGGAAAGAGTAGGCTTTGTTGCCAGGTAGATTTGAATCCCAGCTTTGCCCCTCTAATCCTAGACAAGTGATTGCTGTAATCTCTCTGTGTAAGTCTCAGTTTATTTATCTAAATGATAAAGATCATTGTATCCATCCCATAAGTTTTTTTTAAGAAGGATTAAATTTGATTATCTATTAGTCCATGTTAAAATCTCTTAAGATACATGTGCTCCTCAGATCTATCTTCCAAATGTTTCCCACCTGTGTTCTTATCAGATCTACTGCTAACCCCCTAGTCCAGGCTACCATCACCTGCCTCTGGGACTGTGCAACAGCCTCCTCACTGACCTCCCAGCCTCCACTCTTGCCTCTATTATTCTATTCTCCTTACTGAAGCCAGAGTGACTCTTTTTTAAAATTTTGTTTTGTTTTTTAATTTATTTGAGAGAGAGACAGAGAACACAAAGGGGGAGAGAGGGGCAGAAGGAGAAAGAGAATCTCAAAGCTCTGTGCTCAGTGTGAAGTCCATTGCAGGGCTCAATCCCATGACCCTGGGATGGGCCCCCAACATAACAGTGGTTAAACTTACGATTTTTTTGACTCTACAATGGTGTGAAAGCAATAGGCATTCAGTAGAAACTGTACTTCAGGTTGTGAATTTTGGTCTTTTCCAGGGGTAGTGATATGCAGTACTGTTCTCGCTCGTGATGCTGAGGGGGGGCCGCAGCTCCCAGTCAGCCAGGCAGTGTACGGACAACCATTCTGTACCCATTGAACCATTCTGTTTTTCACTTTCAATACAGTATTCACTAAATTACATGAGATCTTCAATACTTCATTTTAAGCAGGCTTTGTCCAACTGTGGGCTAATGTGTTCTGAGCACACTTAAGGTAGGCTAGGCTAAGCTAGGATGTTCAGTAGTTCGGGAGTGTTAAATGCATTTTGACTTACAATATTTTCAATTTACAATGAGTTTATTGGGGTGTAACCCCATCGTAAGTCAAGGATGATGTGTAGATACAAATCCTGCTGTCCCACTTCCAGTACTTTCTCATCACACAAGGAGAAAGCCTCGAATGTCCTGGCCTCTGAGGTCTGTGTGATCTGGCCCCTGACTACTCAGACATTAATTCTTACCCCTTGTCTTAGTCTCACTTGGCTTCATCCCCACTAGGCTTGTTGCTGTTTTCAACTACACCAAGCATGTTCCCACTGTTCTTTTCATATATACAATGCAAATTTATTCAGTCTTTAAAAAGAAAGGCATACTGCCTTTTGCAACAATGCAGATGAACTTTGGGGACAATATGCTAAGTGAAATAACCCAGACACAGAAAGTAAAAAATCAAACAAACAAACTTCATGATATCACTTACATGTGGCATCTTAAAAAGTTGAGTGCATCGAAGCAGAGGGTAGAACAGTGGTTATAAATGTCAGGGAGGTGGGGGAAGCATGGAGATGTTGGTCAATGGCTATGAAGTAACAGTTATATATGATGAGTAAGTCTTGAGATCTAAAGTACAACATGGTGACTCTGGGTCATAAAACTGTATTGAATAGTACAATTTTGCAAAGAAAGAATATTTCAGATGCTCTTATAAAAATGGTAACAATGTAAGGATGTACATAATTATTAGAAATAAAATAAGATAAAGACATATGTATAACATAGGTTGTTTTTTTTTTAATTATTTTTTTTCTCTTAACATTTATTTATTTTTGAGACAGGGAGAGACAGAGCATGAACAGGGGAGGGTCAGAGAGAGAGGGAGACACATAATCTGAAACAGGCTCCAGGCTCTGAGCTGTCAGCACAGAGCCCGACGTGGGGCTCAAACTCACGGACCGCGATATCATGACCTGAGCCGAAGTCGGATGCTCAACCAACTGAGCCACCCAGGCGCCCCATAACATAGGTTTTTAAGAGAGCTACTAAGCATGTTCCCATTTGCTGTCCCCTCTGCCTAGAATTTTTCCCCTAGATATTTGCACAATTTATTCCCCTTTCCCTCTCTCCTCCCTTGTCACCTCCTTGGAGAGGGGTGCCCTACTCTCTCAACTGTAAGAGAATTCCTTGTTATCCCATTAGTTTATTCATTTCTCTTTATGACACTAACCATTATCTGACATTTAATAAGACATAGAGATGTATATTTAATTTCTGTCTTCCCAACCAGAATATAAACTCTGTGAGGCCATCTCCTTAATTTTGTTCACCCCTCCAGTCTTAATGCCTAGTGTGATATCTGGCATACTGAAAGGTGCTCAATACATTTTCTTGAATAAATGCATGAAGGAACAAGTAAATCAATGTATGTTTTTAAAATTATTTTGGGATCCAGTACATTTTTGGGGGATAAAACCCTAGATTAATTCATTTCTATTTTATCTAACTCTATCTAGTCTAGTCTTCCTGGGTACCCCTCCTTTATTTTAGCAAAGCTGTCATTTTTCACGTGTATTTTTTCCCCAAATTTTTATTTAAATTTACTTCGTTAATATATTAGTTTCAGGAGTTGGTTTCAGGGGTAGAATTTAGTGATTCATCACTCACATGTAACATCCAGTTCTCAAAATAACAAGTGCCCTTCTTAGTATCCATCACCCATTTAGCCCATCCCCCACCCACATTCCTCCATCAACCCTCAGTTTGTTCTCTATTGTTAAGAGTCTCTCTTATGGTTTACCTCCCCCCTTTTCCCCCTTTCCATATCTTCATCTGTTTTGTTTCTTAAATTCCACATATTTAGTGAAACCATATGGTATTTGTCTAACTTATTTCACTTAGCATAATACACTCTAGCTCCACCCAAGTCATTGCAAATGGCAAGATCTCATTCTTTTTGATGACTGATTAATATTCCATTGGGTGTGTGTGTGTGTGTGTGTGTGTGTGTGTGTCACATTTTCTTTATCCACTCATCAGTTGGTGGACATTTGGGCTCTTTCCATAACTTAGCTATTGTTGATGATGCTACTATAAACACTGGGTAGCATGTCCCCTTTGAATCTGTATTTTTGTTTCCTTTAGGTAAATATCTAGTAGTGCAATTGCTGGGTTTTAAGGTAGTTCTATTTTTTACTTTTTCAGGAACCTTCATACAGTTTTCCAGAAAACTGGCTGTATCAGTTTGTATTCCCACCAACAGTGCAGGAGGGTTCCCCTTTCTCTGCATCCTTGCCAACATCTGTTGTTTCCTGTATTCTTAATTTTAGCCATTCTGACAGGTGTAAGGTGGTATCTCATCATGGTTTTGATTTGTATTTACTTGATGATGAGTGATGTTGAGCATCTTCTCATGTGTGTGTTAGCCATCTGGATGTCTTCTTTGGAAAAATGTCTATTCATGTCTTCTGCCCATTTCTTAACTGGATTATTTGTTTTTTGGGTGCTGAGTTTGATTAAGTTTTATATATATTTTGGATACTAACCCTTTATCAGATATATCATTTGCAAATATCTTCTCCCATTCTGTAAATCGCCTTTTAAGTTTTATTGATTGTTTCCTTTGCTGTGCAGAATTTTTTTATCTTGATGAAGTCTCAAGAGTTCATTTTTGCTTTTGTTTGCCTTGCTTCTGGCAACATGTCTAGTAAGAAGTTGCTCTGGCTGAGGTCAAAGAGGTTGATGCCCATGCTTTCCTCTAGGATTTTAATGGTTTCCTGTCTCACATTTAGGTCTTTCAACCATTTTGAATTTATTTTTTGTATGGTGTAAGAAAGTGGTCCAATTCATTCTTTGGCATGTTGCTGCCCAATTTTCCCAACACCATCTGTTGAAGAGACTGTCTTTTTCTATAGGATATTCTTTCCTGGTTTGTCAAGATGAGTTGACCATACTGTTGTGGGTTCATTTCTGGGTTTTCTGTTGTGTTCTATGAGTCAGGTTTATGGTAGTACCATAATATCTTGATCACTACAGCTTTGTAATACAGCTCGATGTCCAGAATCATGATGCCTCCAACTTTGCTTTGCTTATTCAGGATTGCTTTGGCTATTTGGGGTCTCTGTAGTTCCATACCAGTTTGAGGATTGTTTGTACTAGCTCTGTGAAAAATGCTGGTGGTATTTTGATAGGGATTGCCTTAAATGTGTAGATTTCTTTGGTCAGTATAGACATTTTTTGACAATTTTTTTTCTCCTAATCCATGAGTATGGAATTTTTTCCCATTTCTTTGTGTCCTCTTCAATTTCTTTCATAAGTTATATAGTTTTAAGAGTACTGATCTTTTACCTCTTTGGTTAGGTTTATTCCTAGATACCTTATGATTTTAGCTGCAGCTGTAAATGGGACCAATTCCTTGATTTCTTTTTCTGCTGCTTCATTATTGGTGTATAGCAATGCAACAGATTTCTGTACATTGATTTTATATCCTGCGACTTTGCTGAATTCATGTATTAGTTGTAATAAGTTTTTGGTAGAGTCTTTTGGGTTTTCCATATAGAGTATCATGTCATCTGCAAATAGTGAAAGTTTGATTTCTCCCTTGCCAATTTGAATGCCTTTTATTTCTTTTTGTTGTCTGATTGTTAAGGTTAAGACTTCCAGTACTATGTTAAATAGTAACGGTGAGAGTGGACATCCCTGTTTTGTTCCTGAACATAGAGGAACAGTTCTCAGTTTTTTCCCCATTGAGGATGATATTAGCTATAGGTCTTTTGTATATGGACTATATGATGTTGAGGGATGTTCCATCTACACCTACTTTGTTGAGGGCTTTTATCAAGAATAGATGCTGTATTTTGTATTATGCTTTTTTTGCACCTATTGAGAGTATCATATGGTTCTTATCCTTTCTTTTATTAATGTGGTGTATCACATTGATTGATTTATAATTAATGTGGTGGATAATTCTTTTAATGTACTGTTGGATTCAATTTGCTAGTATCTTGTTGAGAATTTTTGCATCCACTTTCATCAGGGTTATTGGCCTGTAATTCTCCTTTTTGGTGGGGGTCTTTGGTTTTGGAATCAAGGTAATGCTGGCCTTGTAGAATGAGTTTGGAAGTTTTCCTTCAATTTCTGTTTTTTGGAACATTTTGAGAAGAATAGCTATTCACTCTTCTTTAAATGTCTGGTAGAATTCCCCTGGGAAGCCATCTGGCCCTGCACTTTTGTTTGTTGGGAGATTTTTGATTACTGATTCAATTTCTTTGCTGGTTATGGGCCTGTTAAGATTTTCTATTTCTTCTTGTTTAAGTTTTGGTAGTTTGTATGTTTCTAGGAATTTGTCCCTTTATTCTTCATGTGTATTTTAATCTTTAAACTAGAAAGTATGATGTGTGTTCAGATTTTAGGTATTACCTTCCATATCAGTTGTTTCATCATTACTATTTTTTTTTGAGAGAGACAGAGAGAGAGAGAGCTCGAGCACGGGAGGGTCAGAGAAAAGGGGGGAAAGAGAATCTTAAGCAAACTCCATGCTCAGTGTGGAGCCAGACGCAGGGCTCTATCCCATGATCCTGGGATCATGACCTGAGCAGAAACCAAGAGTCGGTCATTCAACTGACTGAGCCACACAGGTGCCCCTCACCATTACTATTCTAATTGTTCTTCTTTGGACTGGACCTTTTCTTCCTCCTATAGAGCTGACCAACAGAATTCACTCTACTCAACATTGACCCCATTTGAGCATTATGTATGTTCATTAAAAATGCCTAAAATTCTTTCTCTGAATAGCAGGAGAAACAAATCAATATATTCAGTTTCTTAATGTAACCTTGCTTGGCAACTGAAAAGTAACACTTATAAACTCTGTCTGATCAACATGAAAAATGGAAGCCATTCTTATGATGCTATCACCCTGACACCATGATCTTTTTACAACTCAAAATGGATTCTTCCTTCAGCTTGAAATACTTCAGGGACTCCTCATCTTTTATAACAGTGGTTATCAAACTTCAGTGCACGTCAGAATCACTTGGAGGACTTGTTAAAAACAGGTTGCTGGGCCCATGCCCAGTTTCTGATCCAGGAGGTCTGGGTATGGACTGAGAATTTGCACTGCTAACAAGTTCCCAAGTGAGGTCTGGGGACCAAACTGAGAATTACTGCTTTGTAGAATTCAAACACCTCACACAGTGTGCAAGTCAGGATATCAGAGTGGTTAAGGTAGAAGAGACTCAGGCCAATCCAGGAACACTCTTCTCTAGCTTTGTGACTTTTGAAAGGTTATCTTATCTCTTTTGCCTTAGTTTCTTCATCTGTAAAATGAGGGCAATTTTTTTTGAGACAGAGAGAGAGAAAGCGAGAGAGAGAGAGAGAGAGAGAGTGTGTGTGTGTGTGTGTAAGTGGGGGCAGAGGAGTAGAGGGAGTGAAAGAGAGAATCCTGAGCAGGCTCCATGCTCAGCGTGAAGTCTGACACAGGGCTCAATCCCATGACTCTGGGATCATGACCCAAGTCAAAATCAAGACTCAGACACACAAATGACTGAGCCACCCAGGTGCCCCTTAAAACCATCTTTGACTTTGTTCTTTCTATCATACCCAACAGTGAATCCATCAGCAAAACTTGCCTTCTTTAACATAAATACATATTCAGAATATAACTACATTTTACCACCTCTACTACTACCAACCTAGTTCAAGACATTCGGATATATGAGTATGGGGTTCAGAAAAAAGGGGAAAAGGATAAAGATATAAATTTGGAAGTCATCTGTATACAAATATAAAGGCATAGGAATGGATGAGAGTACATAGGGTGTGAGTGTCCATAAGAAAATTAAAAGATTTTGGGGTGCTTGGGTGACTCAGTCAGTTAAGTGTCTGACTCTTGGTTTTGGCTAAGGTCATGATCCCATGGTTTTTGAGATCCAGCCCCGAGTCAGGCTCTGTGCTGACAGCATGAAGCCTGCTTGGGATTTTCTCTCTCTCTTTCTCTTTCTCCCCACTCTCTTTCTCCTTCAAAATAAATAAACATTTAAAAATGTAAAAAAAGAAAAGATTCTTTTTTTAAAGATTTTTTTTAAATTCATTTTCGAGAGAGAGAGAGACAGTGCGAGTGAAGGAAAGGCAGAGAGTGAGGGAGGGAGATAGAATCCCAAGCGGGCTCTGCACTGGCAGCACAGAGCCCGACTTGGGGCTCAAACTCATGAAACCTTGAGATCATGACCTTATTTGAAACCAAGAGTTGGACGCTCAACTGACTGAGCCAGCCAGGTACCCCAGGAATGATTCTGATAACTGAGCTCAGTGCAGTCCAACACTTACAGTCCAAGAAGATGAGAAGTGTCTTAGTCCCTTTAGGTTGTTATAACAAAATGCCACTTATTGGGGTAGCTAATAAACAATAGAAATTTATTCCTCACAGCTCCGGAGGCTGTAAGTCCCAGATCAGGGTGACAACATGATCTGGTGAGGGCCCTCTCCCAGGTCACAGACTACTCCTTATAGCCTCATATGGAGAGTCTTTTACAAGAGCACTAATCCCATTCATGAGAACTTCATCTCCCAAAAGCTCCCATCACTTCGGGTGTTCAGATTCCAACATGTGAACTGGGGGCAGGAGGACCCATTCAGACCATAGCAAGAAGCTATCAAAAAGACAGAGAAGAATCAGTCAATATTGTAAGAGGAGAATCTAGAGTATTGTCCCATAGCCAAACAAAACTGAACAATTACTTATGTCAGATAAATCAAGTAAGATAAGCACTTGGAAATGGTGATTGGATTTGGTTACATGGAAGTTATTGGTGACTTGCACAAGGTGTGCTTTGATGAACTGATAGAAATAAAGCTTAAATGACATGTTTTGAAAGACAGTATGTGGACAGAATGTGGAATTAGTGAGTTTTGGTAGTTCTCTTTAAGGTTTTTGTAAATGGCAGAAAAAGGATGTTGTCCTTCCTCTGAGCTCCCATAATGCCCTAGGAGTTTCTGTATCATTGGCTCCCTTCTTACTATATTTAATTGTTAATGTGTCTGTCTGAGTGATAGTCAACTGAGCAGAGTAGAAAGTTCACCCTCATTGCCATGGGACCATCACCACAAATATACATCACAAATATAAGATACAGAGCAAACTGTCCACGTGGAAGAACACCTATCCCCAACTAAACAGCTCAGGAAATGCTTTCAGATGGATGCAATGTCAGAATTCATTATTAAAGGAAGAGTAATTAGTTGTTTACCAAGCAAAGTAGAATGAAAGCAAAGGTATCCCAGACAGTGAAGAGCCATGAGCCAAAGGACAAAAGGGTAAAAAGAATTGGTGTATTTTTTAAAAACATTTATTTATTATTTTTGAGAGACAGAGAGAGACAGAGCATGAGTGAGGGAGGGCAGAGAGAGAGGGAGACACAGAATCTGAAGCAGGTTCCAGGCTCTGCACTGTCTGCATAGAGCCCAACGTGGGGCTTGAACCACGAGCCATGAGATCATGACCTGAGCCAAAGTCAGATGCTTAACTGACTGAGCCACCCAGGTGCCCCCAGATTGGTGTATTTGAAAGATCCTCATTTAGTACTTTGAAGGTGAAGAGGTAGAAGCAGACTCCTGAAGGGCCTTGAAGTACTATTAGCATTTTTGGATGTATTATTCCACATGGACCTGTGCTAAGTGCTTTCTAGGTATTATCTGATTTAACTTCACAATAAATCTATGAGGAAAGCACTACTATTAAAGTTTTCTTTGGGACACCTGGGTGGCTCAGTTGGTTTATTTATCTAAAATAAAATTCAAAAAAATTTTTTAAAAAAATGACTTTAAGATTTTTGACCTGAGAAATTATTAAAATGGAGGTTACAACATATATGTATCTAATAACAGAACCTCAAAATACATAAAACAAAACTTATATAATGGAAGAGAGAAATAAATCATTCTACAGCAATCATTGGAAACTTCAACACCACTTTCCAAAATGAATAGAACATGTAGGCAGATCAACAAGGGAATAGAACACTTGAACAACACTATAACAAGAACTAACAGACATCTATAAAATGTTCCACCTGTATTAGTTTGCTCAGGTTGCCATAATAAGGTACCACAGATTGGGTGGCTTAAATAACACACATCAATTTTTTCACAATTCTGGAGGCCAGAAGTCCAAGATCAAGGTGCCAGAAAACTAGGTTTCTGGTGACACCTCTTTCTGGCTTGTATATGCCCACCTTCTTGCTGTATTTTCACATGGCTTTTCTTCCGTGTACACATGAAGCAAAAGAGCTCTGATGTCTTTTCCTCTTGTTATAAGAACACCAGTCAGGTTATAGCTTCATTCTTATAACCTTATCTAAACTCCTTAAAGGCCCGACCTCCAAATACAGTCATATTGGGGGTTATTGCTTCAACATATGAATTTTAGGGGCACACAATGCCCAATAATGGAAAATATATATTACCCAATAATGGAAAATACATATTCTTCTCATGTACACATGAAACATTCTCCAAGATAGATTATATTCTAGGCCAGAAAACACACCTCAGTAAATTTGAAAGGATTGAAATTATATACAAAGTATGTTCTCCAATCACTGTAAAACAAAATTAGGAATCAATAACAGTAAAACATTTGAGAAATTCACAAATACATGGAAATTAAGCAACACACTCCTAAGTAACATGAATCAAAGAAGAAATCATAAGAGCAATTAGAAAATACCTTGAGATGAATAAAAAGGAAGACACAAAATTCTGAAACATAGGATTCAGCAAAAGCAATAACAGAAGGAAATTGATTGATGTAAATGCCTATATTAAGAAAGAACAAAGAAGTACAAGACGTATACTTAGAAAACTGCAAACATCAAAAGATATTAAAGAAGGCTAAATAAATGGAAATATATCCCATATTCATGTATTGGGAGATTTAAATGGTTAAGATGGTAGTACATCCCAAATTGATCTACAGAGTCAATGTGATTCCTATTAAAACCCCACCTGGGTTTTTTTGCGGAAGTTGATAAACCAATCTTAAAACTAATAGGGAAATGCAAGGGACTCAGTAGCTAAATGTTGAAAAATAAGAATAAAGTTGGAGGACTTAACACTTTTATTTCAAAACTTACTATATAAAGCTACAACAAAGGCAGTATAATACTGGCAGAAGGAGAGACATATAGATCAGTGAAATAGCATTGAAAATGTATACAGAAACTCTTACACGGTTGATTTTCAATAAGAGTGAAAGACAATTTAATGGGGAATAAATAGTGTTTTCAACAACTGCTACTGGGACAACTGAATATCCACATGTAAAAGAATGAAGTTAGATTCATACCTTATACCACACAAAAAATTTAACTCAAAATGGACCATAGATCCATTTTGATCTAAATGTAAGGGCAAAAGTGTGCCTGGATGGCTCAGTTGGTTAAGGTCCAACTCTTGATTTCCACTTGTCAGGATCTCATGGTTCATGAGCTTGAGCCCCATGGCAGGCTGACAGATTTGAGCTTGCTAGGGATTCTGTCTCTCCCTTTCTCTGCCTCTCTCTCTCTAAAATAAATAAACTTAAAAAACTGTGAGAGCAAAAATTATAAAAGACTTAGAGAAAATATAGGAATAAATCTTTGTGGCTTTGGGTTAGGCAAAACTTTCTTAGATGTGATACCAAAAGCACATGGTGGAAGAAAAATTACATTACTTGGATCTCATTAAAATGAAAAAGTTTTGTGTTTCAAAGGAAACCATCAAGAAACTGAAAAGGTAATCCCGCACACTTGAAACAAATATAATATTTTATGTTAATTAACTGGAATTAAAATTTTTAAAAATTTTTAAAAAGAAAAAGCAATCCATAGAATGTGAAAAAATATTTGCAAACATGTATCTGATAAGGGAAATTATATTTAGAAAACATGAAAACTCTTACAAATCTGCAATAAAAAGATAACACTATTTTAAACTGGGAAAAGGATCTGAATTGACATTTCTCCAAAGAAGATATATAAATGGCCAATCAGCACATGAAATGATGCTCAACATCATCAGACATTAAAGAAGTGCAAAACAGGGGTGCCTGGGTGGCTCAGTCAGTTAAGCATCCAACTTCAGCTCAGGTCTCACAGTTGGTGAGTTCAAGCCCCGCGTTGGGCTATCCACTGTCAGTGCAGAACCTGCTTCAGATCCTCTCTGTCCCCCACTCTCCCCGTGCATTTTCTCTCTCTCTCTCTCCCTCTCTCTCCCTTTCTCTCTCTCTCTCTCTCAAAAATAAATAAACATAAAAAAGTGCAAGTCAAAACCACAATGAGATGCTACTTCACACGTGCTAGGATGGTTACCATAAAAAGACAGATAATAATAAATGTTGGTAAGGATGTGAAGAAATTGGAATGCTCATGCAATGCTGATGGGAATATAAAATAGTACAGCTGTTTTCTAAAACAATCTGGCAGTCTTAAAAAAGATTTGAAAGGGTAAACATAGAGTTACCACATGACCTAGCAATTCCACTCCAGGTATACATCTAGAAAAATGAAAACATTGTGAGGAGCACTGAGTAACATTTAGAATTGTTGATTCACTATATTGTCCAGCTAAAACTAATATAATACTATAAGAAAAAGAAAGAAAAATGAAAACATGTGCACACACAAACTTTTATTTGTTTTTGTTTTTGTTTTATATTAAATATAATTTATTGTCAAATTGGTTTCCATACAACACCCAGTGCTCATCCCAACAGGTGCGCTCCTCAATGCCCATCACCCACATCCCCCCTCCCCCCCCCCCCCCCCCCCCCCCCCCCCGTCAACCCTCAGTTTTTTCTCAGTATTTAAGAGTCTCTTATGGTTTGCCTCCCTCCCTCTCTGTAACTTTTTTTCCCCCTTCCCCTCCCCCATGGTCTTCTGTTAAGTTTCTCAGGATCCACATATGACACAAACTTTTTTTTAAGTTTATTTATTTTGAGAGAGAGAGAGGGAGGGGAGGAGAGAGAGAGAGAGAGAACAGGCATGCGTGTGCATGAGCTGGGGAGGGGCAGAGAGAAATGGAGAAAGAGAATCCCTAGGAGGCTCCATGCTGTCAGTGCAGAGCCCGACGTGAACTGTGAGATCATGGCTTGAGCTGAAATCAAGATTCAGAGGCCCAGCAGACAGAGCCACCCAGGCACCCCCACACAAAAACGTTTACATGAATGTTCAGAGAAGCATACTCATAGTACTCAAAAAGTAGAAAAATAGGTCCATCAACTTCTTAACAGATAAATGAAATGTGGTATATGCGTCCCTCTTTCTCACTCTGCTGCAGCCAGACCAACCCACTCACTGTTCTCAAACAGCATGTCCAGCACACTGAACCCACACACTTAAATCAGATAATAATGAACTTTTATCCAGGTTAGCATTTGTAAGAGGGGAGACTGAGATTCACCTGTGAGTGATTCACAAAAGAGTCTAGTGAGAGCAAGTTTTAATTAAGGCAGAGAGAAACATGCTGAAACACTACCTCATTCTCTATAAGAAAACTCGTATTCCGGGGCGCCTGGGTGGCGCAGTCGGTTAAGCGTCCGACTTCAGCCAGGTCACGATCTCGCGGTCCGTGAGTTTGAGCCCCGCGTTGGGCTCTGGGCTGATGGCTCAGAGCCTGGAGCCTGTTTCCAATTCTGTGTCTCCCTCTCTCTCTGCCCCTCCCCTGTTCATCCTCTGTCCCAAAAATAAACGTTGGAAAAAAAAATTTTTTTTTTAAAGAAAAAAAAAAGAAAACTCGTATTCCTTTCTGAAAGGAAGCAATTGCAGATGTCTGGGTGGGAAACTAGAGAATGAGCTGCTGGTAGCAACTGGTGAACCCAAGGAGTACTTAACACATTTATTAACAGGAAGAAGGGAAACTTAAATCCTAAAAAGACTGTTACCTTGTTCACTGTGACAGGCAGAATAATGGCCCCCAAAAGATGTCCTGTCCCCAAAGCCCCAGAATCTGTGAACATGTTATCTATTGTGGCAAAGGGACTTTGCAGATGTGATTAAATTAAGAATTTTGAAATGAGATTATCCCAGATTGTCTGGGTGTATCCAATGTAATCATGAAGGTCTTTAGAAGAGGAAGACAGGTGGATCAAAGTCAGAGGAGATGAGAAGATAGAAGCAGAGGTTAGAATGATTTACAGTTGACCATTGAACAACACAGGTTTGAACTGCACAGGTCCACTTATGTGAAGACTTTTTATAGTACAGTACTCTAGATTTTCTTTTATAATTTCATTAATAACATTTTCTTTTCTGTAGCTTACTTTATTGTAAGAAGACAATATATAATACATATAACATAAAAATATGTGTTAATTGACTGTTTATGTTGTCAATAAAGCTTTTGGTCAGTAGGATGGTGTCAGTAGTTAAATCTGGGGGGAGTCAAACTTACACATGGATTTTTGATTGGGTGTGAGGCCACTGCCCCTGACCCCCATGTTGTTTAAGGGTCAGTTGTACTTTGAAGATGAAGGAAGAGACCATGAGCTGAGGGATATAGGTGGCCTGTAGAAGTGAAAATGGCAAGGAAACATTCTTTCCTAGAGCGTCTGGAAGGAATGCAACTCTGCTGACATCTTGACTATAGAACATCTAACTTCCAGAGCCAGAAGATAATAAGTTTGTGTTGTTCTGAGGCACTAAATTTGTGGTAATTTTTTACAGCAGCAAAAGTAAATGAATAAACACGGAGGCTGCATGGCTAATTACAGTATGCCCAGAATCTCTACCTTGAATTTCTTAAATTCTGCTGCAATTGAGCTGGAGGCACTTCCAAAATAGGTAATTATGTGCAGCTTGAGGGTCCGTGGGATGTCAGTGTAGGTAAGTATATTAGCATGTTTTATAAACACATCCACAAGGTCGCTGAAAATGCTGTCAATCATGTAAGGACATTGGTTGGAGTATTGCAGAACCCAGAGGACATCATGGTGAACTCACACCAATAAAGACATATCTGAAAGTTTATCTTCCACTCCCTGGATGAAGATGAAGTAAAAGGTATCCCAAACATCTAATTTCACGAAGAATGGTACTCTCTGTAAAGAAGGCCTTGGAGGCTTATTCTCAGGGGAGCTGGTAATGGTCCTAGACGATGACTGCACGGTGACCAAGGATTCCTGGCAGATCTTTGATCTTCATTACTTTTCTTTTTTTCAATTTTTTTTTCAATGTTTATTTATTTTTGGGACAGAGAGAGACAGAGCATGAACGGGCGAGGGGCAGAGAGAGAGGGAGACACAGAAACGGAAACAGGCTCCAGGCTCTGAGCCATCAGCCCAGAGCCCGACGCGGGGCTCGAACTCATGGACCGCGAGATCGTGACCTGGCTGAAGTCGGACGCTTAACCGACTGCGCCACCCAGGCGCCCCTTCATTACTTTTCTTTATGAAGATCATCAGGGTGTCCATGTGTATGTATGTAAAAACTGACATCTTTCAAAAGCAGGAATCAATGATTTGTTTGGAGCAGTGGGTTTATTTGCGGAATCCATGAGCCACAGATGGATTGTGAAGCCTCAGTGGTATATAAGAGCATGTGTGTGTATATGTGAGTAGGTGTTTGTGATGCTGATGTGTGCATGTGGAATGTTCTTTAGCCTATGAAGAACACTTCAGAAAACACTTCTCTCCATGGGCAAAAGGATAAGATCTAAAGTTGAATGATGGACAAGGATCCTTTAGGATATGGTCCGGTCATGAATCATAGCAGGAATAAAAGATAAACAGGCTCAGAAGGATTCAGTAGAAGAATGACCACAGCATAAAGGTTCCTAATGTTTCTGGGACACTGGTGAACATTTCCAAGGGCTGAGGGAAGAAAAGCACTTAGATTCTGAGCTCTGAGGGCAATAATTGACTAGCAGCCACATCTGTATCTTTGGAAGTCCCTGCATCTTTGCAAGGACAACCTGCAACTGGGAGCAATTCTGGGAGGCTGTTCCAACAGGCTCCGAGCTTGTTTCTGGGGTATCAGGTGAGGTGATAGGGAATCGATTGCTTCTGGGGTGCAACACTTGGCTATGGGGACTGTGTCAACCTGCCTTTCTGGACAAGGTCTTCGAGGAAAAGCAACCAAGTACTTCCACAACAGAGGCTTCAGAGAATATCTTCCTACCCTTTCTGGACCAGCAGGAAATCCAGGGATCTGCATAGAAACCAGACTTAGGTATAGGAGTGGGGCATCTGCAAGGGGATGAAGGAAGACTGGGAAGTAGAGGACCTCTGGAAGAAAATATCCTGGGGTTGTCAACATTTATTGGATCGTGATCTGTTCTGATGACCTGATGAAATCCAAGAACTAAAAAAAATGAATTTACCTACATTCATGGAATTTTGCACATAATTCAAAATCACAAAACCCATTGACTTTTCCTAGTGGTCAGTAGATCCTGACATTCAAAATTTCTCATTTAGACCTGGACAGTGGGATGATGTTGATCTATATTTGAATGGAATGGTCTGTAATTTGAAGATAGAAGTTTTGGAGACTGGAGAAACCCCTGCAGCAATTGTTCACAGTGTGGGAGCCATTTTTAGAGTATCCTGGAGCCTGCGAGTGGGTATGTATTTGTTGAGTCAATTTGGATAGTTCAGGAGTAAGGGGGATGTCATTAATTGATGCACAGTTAGAATGAAGATCATGGGATCATTTTGTAAATTTAAGGTGCTATGGGGCATGAGAAAGTGCTCAGTCAGCAATTGAAAGTATAGGATTGGTACTCAAGAGAAAGGTTGAAGGTAACAGTTTGAGTCATGGGCATAAACATGGATGCTGAAGCCATGGCTATGTGTGAAATGTGCCAAGAAGGGTAGTTAGCATGAGAAAAAGGAGGGACACCTGGGTGGCTCAGTCATTAAGTATCCAACTCTCTCTCTTTTTTTTTTTTTAGTATCCAACTCTCTTAATCTCAGCTCAGGTCTTAATCTCAGGGGCATGAGTTCAAGCCCCACACTGGGCTCTGTGCTGGGCGTGAAGCCTACTTAAATAAATAAATAAATAAATAAGTATAAGGCAAAAAAGTTAGCGATGGGATCCTCACACATTTAAAAGGGAGAAAAATTTGTTGAGGAAAGACCTTCAAGGGACTTCCAGATGTTCACTTCAAACTCCAGAGTGGCTGCTGGCAGTAACATCCCCAAGTCTCAGGCGTCCTTTTTTGGTAAATCCATATGTGAAATGGGTTAGGAATCTGTGTGTACTTGTAACAGATCCATTTGTAACGAGGGCACTGCTTTTTGTGGTCTTTATCATCTCTGTAGATGAACCTCAAATTCTTCCTACCTTGGAAGCTGGTACATTACTTCATCTCATGATGTAGAAAATCCCAACTGAATATCCCAAGTTCATCTAGGTATATTTGGTAGGGGGGAAAAAGGTCTCTTATAGAAGGACACTCTTCACAGAGTTACTCTAAGAAACACTTGCTTAGTTATTGAATGACCAGAATAACAAAAAGAACATAAATTTTCAAGGGTCAAAACTGGTTGTCTTTTGGAATTGATCACATTGCTTATTTTAAATGCCTTGAAATGCAACTTCATCTACATGAAGGTAGGCCCTGGAAAATAAGAGCACAACTAGAAAGAGTAGTAAGCCCTTATACACAGCTCACTGTTCTAAATACTCTCCACAGGGGCGCCTGGGTGGTGCAGTCGGTTAAGCGTCCGACTTCAGCCAGGTCACGATCTCGCAGTCCGTGAGTTCGAGCCCCGCGTCAGACTCTGGGCTGATGGCTCAGAGCCTGGAGCCTGTTTCTGATTCTGTGTCTCCCTCTCTCTCTGCCCCTCCCCCGTTCATTCTCTGTCTCTCTCTGTCCCCAAAATAAATAAACGTTGAAAAAAAAATTTTTTTTTTAAAATAAAAAAAATAAAATAAAAAATACTCTCCACATATTAATTCAGTTATTCTTCACAACAACCCTATGGTATGGATACTTTTATAACCCCCTCTTACAGATGAGAAAAATAAGACACAGAGAGATTAAATAAAGTGCCCAAGTTCACTCAGCTAAAAAGTATCAGGGCTGGGATACAACCTGGAGTTGTCAGACTCCAGGGTCAATGCTGTGTATGTATCCTCCATTATGACTTGCCACCTCTGGATTGAGTTCATTATACACCAACAAATCCACAAATAAAACCCATGCTATTAATTTGAAACTATACAACATTGTCATATGACTGAATTCAAGCCGGATATTCCAAATTATGTTGTGAGTGTGGGCACATATTAGATGGTATAAATAGTATTTAACACTTATAGAGCACTTTCTGGGTGCCAGGATTTGTTCTAATTGCTTTACATGTCCTTACAACAAGCTCTGAGTAGTGCTATTATTTAATTTTTTTTAATGTTTATTTATTTTTGAGAGAGACAGAGTGAGAGAGACAGAGCATGAGTGGGGGAGGAGCAGAGAGAGGGAGACACAGAATCTGAAGCAGGCTCCAGGCTCTGAGCTGTCAGCACAGAGCCTGACGCGGGGCTCGAACCCACGAACCATGAGATCATGACCTGAGTCAAAGTCGGACACCCAACCGACTGAGCCACCCAAGCGCCCCTAGGAGTAGTGCTATTATTATACTCATTGTGTAGATGAGAAATTCAAGACACAAAGGGATTAAGTAGTTATAATAATGTTATGAATAATACTTTATATAATCTGATTATAAAATGATGTTTTTAAAGTACTTTGAGATATTCAAAGCATCTATACAAAACGAAGTGCACTTCTTATTCTTTGTCATAAGAATTCAAGACATGATTAAGAGACAAAGCTTTCATTAAAATTCCCATCTCAAAGCTTCAAGGATCTTAAAGTATTTACAATTCAATAGAAACTTGATACTGAAGTTAAAATTAAACAGTTCTTAAAACTAAATTAAAGTAGTGGAAACCCAATAAGCCTGGAGGACATAAATAAGAAATAAAAATTTGCTTTGGCAAAATATGAAATCTCTGTTGAATAAGCTGAAGGGGTTAAACTCTCCATATTAATGTCAGTATGTTTGGGTTTTCAGTCACAACTCATTTCATTTACTTGTAAATCCACACGGCTTTCCAGTGAATCTCTTGTGTGATTAGCACTATTTGGGAAGTTGAAAATTTCTTTAAAACATTTTTTTAATGCTTTTATTCAGTTTTGAGAGAGAGAGAGAGAGAGAGAGTGTGTGAGCAGGGGAGGAGCAGAGAGAGAGGGAGACACAGAATTTGAAGCAGACTCCAGGCTCTGAGCTGTCAACACAGAGCCCGATGAAGGCTCAAACCCATGGGCTCCGAGATCATGACCTGAGCTGAAGTCAGATGCTCAACCAAGCGAGAAATTGAAAAATTCTTATTGAATTGTAATACTCTCCTTATCCTCATGTTTAATCAAGGCAAATGTATGTTGGCACAGAGGTTTGATTTTTAAATTTGTTGTTGCTGCTGTTATCTTAGTTTTTTGCTTATCAAGTCCTTATTTCGCTAATTTAATCTGAGCAAGCATTTAATAACTTTTAGGGAGGAGTGAGCTCCTCATCACTGGAGATACCCAAGCAGAGGCTGAACTGCCACATCTGCTGAGACAACTCTTACAGTTTCCACCAACTAGTCATTATTGTCATACTTAGATGTTTATACAATGTAAATATGATATTGCGAAGAGTTTAAGAATTTCCTGGTTCCTCTGAGTGGTTCAAATCAATTACTCCTGACGAACAGTAGACAGCCCTGGGGTCAGGTGTCAATACTGGTTTCAAATTATCCTCTGATTTGTTATTTCCAGGATCAAAAGTCCTCTGATAGATCCTTGCGTTTGCAAGTAACACAGGAAGTTTTTAGTTTTGGCCACCCTAAGTAACCGGTGAACAGATGGAGCTCTCCATTTCAGCACCCGTGCAGTTTTCCCAGCCCTAAGAAGAAAGATTGTCAAAATAGCCACTCCTTAATTTTCTTCCTTACTACATTGCTTCTTCACTTTAGCCACCACGTATCTGACTGCTGGGTGCTGACAGTGAGTACTCTTCCATGGAACAAAGCCATTGCACTCCTAGGCTATGGTCTCCAACTTTAGTCATCTGCAGAGTCCTGCCTCTCTCTGGAGAACTGTGTTCATCTAGCAACCCTTAGATATCCTGGGGTGCCTGACTGGCTTCGTTGTAGAGCATGCAACACTTGGTCTCAGGGTCATGAGTTCAATCCCTATGTTGGGTGTTAGAGCTTACTTAAAACATTTTTAAAGTAAACAAAAACCCTTAGACATCCACACACACACAAAATGGCTTCAACTAAGCTTATGAGCAAGCAACCTCTATCCTATTATGAACATTTATTCATTCCACAACATGCACCGAGTACCTGTTTTATGCCAGGTGCATTTTAAGCACTGGAGTACTAGAAATAAGAAGACACAGGTGCCCCCCTCAGAAATCTCAGGCATATTGTTGGTTATACTGCTGTGTGGTTCCAAATCCCAAGTTACTATTACTGCTTTTCTGGACTCCTCTCTTTACCTGTTCCCTATTGGTCAGTCTGAGCATCTTCCATGTTCTCCCCATGGCCATCCATGAAAATAAGCCTCTCTTTTGTGTTTATTGAATAAGTAGCTGATTTTGCTACTCTTCCTGGATTTTAAACAAGCCATAACTGCAGCTCACCTACTTACTTAGATTCCACACAGGGAATTTTTCCTTCACTTGAGCTGGAGTCCGTGTACACAGATCTTGTTCTTAAACTCCATATCATGTCTTTCCTTTTCTTTTGACTCACCAGCTTAGGCTGACCTGTGTTTCGGCATTCAGAGCTACAGTTCTAACAGTACATTTTCTCAGTACCAACTATGTTCCAATGGAAACTGCTTTCCCAAAGGCTGTGCCTTCTGTCTTCCCCACAGCCTCTTGTTCATCACTCCCCCAAAATTCTGCTTGACATTGCCCATGTCGTGGTACTAAAACCAAGTGCCTCTGGAATATAAGAAAAAACCCCAGCAGCTCTTCAGGGCAAATTTATGCCTCCAGGTCAAAGGAAAGGTAGTAGGCTTGGATAATCTCACAGTGTTTTACTGCAACAAAATTAGGGCAAAAACATCTGACAGTGTCAGATATAGATGTCAAAAATGCAGACACCATTAATAATTTATGCTATTTCTGCTCACTGAGGAGCAATGATGTTTATTAGAAGACCTCAGAAATGTCATAATGGAGGCATGCAAATTGTATGAAATCTGGGCATAACCAACAGGCATACAAAATAGAAATCTTGTATTGGGATTAAACTTTTGCAGCCAGCTGGATTTTGTGTGTGTGTGTTTGAACCTGAAGAAAAAGTCTCTCTCTCTTTTTAAAATTTTTTTTTTCAACGTTTATTTATTTTTGGGACAGAGAGAGACAGAGCATGAACGGGGGAGGGGCAGAACACCATCAAGAATGTAAAAGAGGGGCGCCTGGGTGGCGCAGTCGGTTAAGCATCCGACTTCAGCCAGGTCACCATCTCGCGGTCTGTGAGTTCGAGCCCCGCGTTGGGCTCTGGGCTGATGGCTCAGAGCCTGGAGCCTGTTTCCGATTCTGTGTCTCCCTCTCTCTCTGCCCTTCCCCCGTTCATGCTCTGTCTCTCTCTGTCCCAAAAATAAATAAACGTTGAAAAAAAAAAAAGAATGTAAAAGACAATTCACAGAATGGGAGCAAATATTTGCAAACATATATCTAATAAGGATTTTGTATCTAGAATATATAAAGAACTCTTACATCTCACCAATAAAAAGTCAAATAACTCTATTTTAAAAAAATGAGCAAAGTTTCTGAGTAGACTCTCCAAAAGAAGAGATTACAAATCGCTAATAGCACATGTAAAGATGCTCCGTCTTTAGCCATTGGAGAAATGCAAAACAAAGCCACAACGAGATACCACTCTTTACTTGCTAGAAATGTTATAACCATTATAATAAAAAAGAATGATAATAAGTGTTGATGATGAGGTGGAGAAATTGGACCCTTATGCATTACTGGTGGGAATGTAAAATGGTATAGCTGCTTTGGACAGCAGCCCGGGAGTTCCTCAAAAGGATGCAGAAATTCCACTCCTAGATGTATGCCAGAAAGAAATGAAAACATAAGTCCAAGAAAAACTTGTACATGAATGTTAATAGCAGTATTATTCATACTGTTTATAAAGTGGAAGCAATCTGAATTTCCATCAAATGCTAAAGGGATAAATAAAATGTGGTATATCCTTAGAATGGAATATTATTCAGCATTAAAAGGAACAAAGTACCAATATATGCTACAACATGTATGACCCTTGAAAACGCTATTCTAAATGAAAGAATCCAGATACAAAAGGCCACATATTTTATAATTCTGTTTGTGTGAAATATCCAGAATAAACAAATCCATATATACAGCAAGTGGATCAGTGGTTGCATGGGGCTGGAGATGGGAATGGGGACTGACTACAAATGAAATTAGAGATCATTTAGAGGTGATTAAAATGTTGGTAAAATGAGATTTTGGTGATGGATGGTTATCTTAAAAAATGTGTATGCACCTAATAACATAGTTTCAAACTACATGAAGCAAAATTAGCAGAACTATGGGGAGTGAGTGAAGAGGGTGAAGGGGGTCAATTGTAAATGGTGACAAATGACACTAGACTTATTGTGGTAATCACTCTATAGTGTATACAAATTATTATCTTGTACACCTGAAACTAATATAATTTTATACACCAATTTTACTTCAGTTAAGAAATATAACAAACACAAGCCTTATTTAAAAATATTAGCTTTGGAAACAAAATTAACAGGATGAAAAGGAGAAATAGACAAGTTAATAATTTTAGTTAAAGATTTAAAGATTTGAACAATGCAATTAACCAACTTCATCTCATTGATATTTCTAGACTACTATACCTAACAACTGTAGAATAAACATTCTTTTTGAGTGCACATAAAATCCTAGGATACTGTCATAGGACCTAAAAAATTGTAAGAAAATCACAAAAGCCAATGAGAACAAAAATATTTTCAAACTTTCAAAATTTCAAACAAACTTTTGGCCTTCTGGCCTCACTGATCTGGTTGCTATTCATTGACTTCTGCCAAAATAAACCATATAACTGGGACATAAGTTTTGATAAATTTTAAGTTATTGGAATTATATATAATATATCTAATCACAATGAAAGTAAACTAGAAATCAATAACAAGGTAAATGAAAAATCACAAAATATTAAGAAATTAAATAACATATTTCTCAAACCCTATAGATCAAATAAGAAATCACAATAGTAATTTAAGATATCATACACAGAATTTTCACTGACTTCTCATAAACAATTAGGGCCAGAAGACAGTAAAGCTATAGTTTTATTTTTTTCCTCTTTCATCTATATGCATGTATGTATGTATGTATTTTTGAATTATAATTGACAATATCCTATTAGTTTCAGCTGTGTATCATACTGACTTGATATTTTTATACATCACAAAATGATTTCTACATAAGTTTAGTTATCTCTCACCACACAGAATTATATTACAATATTAATAATTATGTTCTGTTTGCTGTACATTATATCCTCATGACTTACTTATTTTATAACTGAAAGTTTGTATCTCTTAAACCCCTTCCACATATTTTGCCTACTCCCCAACCTCTCCCCCATTTGGTAAGCAGTTGTTTTCTGTATCTGTGAGTCTGTTGTGTTTTGTTTGTTCCTTTGTTTTGTTCTTTTTTTTTTTTTTTTTTTGGTTTTTTGAATTCTTGGTTGGTACTTTTATTTATTTTTTAACAATTTATTTTTTCATTTACATCCAAGCTAGTTAGCATATACTGCAACAATGATTTCAGGAGAAGATTCCTTAATGCCCCTTACCCATTTAGACAATCCCCCTCCCATAACCCCTCCATCAACCCTCTGTTTGTTCACCAAATTTAAGAGTCTCTTATGTTTTGTCCCCCTCCCTGTTTTTTTATTTATTTTTGCTTCCCTTCCCATATGTTCATCTGTTTTGTATCTTAAAGTCCTCATATGAGTGAAGTCATATGATATTTGTCTTTCTCTGACTAATTTCATGTAGCATAATACCCTCTAGTTCCATCCATGTAGTTGCAAATGGCAAGATTTCATTCATTTTGATTGCCAAGTAATACTCCATTGTGTATATATATATATATATATATATATATATATATATATATATATCACATCTTCTTTATCCATTCATCCAGTGATGGACATTTGGGCTCTTTCCATACTTTGGCTATTGTTGATAGTGCTGCTATAAACATTGGGGTGCATGGGCCCCTTCTAAACAGCACACATGTATCCCTTGGATATAGTAGGGCAATTGCTGGATCATAGGGTAGTTCTATCTTTAATTTTTTGAGGAAGCTCCATACTGTTTTCCAGAGTGGCTGCACCAGTTTGCATTCCCACCAGCATTGCAAAAGAGATCCTCTTTCTCCGCATCCTCCCCAACATCTGTTGTTGCCTGAGTTGTTAATGTTAGCCATTCTGACACGTGTGAGGTGGTATTTCTTTGTGGTTTTGATTTGTATTTCCCTGATGAGGAGTGATGTTGAGCATTTTTTCATGTGTCAGTTGGCCATCTGGATATCTTCTTTGGAGAAGTGTCTATTCATGTCTTTTGCCCATTTCTTCACTGGATTATTTGTTTTTTGGGTGTTGACTTTGATAAGTTCTTTATAGATTTTGGATACTAACCCTTTATCTGATATGTCGTTTGTAAATATCTTCTACCATTCCATCAGTTGCTTTTTAGTTTTTCTGATTGTTTCCTTCACTGTGCAGAAGCCTTTTATTTTGATGAGGTCCCAATAGTTCATTTTTGCTTTTGTTTCCCTTGCCTCTGGAGACGTGTTGAGTAAGAAGTTGCTGCGGCCAAGATCAAAGAGGTTTTTGCCTGCTTTCTCCTCGAGGAGTTTGTTGGCTTCCTGTCTTACATTTAGGTCTTTCATTCATTGTGAGTTTATTTTTGTGTATGGTGTAAGAAAGTGGTCCAGGTTCATTTTTCTGTATGCTGCTGTCCAGTTTTCCCAGTACCACTTGCTGAAGAGACTGTCTTTATTCCACTGGATCTTCTTTCCTGCTTTGTCAAAGATTAGTTGGCCATACATTTGTGGGTCCATTTCTGGGTTCTCTATTCTGCCCCATTGATCTGAGTGTCTGTTCTTGTGCCAGTACCATACTGTCTTGATGATTACAGCTTTGTAATACAGCTTGAAGTCCGGGATTGTGATGCCTCCAGCTCTGGTTTTCTTTTCCAAGATTTCTTTGGCTATTTGGGGTCTTTTCTGGTTCCATACAAACTTTAGGATGGTTGTTCTAGCTCTGTGAAGAATGCTGGTGTTATTTTGATAGGGATTGCATTGAATATGTAGATTGCTTTGGGTAATATTGACATTTTAACAATATTTGTTCTTCCTATCCAGGAGCATGGAATCTTTTTCTTTCTTTCTTTCTTTCTTTCTTTCTTTCTTTCTTCTTCTTCTTCTTCTTCTTCTTCTTCTTCTTCTTCTTTTTGTATCTTCTTCAATTTCTTTTGTAAGCTTTCTATAGTTTTCAGTGTATAGATTTTTCACCTCTTTGGTTACATTTATTCCTAGGTATTTTGTGGGTTTTGGTGCAATTGTAAATGGGATCGATTCCTTGATTTCTTTTTCTGTTGCTTCGTTGTTGGTGTATAGGAATGCAACTGAGTTCTGTGCATTGTTTTTATATCTTGCAACTTTGATGAATTCATGAATCAGTTCTAGCAGTTTTTTGGTGGAATCTTCTGGGTTTTCCATATAGAGTATCATGTCATCTGCGAAGAGTGAAAGCTTGACCTCCTCCTGGCCGATTTAGATGCTTTTATTTCTTTGTGTTGTCTGATTGCTGAAGCTAAGACTTCCAATAGTAGGTTAAATAACAGTGGCGAGAGTGGACAGCCCTATCTGGCTCCTGACCTTAGGTGGAAAGCTCTCAGTTTTTCCCCATTGAGGATGATATTAGTGTTGGGTCCTTCATATATCGCTTTTATGATCTTGAGGTATGATCCTTCTATCCCTACTTTCTTGAGGGTTTTTATCAAGAAAGGAGCTGTATTTTGTCCAATGCTTTCTCTGCATCTATAGAGAGGATCATGTGGTTCTTGTCCTTTCTTTTTTTGATGGGATGTATCACATTGATTGTTTTGTGGATATTGAACCAGCTCTGCATCCCAGGTATAAATCCCACTTGGTCGTGGTGAATAATTTTCTAAAGTATTGTTGGATCCGGTTGGCTAATATTTTGTTGAGGATATTTGCATCCATGTTCATCAGGGAAATTGGTCTATAGTTCTCCTTTTTCGTGAGGTCTTTGTCTGGTTTTGGAATCAAGGTAACGCTGACTTCATAGAAAGCGTTTGGAAGTTTTCCTTCCATTTCTATTTTTTGGAAGAGCTTCCAAAGAATAGGTGTTAGGTCTTCCTTAAATCTTTGGCAGAATTCTCCTGGAAAGCCATCTGGCCCTGGACTCTTGTTTTTTGGGAGATTTTTGATTACTAATTTGATTTGTTTACTGCTTATGGGTCTGCTCAAATTGTCTGTTTCTTCCTGTTTCAACTTTTGGTAGTGTATATGTTTCTAGGAATTTGTCCATTTCTTACAGATTGCCCATTTTACTGGCGTATAATTGCTCATAATATTCTCTTATTATTGTTTGTATTTCTGCTGTGTTGCTTGTGATCTCTCCTCTTTCATCCTGATTTTGTTTATATGGGTCCTTTCCTTTTTCTTTTTCATCAGTCTGGCTAGTGGTTTATCAATTTTGTTAATCCTTTCAAAAAACAGCTTCTGGTTTCATTGATTTGTTCTAGTGGGTTTTTTTTTTCTTGTTTCAATAGCATTAATTTCTGCTCTAATCTTTATTATTTCCTGTCTCCTGCTAGTTTGGGGTTTTATTTGCTATTCTTTTTCCTGCTCTTTAAGGTATAAGGTTATGTTGTGTATCTGAGAACTTTCTTCCTTCTTTAGGAAGGTCTGGATTGCTATATATAAACTCCTCTTATGAACTCCTTTGCTGTGTCCCAGAGGTTTTGGGCTGTAGTGTTACCATTTTCATTGGCTTCCATGTACTTTTTAATTTCCTCTTTAACTTCTTTGTTAGCCCATTCATTCTTTAGTAGGATGATCTTTAGTCTCCAAGTATTTCTTATCTTTCCACATTTTTTCTTGAGCTTGATTTCGAGTTTCATAGCATTGTGGTCTGAAAATATGCACGGTGTGATCTCGATCTTTTAGTACTTGTTGAAGACTGATTTGTGTCCCAGCATGTGGTCTATTCTGGAGAACGTTCCATGTGCATTGGAGAAGAATGTGTATTCCACTGCTTTAGGATCAAATGTTCTGAATCTATCTGTTAAGTCCATCTGGTCCAGTGTGTCATTCAAAGCCATTGTTTCTTTGTTGATTTTCTGTTTAGATGATCTGTCCATTGCTGTAAGTGGGGTGTTGAAGCCCCCTACTATTATGGTATTACATACCATATGAGTTTCTTTATGTTTGTGACGAATTGATTTATATATTTGGGTGCTGCCACATTTGGAGCATAAATGTTTACAATTGTTAGGTCTTCTTGGTGGATAGACCTTAATTATGATATGCCTTTCTTCATCTCTTGTTACAGTCTTTATTTTAAAGTCTAGATTGTGTGATAGAAGTATGGCTACTCTGGCTTTCTTTTGGAGACCATTAGCGTGATAGATGGTTCTCCATCCCCTAACTTTCAATCTGAAGGTGCCTTAGGTCTAAAGCAGGTCTCTTGTAAACAGCATATAGATGGATCTTGTTTTCTTATCCATTCTGTTATTGTATGTCTTTTGATTGGAGCATTTAGTCCATTGATGTTTAGGGTGAGTACTGAAAGATAGGAATTTGTCGTCATTATGTTGTTTGTAGAGTTGGAGTTTCTGGTGGTGTTCTCTGGTCATTTCTAGCCTTTGTTGCTTTTGTTTTGTATGTATGTATGTATGTATGTATTTCATCTTTTCTTCCCTCAGCTAGTCCCCATTAATATTTCTTGCAGGGCTGGTTTAGTCGTCACAAACTCCTTTAATTTTTGTTTGTCTGGGAAACTTTTAATCTCTCCTTCTATTTTGAATGACAGCCTTGCTGGATAAAGAACTCTTGGCTGAATATTTTTCTGATTCAGCACATTGAATATATCCTGCCACTCCTTTCTGGCCTGCCAAGTGTCTGTGGATAGGTCTGCTGCAAACCTGATTTGTCTTCCCTTGTATTTTAAGGACTTTTTTTCCCTTGCTGCTTTCATGATTCTTTCCTTGCCTGAGTATTTTGTGAATTTGACTATGATATGCCTTTTTGATGGTCGGTTTTTGTTGAATCTAATGGGAGTCCTCTGTGCTTCGTGGATTTTGATGTCTATGTCTTTCCTCACGTTAGGAAAGTTTTCTGCTGTGATTTGCTCACATAACACTTTTTCTCTCTCATCCTCTTCTGGGACCCTTATGATTTTGATGTTGCTCGTTTTTAATGAGTCACTGATCTCAAATTCTTAAATTGTACTCTTTTGCATCAGTCTCACTTTTTTTTCTGCTTCATTATTCTCCAGAAGTTTGTCCTTTATATCACTGATGGGACTCTGCCCCATCCATCCTTGCCACCGTGACATCCATTTGAGATTTTAGCTGAGTTATAGCATTTTTTATTTCATCCTGAGTAGCTTTTACTTCTTTTATCTCCACAGAAAGGGATTCTAATCTATTTTCAACCCCAGCTAGTATTCTTATTATCATGTTTCTAAAGTCTGGTTCAGACATCTTGCTTGTATCTGTGTTGATTAAATTCCCTGGCTGTCATTTTTTCCCCTGTTCTTTCTTTTGGCATGAATCTTTCATTTTGTCATTTTGAGGGAAGAAAAGGAGTAAGATAAAAAATTAAAATTAAAAAACTAAAAACAGGGGCGCCTGGGTGGCTCAGTCGGTTGAGCGTCCGACTTTGGCTCAGGTCATGATCTCGCGGTTCGTGCGTTCAAGCCCTGCGTTGGGCTCTGTGCTGACAGCTCAGAGCCTGGAGCCTGCTTCAGATTCTGTGTCTCCCTCTCTCTCTGCCCCTCCCCCGTTCATGCTCTGTCTCTCTCTGTCTCAAAAATAAATAAACGTTTAAAAAAAAAAGTTTTAAAAAAAAACTAAAAACAAAAAAAAATCAAATAAATGATTCTAGAATCTAGGTGTGTTTTGGTTTGGTTGTGGAAAGGAGCTTGGTAGATTAGTGAAAAAAAGGGAAAGATAAGGAGAGAATGGAAAAAAATGGAAGATGTTTGAAAATTTGAAAAAATGAATACAATGAAATAGAATAAAGTGAAATGATGTAAATAAAATAGAATTTGAAATTTTTACATAAAGGAAAAAATGTTGTAGAAAAAAATAATGAAAAATATTTTTAATAAAAAATGAAAATAAAAATAAATTTTTTCTCTTTCTGTATTTAAGAATAAGAAAAGAAATGGGAAAAAATTGAATAGATGGACCAGCAAGCAGACTGAAATATGATTGAAATTACATCAGTTTCCCCTAGAAGTCAAACTAAGTTTATAGTCTGGAAACTAAGCAGGCAGAGAGATTTGTGTTCCTGAAGAGTGAGTTTGGCCCAGTTGAGCAGCACTTAGTGTAATGGCTTAATTCTCCACTAGATGGCTCTGCTCAGTTTACTGGGGTGGATTATTGTGGCGCTTGTCAGTGTGTGAGCGCATGTGCGGGAGCAGTGAAAATGGCATCACCCAGCTACTCAGTCTCTAGTACTGGAATTCTGTTCTCCCCAACTAGCAATCGCTGGTGTCTCCACCTCCCATCCGCTCCCTGCTTTTATACTGTCCGTGACCAAGCTCTCAGGTTGCCAGGTGGGACTTCTCTCCTCAGATATAGATAGATAGATAGATAGATAGATATAGATATATATATCAGATGCAGCTGTGTTTCCCAACCCCTCACTTATGAGGGACTACATGCTGCTTTGACCCACTCAGACTCTCTGGAGGAGGGTCTCACTGAGCAATGGCCAGATGCCGGCCCCCAGGAAGGTTTCTGACACCATGCTGCTGCTGTGCAGATTGCGGCTGGGTGCCAGTCCGCCCTAGAAAAAGTTCACACGATCTGTAGCAGCCGCGTTTCAGGGATTATGGAAAATCACAGGACACATCTGGCACCAGGCTTCACCCTTAATGACCTTGTTCCAGCACCAGTGCATGCAGTTGTTCTCCAGAGTCTGCTGGGAACTTTGCCTGTGGGGTGGTTGCAGGGCCTCTACTGAATGTCCTCCCAGCAGCAGAACTTCCCCTTTCCATGTGTCCTGAGGACCTTGAGGACCTCGCTCTTTGCTCCTGGGGATTTGCCTTTCCCACCAGAGCACTGCCAGGTAACAAGCTGTGGAGTTTCAGATTCTGTATTCCCCCTGTTTATGGAGTCTTAATGGAATTTAAACCCTCTCCTTTCTCCTTTCTCCCTTTTTTCCAGTCCCTTTCCTATTCTTTCTTTTCTCTCCAGCTGCTTTCAGGCAGGGGGTTGGGGGGATGCTTTCCCATACTACTCCCCCGCCCCCATCTCCATCCTCTCTCCCCAAACAGAAACAGCTCCCTGCCCTCTGCAGCTTCTCTCTCTCCCAGTTCACCTCTCTGCACCATGTACCTGCTGAATTCTGTGGTTCAGGTTGTGTAGATTGTTGTGTTAATCCTCAGATCAGTTTTCTAGGTGTGAAGGATGGTTTAGTGTTGGTCTGGCTGTATTTCAGTGATGAGAGACACAAAAAAAACCTTCCATGCTATTCTGCTATCTTGGATCTTCCTCCTCTGTTTTATTCTTTATATTCTACATATAAATGAAATCATATGGTACTTGTCTTCTCTGTATGACTTATTTCACTTGACATACACCCTCTAGTTCTATCTCTGTTGTTGCAAATGGTAAGATTTCATTCTTTTTATGGCTAGGTGATATTCCTCTGTGTGTGTGTGTGTGTGTGTGTGTGCGTGTGTGTGAATCTCACATCTTCTTTATCCACTCATCTATTGATTAGGTTGCTCCTATATCACTGACTATTGTAAACAATGTAGCAATGAACATAGGGGTGTATATATCTCTTCAGATCCGTGTTTTTGTTTTCTTTGGATAAATTGCCAGAAGTGAAATTGCTATATTATATGGTTTTTTTAAAGGATCCTCCATACTGTTTTCTATAGTGGCTGCACCAATTGGTAAATGTGCAATGTAAATTTATATTCCCACCAACAGCGTACAAGGGTGCCTTTTTCTCCATATCCTTACCAACACTTGTTATGTTTGTCTTTTTGATAATAGTCAATCTAACAGGGGTGAGACAATATCTTATTGTGGTTTTGATCTGCATTGCCTTGGAGATTAGTGATGTTGAGCATCTTTTCATGTACCTATTAATAATCTATATGTCTTCTTTGGAAAAATGTCTATTTAAGTTCTCTGACAATTTTTTAATCAGGTTTTTTATGTTAAGTTGTGTAAGTTCTTTATATATTTTGGATATTAACTCCTATTGAATGTATTATTTGTGGATATCTTCTCCCTTTCAGTAGGTTTCCTTTTTGCTTTGTTGATGGCTTTTTTTATTATACAAAAGTTTTTTTTTAGTTTTATGGAATCCCAGTTATCTATTTTAGCTTTTGTTACTGTTAACTGAGTAGACTGGTCCAAAAAAATATTGCTAAGATCAATATCAAAAAGCTTACATAAGCCTATATTTTCTTCTAGGAGTTTGATGGTTACAGGTCTTATACTCAAGTCTTTAATCCATTTTGAATTTATTTTTGTATATGCTATAAAATAGTGGTCCAAGTGCATTCTTTTGTATCTGTCCAATTTTACCAACACCACTTATTGAAGAGATTGCCCTTTCCTCATTGTATATTCTTGCCTTCTTTGTCATAGATTAATTGGCCATATATGCATGGACTTTTTCTAGGTTCTCTTTTCAGATTCTATATCATTTATTTCTGCTCTAATCTTTATTATTTCCCTTCTTCTCCTGGATTTTGGCTTTATTTGCTGCTGATTTTCTAGCTCCTTTAGGTGTAAGGTTGGTTGTATATTTGGGACATTTCTTGCTTCTTGAGATAGGCCTGAATTGCAATGGATTAACCTCTTAGGACTGTATTTGCTGCATCTCAAAGGGTCTGAACTGTCATGTTTTCACTTTCATTTGCTTCCATTATTTTCTAATTTCTTCTTTAATTTTCTGGTTAAATCATTCATATTTTAGTAGAATGTTCTTTAACCTCCATATATTTGGGGTCTTTCCAAATATTTTTCCTGTGGTTGATCTCAAGTTTCATAGCATTGTGATCTGAAAATATGCATGGTATGATCTCAATCTTATACTTGTTGAGGGCTGTTTTGTGACCCAGGATGTGATCTATTTTGGAGAGTGTTTCATGTGCACTTGAGAAGAATGTGTATTCTGCTGCTTTAGGATGAAACGTTCTGAATATATCTGTTAAATCCATCTGGTCCAATGTGTCATTTAGAGCCATTGTTTTCTTATTATTCTGCTTAGATGATCTGCCCATTGCTGTAAGTAGAGTATTAAAGTCTCCTACATTTATGGTGTTAATATCAATATGTTTGCTTATGTTTGTGATTAACTGATTTATACATTTGGATCACCACATTGGGGACATAAATATTTACAATTGTTAGCATTTCTTGATGGACAGACCCTTTCTTCAATCATGATATAATGTCATTCTTCATCTCTTGTTACAGTCTTTGTTTCAAATTCTAGTTTGTCTGATATAAGTATGGCTACTCTGGCTTTCTTTTGACGTCCATTAGGATGATAGTTCTCTATCCCCTCACTTTCAATCTTCAGGTGTCTTCAGCTCTAAATGAGTCTTTTGTAGGCAAACATATAGATGAATCTTGTTTTTTTTAAATCCATTCTGATACCCTATGTCTTAGTCCATTTACATTCAGAGTGATTATTGAAAGATATGACTTTAGCGCCATTGTGTTATCTGCAGATTTCATGTTTGTGGTGATGTCTCTGGTTCTTTGTAGTCTTTGCTGCTTGCCACTCAGAGAGTCCCCCTTAGGATCTCTTGCAGAGCTGGTTTAGTGGTCATGAACTCCTTTAGTTTTTGTTTGCCTGGGAAAGTCTTTATCTCTGTTTCTATTCTGAATGACAGCCTTGTGAGAGGCTGGATAAAGATTTCTTGGCTGCATATTTTTCCTACTCAGCACATTGAATATTTCCTGCCACTAACTTCTGGCCTGCCAAGTTTCAGTGGACTGCCACTACCCTTATGTGTCTTCCTTTGTAGAGTAAGGACCATTTGTCCCTACCTACTTTCAGACTTCTTTCTTTATCTTTGTATTTTGCCAGTTTCACTATGATATGTTGTGGTGTTGACCCGTTTTTGCTGATTTTGAAGGGAGTTTTCTGTGCCTCTTGGACTTGGATGCCTGTTTCTTTCCTCATATTACAGAAGTTCTCAGCTATAATTTGTTCAAATAAACTTTCTGCCCCTTTTTCTAACTCTTCTTCTGGAACTCCTAGGATACAGATATTGTTTCATTTCATGGAATCACTTAGTTCCCTAATTTTCCCCTTGTGATCTAATAATTTGCTTTCCCTCTTTTTTCAGCTTCATTATTTTCTTTTTTTTTTTTAATTTTTTTTTTCAACGTTTATTTATTTTTGGGACAGAGAGAGACAGAGCATGAACGGGGGAGGGGAAGAGAGAGAGGGAGACTCAGAATCGGAAACAGGCTCCAGGCTCTGAGCCATCAGCCCAGAGCCTGACGCGGGGCTCGAACTCACAGACCGCGAGATCGTGACCTGGCTGAAGTTGGACACTTAACCAACTGCGCCACCCAGGTGCCCCATCAGCTTCATTATTTTCAATATTTTAATCTTCTATTTCACCTATTCACTTCCAGCCTCACTGTCACTGTATGTAGTTTATTTCACATCTCAATTATGGCATTTTTAAATTTTTTAAATGTTTATTTATTTATTTTTGAAAGAGAGAGAGAGAGAGGACACACAAGAAGTATCAGCACAGAGCCTGATATAGGTCTCAAACTCATGAACAGTGAGATCATGACCTGAGCTGAAGTCAGACACTTAACCTACTGAACCACCCAGGCTCCCCTCAATTACAGCATTTTAAAATTCATCCTGACTAGTTCTTAGGTCTTTGATCTCTGCAGCAAGAATTTCATTGGTGTCTTCTATGTTTTTTTCAAGCCCAGCCTTAGTACTGTTATTCTAAATTCTTGTTCAGATACATTGTTTATGTCTGTTTTGAACAATTCTCTGGCTGTCATTTCTTCTTGAACTTTCTTTTGGGGGGAATTGCTCTGTTTTGTCATTTTGGCTAAGTTTCTGTCTTTTGCATATTTTAGAAGCTTGTTAAGTGTCCTGCACCTGAGAGTACTACCATATTAAGAAGGGTCATACACTGTCCAGTGCCTGGCACTTCAGGAAGTTTTTGGTGTATGTTGCATGCGCTCTGTTATTGTGTTTTGGCTGCTCTTACTGGTTAGTCCTCTGCAGAACTCCTCCTTGCTTATAGTGGTGGATCATTTGGATCTTCAACCAGGTGTGCTTTTTTAAAATATTTTTTAAGTGTTTATTTTAAGAGAGAAAGATAGACAGTGAGCAGGGAAGGGGCAGAGAGAGAGGGAGACACAGGATCCAAAGCAGGCTCTAGGCTCTGAGCTGTCAGCACAGAGCCTGATGCAGGGCTTGAACTCATGAACCATGAGGTCATGACCTGAGCTGAAGTCAGACATTTAACTTACTGAGCCACCCAGGCACCCCCCAACCAGGTTTGCTTTGATTTGTTTGTTGAAGTAACCTTGGGGGACAAAAAAGGAAAAGTGGGGGGGGGGGCGCTGATCCCATAAAAAGAGAAAAATGAAAGTGGAGAAAAGAAGACCAAAGAATTAAAAAGCTATAAAGCTAAATCCAGAGAAAGAGAAAGGATAACAAAGGAGAAAAGGTGGAAAAAGAATAGAATAAAAATGCCTGATTAAACAAACAAAAAATTTATATATACATAATAAGAATTGACCAAAAACAAATCAGAAGCTATGATCCTGATTCCAAAAGAAAAAAAGAAGAGAGTAGAAACAACAATAAAATAATAAAATAAATAAAAAACAGTTGCCTGTTGGTGCCTGGGACAGGTGGCTCTCCTGGTCTGGAGGAGAGACACTCTGGTTAAATCAGTGTCAGTCCTGCTCCAGTAGATAAGCAGTTGCCAGGCACGGAGGTTTGGGGTTTGGCGTAAGCGGGTCCTGCCTCCACTGGGGGCCAGTGTGCTGCTCTCTGAAGTCCCACCATGTTGCTGTTGGTGAGAAAAATGGTGACACCCCAATCTCTTCTTCCTAGAGCTGGTGTCTGAAACCACACTGTTCAGGCAGCTCTCACAGAATAGTGTGGTGGTTGGCTTGCCTTGCTCCACAGTTCTCTAGTGTCTTCTAGGTGCTTGGCTGGGATTCAAAACCCAATGTCTTAAAGGACCCTGTACCACGCAGGCCCTGTTCTGGTGTACAGACACTCTGCTCTTCTGATAAAAGGCCTTTGGCTGGCTAGCACCTGCAGGGTCTTTTTTTTTTTTCTTTTTTCTTTTTTTTTTTTTTGTCCTTGGGGAGGCAATAAACCCTCTTCCCAAAGTATTCAAGGAAGGGGACTATTCTTTCCCAGTGCACCCCTGAGATTGCTACCCCAGGCTATACACTCTGGGGTGGTTCTCTTCTCACCAGGAGCACAAGCCAAAGCTCCTGGCTTCAGTCCAGAGAAGGTCGTGCACTTCCAAACCTCTGAATTTCAGCTCCTAAGGCTGTTGGCAAAAAAAAGAAACTCCATATTTCTTGTTCCCCAGCCTGTGGTCTGGAGAGGTTTTCCTCTTGTGCTGACTCGATGCCACACTTTCACAACCCTTCTCTCCTTCTCTCCCTTTTGTCTCTCCACAGAGATGATTCCCTCCCCTCCATGCCTATGCTGTTTTATCTCCTCTAATTCACATACATGCACCTTGATCCTGCCAAGCTGTCTCCTCCCAACTGTGGAGATCCTTCTGCCACTCCACAGATCAATTTCTTCGTGGCAAGAAAGATATCTGACCTCAATATAGCTGCGTATCAGGGACAAAGAAAATCCCAGTCCCCTACTTCTCGGCCATCTTTACTCCCTCCCCCTAGGGTTTTCTTTGCTGTTCCATTGATCTGTCTGTTTTTGTTCCAATACCATACTGCCTTGATTACTATACCCTTGCAGTATAGTTTGGAATTGGAAATTGTGATACCTTCAGCTTTGTTCTTCTTTCTCAGGAATTCTTTGGCCATTTGAGGCCTTTTGTGATTATATACAAATTTTAGAGTTCTTTGTTCTAGTTCTATGAAAAATGCCATTGGTATTTTTTTCATATGAAATTTATTGTCAAATTGGTTTCCATACAACACCCGGTGCTCATCCCAACAGGCGCCCTCCTCAATACCCATCACCCTCCTCCCTCCCCTCCCACCCCCCCTCAACCCTCAGTTTATTCTCAGTTTTTAAGAGTCTCTTATGTCATGGCTCCCTCCCTCTCTAACCTTTTTTTTTTCCTTCCCCTCCCCCATGGTCTTCTGTTAAGTTTCTCAGGATCCGCAAAGAGTGAAAACATATGGTATCTGTCCTTCTCTGTATGACTTATTACACTTAGCATAACACTCTCCAGTTCCGTCCACGTTGCTACAAAAGGCCATATTTAATTCTTTCTCATTGCCGGGTAGTATTCCATTGTGTATACAAACCACAATTTCTTTATGCATTCATCAGTTGATGGGCATTTAGGCTCTTTCCATAATTTGGCTATTGTTGAAAGTGCTGCTATAAACATTGGGGTACAAGTGCCCCTATGCATCAGCAGTCTTGTATCCCTTAGGTAAATTCCTAGCAGCACTATTGCTGTGTCATAGGGTAGATCTATTTTTAATTTTTTGAGGAACCTCCACACTGTTTTCCAGAGTGGCTGCACCAGATTGCGTTCCCACCAATAGTGTAAGAGGGTTCCCGTTTCTCCACATCCTCTCCAGCATCTATAGTCTCCTGATTTGTTCATTTTAGCCACTGTGACTGGCGTGAGGTGGCATCTGAGTGTGGTTTTGATTTGTATTTCCCTGATGAGGAGTGACATTGAGCATCTTTTCATGTGTCTGTTGGCCATCTGGATGTCTAATTTAGAGAAGTGTCTATTCATGCTTTTTGCCCATTTCTTCACTGGATTATTTGCTTTTTGGATGTGGAGTTTGGTGAGTTCTTTATAGATTTTGGATACTAGCCCATTGTCTGATCTGTCATTTGCAAATATCTTTTCCCATTCCATCGGTTACCTTTTAGTTTTGTTGATTGTTTCCTTTGCAAAGGCTTTTTATTTTCATGAGGTCCCAATAGTTCATTTTTGATTTTAATTCCCTTGCCTTTGGGAATGTGTCAAGTAAGAAATTTCTGCAGCTGAGGCCAGAGAGGTTTTTTCCTGCTTTCTCCTCTAGGGTTTTGATGGTTTCCTGTCTCACATTCAGGTCCTTTATCCATTTTGAGTTTATTGATAGGGATTGAATTGGATCTATAGATTTCTTTGGGTGTTATGGATATCTTAACAATATTAATTCTTCCAATCCATGACCATGAAATATCTTTCCATTTATTTGTGTCTTCTTCAAGTTACTTCATTAATGCCTAACACTTTTTAGGGTAGGGGTTTTTAACCTCCTTTGTTAAATTTACCCCTAGGTATTTTTTTTCTTTGATGCATCTGTAAATGGGATTGTTTTCTAAATTTCTCCTTCTGATAGCTTATTATTCTGTATAGAAATGCAAATAATTTCTGTATTTTAATATTGTGTCCTACAACTTTACTGTATTCATTTATTAGCTCTAAGTTTTTTGGTGGAGTCTTAGGGGTTTCTGTATATAACATCATGTCATCTGCAAATAGTGACATATATCTTTTAAAAAGTTTTTAAGCTTAACAAATTTAAGCTTAAAAAATTTAAGCTTAACAAAAGTGAAATAGACCTTTCTTTCTAATTTGAATGTTTTTTTATTTTTCTTGCCTAATTGCTGTGGTGAGAACATCCAATATTATGTTGAATAAAAGTGGTGAGAGTGGGCATTCCTCATCCTGTTCCTGATCTTAGAGGAAATGCTCTCAGCTTTTTATCACTGAGTATCACGTTAGAAGTGGGTTTGTTTAGCTGGCAGAATGGCTGGAGCTGGAGTGGAGATGGGCTCTGGACTTCTGGGGAATTCTATACTGGGGCCACCCTAGCAGGATTGCTTGAGCTGGCATGGGAACTGGTGTAAGGCTGGGGAATCCTGGGGCACTCTGTGCTGTGGCCACTTTGGTGAGATCACTGGAGTTGGAAGTGGACATGGGCTGGGGATCCTAGAGTACACAGCACCAGGGCCACCTAAGTGTGATGGCTGGAACTAAGATGGGCAGGGGTAGGGAGCCACCTTGGTTCGATGGCTGGAGCTGGTGTGGGCCAAGAGCCTGGGTCTTGCAAGGGCAGCCCTAGCATGCCAGCTAGAGTGCCTGGACTCTGCTCTCATTTATGCTATCATTGTGGAGAAAGAATGTAAAGAATGGATTTGCCAGCATCTCCAATCCAAGAGAGAGTTCCAGCAGTCCCCCACAGTTTGGTGAATGCTCTAGGGTTGGTAAATGGATTTCCTTCACTTATAGTACATTTTCCTCTTAAATTTCTGGGGTTTTTTGCTGTGTCCCAGGGTGAGTGAGCCTACATGGGAGTCTCTCAGTTACATCCCCCCTACTGCAGATCATCACGTTAGGAATGGGGTTCCTGTAGTTACCATGTCTCTGTCTCTCCAAATCTTCTCTGTGTGATTCCTGTATCCTTTGCTCTACAGAAGTTCAAGTAGCATTTAATTCTTCTTCATTAGGAATTGCTCTATATGTAGGTGTAGATTCTGCGTGTCTGTGGGAGGAAGTGAGTTCAAGGTTTTGCTAGGCTGCCATCTTGGATTATCTCCTGGAGCTACATTTTTTAAATGTTAAACGAAAAAAAGCAGCCAACCCAGAATTCTGTACCTAGTGAAAATATTCTTCTAGAATCAAGGTGATATAATGACAACTTCAAGCAAAAGAAAACTAACAGAATATATTGCTAGAAGAGCTGCATTATTGGAAATGCTAAGGTTCTTCATAACGAAGGGAAATTATACAGATGGAATCTTGATTCCTCAAGAAATAATGAGCATCAGAAAAGGTAAATGTCTAACGGTAAATGGTAAATGTCTGAGTAAATATAAAAGTGATCTATCAGCTAATTATTGAATTTTGTCCCCCTTTAATTTTGTTGAAAACAAAGAACTAGGAACTACTTAATATCGAGTAGAATACCATGCACCAGTTATCTTTCCCAAGGAAGCATAACACCATGCACAGGTTACCAATCCTGGGGAGGACTCTAAATGCTTTGTCCTGTTCCATCTTGGTATTGGAGTATTCCTGTGGCATCAAGTAAAATACAAGGTGGCCAAGCACTGGATGAAGCAATACTTACAGAGAGAAGAGAAAAAGCAAGATCAACATCAGTAAGGGGGCATTAATCTCTCATGGCCAATGGACCTTTCCCCACAACTTATGCAGGGCAATTTACCTACATGTATCTATCTCAATGCTTCAGGAAGGTCCTCTGCCTCTCTCCATGGAATCCAAAATACTGAAAGCTGGGGGCATGTCTAAAGGCCATTAAGATATACACCTAAGGGGTGCCTAGGCAGTGCAGTCAGTTAAGTTTCCGATTTTAGCTCAGGTCATGAGCTTGCGGTTCATAATTTTGAGCCCCGTGTTGGCCTCTGTGCTGACAGCACAGAGTCTGGAGCCTGCTTCAGATTCTGTGTCTCCCTCTCTCTCTGCTCCTCCCCCACTCATGATCTGTCTCTCTCTTTCTCTCAAAAATAAATCAAACATTTTTAAAAATTTTTAAAAGATACATACTTAAGCTTAACAAAAGAGCACACACTGAGTTTGAAATAGGGAAAAATATTCTCAGGCAAGATGACAAGCCCAGCTCAGGCTGTATGGGCTCTTTATATCTTGGTAAGGAGGCGTTCCAGGCCCAAGACCCATACTTATGTGACTGAGAATAAAAGACTGTATGCATGAAAATGCCTCTCTCAATAGTTAACTTCTTAAAAAAAAATTGTAACTCCTTTATTTAATGTTTTTATCATTGTTACCAATGAGTCTAATTATTACATTCATTTGGGTCTAAAGAGATTGCCACAGGGGTGCCTGGCTGGCACAGTCCATGTGTGCATGACCCTTGACCTCAGGGTTGTAAATTCAAGATCCACGTTGGGTGTGGAGATTACTTAAAAACAAAATCTTTTTTTTAAAAAAGATAAAGATTACCATACCCTGGGGGTGATGTGCCATAGTAAGATTTAGAAAGGGTGAGACTAAGTCTTCTCTATCAGTTAGGATTCAGTCGGGGAAAACGGAAGACACTCTTGATATTTGAAATAGAAAAACATTTAATATGGAGAATTCATTTCTATGAATTTTAGAAACATTGAAGGAGCACACATGGAAGGAAGATGGTACCTCCCAGAGATCAGAGATCAGGAAATGTAATAAACTGCTACCCTCCATGCTGGAGCTCATTTGATCCCATGTCTGCCTGTAGTTAACACCACGACTGCAAGAAACTATCCTAGTCTATAGTCACCATCACTGCCAGAGTCAGAAGAAAATGTTTTTACTCTCCCTGTGCTTCATAGTGTGTCATCTGTGTTTTCATTGGTTGGACCTAACATAGAACTCCAGTAGTAAGGGAATCTTGGAAATTCTGCTTCCAGACTTTCAGCCCCTGTGACTCAGAAGAGAGCATAGAATGGTGAGGATGATGCTGGGTGCCAAGACACAACCTGGCATAGTTTACCCCTTTGGTAAGTCATCCACATACACTCTTAAACTTCAATTTAAACTTCTAAACAATAATATAATGATTGTGCCTTACATGAAGCACTAGTCACACAAAGACACACTTCCTCTCGTTTCAGATTACAGTGTCCCAAAGACTCATCAGTCATATTCTCTAGGTGAGTTTTGTTTGTAGTTTAGTCACAATACATTGCAGATATCCTATAACTAAAGGCTAAAAAATCAAGTTAATTATCAACCAATACTCTTCACAAAAATAGCAAGAAAAATAAGGGAGAAAATACCTACTTATATATGCTCATATTGAGAGCAAAAAAGAAACAAATTAAGCATGGCTGCTGTGGTTCTCATATATGTTATGTCTTGTCAAAGGCTTCAGAGAGCATCCCTATCTGCCACTGCCACTTCAAGCACAACCGGATCTGCTGGATCACATAGCCCAACTGTCAGAGAAGCTTGCACAACATCCTGGACATATTGCAGAGCCTTTTCTTTGGGGTCCCACTCAAAAGTAGTATCTTTTCAGATCAATTGGTCAACGGGCCACAGTAACACATCAAATGAGAAATATGTTGCCACTGAAATCCAAAAAAGTATACTAGACTTTGTGCCTCCCTCTTTTTTGGTTGGAGGAGGGGCAAGTACGACAGTTTATCCTTCACCTTATGAGATGTTTCACACCACTGGACCCCTGGAAATTTCACTGAGGTAGAAGGCCCCTGAATTTTTGTTGGATTTATTTCCATATCTCTGACACACAAATGTCTTACCAATAAGTCTAGAGTAGTTTCTTCTTGCTCATTAGGTCCAATCTGCATCATGCCATCAATGTAATGGACCAGAATATTTTGTAGAAGGCAAAGGCAATCAAGTCCTTGTGAACTAAATTATGACATAGTGCTAGATAGTTTATATATCTCTGAGGTAGGACAGTAAGACATATTGCTGGCCTTGCCTGATGAAAGAAAACTTCTTCTGATGGTCTTTATTAATTGATATCTATATTAAAAAAAGCATTTGTCAGATCAATAGCAGCATACCAGGTACCAGGGGATGTGTTATTTGTTTGAGCAAGGAAACCACATCTGGTATAACAGCTGCAATTAGAATTACCACCTGGTAGAACTTATGATAATCCACTGTCATTCTCCAAGATCCATCTGTCTTCCACGCAGACCAAATAGGCAAGTTAAATGGGGGTGTGGGGGGAATTACCACTCCTGCATTTTTTGAGCCGTTGATGATAGCACTAATCTCTGCAATCCATCTAGGCATGTTATGTTACTTTTGCTTTGCTATTTTTCTGCATAGAGGCAGTTCCAGTGACTTCCACTTGGTCTTTCCCACCATAATAGTCCTCACTTCACAGGTTAGGGAACCAATGTGAGAATTCTGACAGCTGTTGTCTATGTCTATTCCAACTGTGCATTCCAGAACTGGGTAAATAAACACAGGATGGGCATGGGAACCCACTGGACCCACTGTGAGACAGACCTAAGCTAAAACCACATTGATCACCTGACCTCCATAAGCCCCTACTCTGACAGGTGTACCACAGTAATGTGTTGGGTCTCTGGAAATTAGTGTCAGTTCAGAGTCAGAGTCCAGTGATCCCTGAAAGGTCTATTTCCTTTTCCTCACTGTACAGTTACATTAGTAAAATTCATGGTTCCTTTTGGGGGAAGACCTGGAGAAAGATTAACAATATAAATTACCAGGCTTCTTCCTCAAGGAGAATTAGACTCCCCTTTATTCAAGGGATTCTGAATCTATAAAGTGGCTCAGGTCTGGGAACTGATTGAGGGGCTGTGACTCTCTGATTTTTATAATGTTAACTTATGTTCCCTTGACCAAGAAATTTTCTGCTTATATAGATCAAGTAATAATTTAATAGGCTTCATCTCTATTTCACTTCTAGGAACATCATGCTCAACTAGCAAACAGCATAAGTCTATGCAAGTCAAACTATTCTCATTGTTGCTTTGTCTCCTCTCTCCATTACCATACACCTTGCCTTTGGTGGTTGAGTGCTACCACTTGTCTCCTGGGATCCAATTATTCCCATTGCATTCAGGTTTTCCAATTCAGTGACACGGTTCCTCCTGTAAAGTCTGGCCTACAAAGAGAGCAACCATAGAGGTCTTCAAGGAGGCTGAGGCTTCCCTCACAAATTTATTTCTCACAGTCATGGTGAAAGGTATATCTCCTAGACCCTTCTAGGGTAGATAAGCTGGTGTTAAATGACAAATACACTCTAACATTCCCATTTCCATAAACCCTTGAATCCCTTTCCCTACATTAAACCAAGGTAGGTCTTGCATTTCTAACTCACACACTGTAGGCCACCTTTTGATTTATGTTTTAAGCTAGACAAACAGAGCTCTTTCTAATTTCTGAAGCTGCAGCATTATAATGCAGAATCTTTGCTTATTGAGCCCATATCAATAAATGTGGCCTGATCCACTATTATCCCACATACTTAGTTTCTGTTCCCATATATATTCCCCAGATTTCTGTCTGTATAAGTTAGAAGGCTCAAGTCATTCTTTTATTTGTTTTTTATTTTTTTAAATGTTTATTTTTGAGAGAGAAACATAGCATGAATAGGGAGAAGGCTGAGAGACAGAGAGGGAGACATAGAATCTGAAGCAGGCTCCAGGCTCCAAGCTATCAGCACAGAACATGACGTGGGGCTCAAACTCACGAACTTGTGAGATCATAACCTGAGCTGAAGTAAGACACTTAACTGACTGAGCCACCCACATGCCCCTCAAGTCACTCTTTTAGAATGTAGCACATCTCCACATGAGTCTCATTTTGTACCTTATCTCCAAGGTCCTGCTGGGACTTGAGTCTAGCTATAGATCTAGAAGCAAAGAAGGGTGGTGGGGATAAATCCTGAGGAAAATCTTCATTGTCTTGCAAGGTTTTCTCAGGCAATGCAAGGTTAAGTGGGAGGAGGACATTTCCACTTGGTATAGAGAGGGCTCTTCCACTAGGATTGGAAAGTTTGCTTCCACTGGCAAAGAAGACTCCTCAGAATTTAGGGGCTCAGTGTCCTAATCAGTTCTCCCACTTAAACAGTAGATGCCCTTTGAGGCTGAAGGTTCAACTTGCATCATAATCCAGCCAAGCACAGGATGTGATTCTGGGTTTGATTTTTCAGCAGTCTCTCAATCCTGTGGCTATAGAAGAAAGGTTCTCCTTCAGGGAACACTTAGACACATTCAGGTTATTTATATAGCGCTTGAGCTGGGAATTCAAATCCCTGAGCTCATCCTTTTCTTTCCTTACTTTATCCAGTGACATTAGGAGCAACCAGACAATTATATTCATTAGCTTGACAAAAATATTTGAAAGTATCATATACACAGTTGTCTAGATCCTTGTCTCTTAAAAGTGGTTGATTAGGATCATGTCATAGATTATCAGTGCTTTCTTCACTACTAGAGTCATTAGCATCTTTAAATCAACTCAGGTTAGAAAGCCAATTCCAGAAATTTCAGAACCAATTCAGAAAATTCATCCTAAATGTTTTTTTCCTCTATAACCATTCTTCCTACCAAAATCTGATTTAGTAAGAGTTCTCCAGAGGAACAGAACCAACAGGATGTATATGTAGAAAGAAAGATTTATTATGAGGAATAGGCTCATGTGATTATTGTGGCTGGCAAGTCCCAAGATCTGCAAGCTAGAAACCAAGGAGAGCAGATGGTTTTAGTTCTAGTTCAAGTCTCAAGTCCTGAGAACCAGAAGAGCCTATGCTATATGATGAGGGAGCACAAGGCAGGCAAAGGGCAAAATACAAGCTAGCACACCACCGCCCCACCACTCAGGTGGGACATGTATGATATTACTTGGACATTCCTGGCCACTCAAAAACAGGAAAGGACAAAAAAAAACCAAGTGGTTAAACTGGTAAAAATCTCCACCAGTTTATAAGAAAAAGGCAATCCCATTAATAGCCTAAAGTCCAGGAACTCCCCACTGTCTTAATGTTTTGCTAGAGGGAAAAACAACCTTAGCTTGACTATAATGAGGCCTCCCATAATCTGTGAGTCTTTAGCATATGAAAATCTTTTTAGGAACTTCCCTTTTGACTTTACCTCCCCCAGCCCCATAGTTTAAAATGAGTCACTCTTCACAACCCCAGTGCAGCTCTTTCTGCCCACAGGTCCTGTCCCTGTGCTTTAATAAAATCACCTTTTGCACCAAAGACATCAAAGAACTTTTTCTTGACCATCAGCTCCAAACTCCACAAACCCCACCCTCACCCAAAACCTCATAAGTACAGTTCCACTGTTAAGGCTGGCAGGCTAGAGATTCTGGGAGAGCTGATATTTCAATTTGAAAGTAGGAAAAAAAAATCTGATGTCCCAGTTCAGAGGTTCTCTGGCAGGAAGAATTGTACTCAGAGTAGGTCAATCTTTTTGTTCTATTAACTGATAGAAAACTGATTAGATGATGTCAGTTGATTGGATGAGGCCCACCCAAACTGCTTTACTCAGTGTACTGATTTAAATGCTAATCTCACCCAAAAGCACCCTTATAGAAACACCCAGGATACTGTTTGACCAAATATTTGGGCACTCCGTGCCCCAATCAAGTTGATACATAAAATTAACCATCACAACAGGCTAAATATTTAAATTAATCACCCATTAACACTGTTTATAAAGAACAGCAAGAAAAATAAAGGGAGAAAATGCCTAGTCAGTGTATACACATATATAAAGCAAAAAAAAAAAAAGTAATTATGCATGGTTGCTATAGCCCCCATATCTGTTATATGATGAGACTATTCTTTTTTTTTGTTTGTTTATTTATTTATTTTGTGAGAGAGAGCATGAACAGAGGAGGGGCAGAGAGAGGGGGAGAGAATCCTAAGCAGGTTCCTCACTGTCAGCACAGACCCCCATGTGGCAGCTCGAACTCATGCACCAGTGAGATCATGACCTGAGCTGAAATCAAGTGTCTGATGCTTAGCCGATTAAGCCACCCATATGCCCCATGAAGAGACCATTCTTTGCTCTCTTTCCATTCAGAGTTATTGCCTCAGTTAAAGATGTGATGGAAACCTCTAATTCTAAGAATTATGAGCCCTTATGTTTCTCTCTTTTTGGGCTTCCTGTAGTCTTCCATTAACTAATACTATTGGTCATAGTATTCCTAAAAGCCACCTTTAGGGAGTCCTCTTGGTTTCAGGCTTAATAAGTAACTCCACCATTATTCATTAAAACTATTTCTCTGAGATAATAAATGTCTTTTTTTTTTTAATTTTTTTTTTTCAACGTTTATTTATTTTTGGGACCGAGAGAGACAGAGCATGAACGGGGGAGGGGCAGAGAGAGAGGGAGACACAGAATCGGAAACAGGCTCCAGGCTCTGAGCCATCAGCCCAGAGCCCCACGCGGGGCTCGAACTCACGGACCGCGAGATCGTGACCTGGCTGAAGTCGGACGCTTAACCGACTGCGCCACCCAGGCGCCCCAATAATAAATGTCTTATATGGACACATAACATCCTCTGCTGAATGCTCGGCAGCATCTCTTCCTCTAGGAATTTATATAGATGAAAGATATGAAATAAAGTTTATTACTCACATGGTAAACACCAAAAGGATTGCCAGAGAAGTTCATTCTTGAGTGAAGGAAGAGCAAAGCTTTGGCTTTGGCTTTTAATGTGTCTAGGAGGTGAGGCCAGGTTGGGTTTGCATGATTTAAACTTACCACTGGTGCCAAGACTCTTGGGGAAAGGAGGGGAAAAGGGGAAAGTGAAAGAATGGGACCTGGAAACTTCCAGCAGTCATACATGAAAAATAAAATGGAATCTTTCTTTTTATTACAATAGGGAATATTTACCTTAAACAATATAGCAGCTTCCTACTTTGATTGTTGGTTCAATTACTTCTAGAGCCCAAAATGGCAGTGGAAATCTCAACTTATAGATCAATGGAATCATCGCTATGTTCCCTAACAGCATTCTTCCTTTGATAACTTGGACAATTATACCAGAAAAGCCCAGAAACAAACATCTTATGAATGGATTTTAGATAAATAATGAAAGGAAAAAATTCCCATTTTCACCACTTGGCTACAGACTCATGATTTCTGACTATGGAAAAAAACCATACCATACGTTGTTCACTGGTTCAAAATATATATTACAAAGAAATTGTGGTTTATATACACAATGGAGTACTACGTGGCAATGAGAAAGAATGAAATATGGCCCTTTGTAGCAACGTGGATGGAACTGGAGAGTGTGATGCTAAGTGAAATAAGCCAGACAGAGAAAGACAGATACCATATGTTTTCACTCTTATGTGGATCCTGAGAAACTTAACAGAAACCCATGGGGGGAAAAAAGAGGTTAGAGTGGGAGAGAGCGAAAGCATAAGAGACTCTTGAAGACTGAGAATAAACTGAGGGTTGATGGGGGGTGGGAGGGAGGGTAGGGTAGGTGATGGGTATTGAAGAGGGCATCTTTTGGGATGAGCACTGGGTGTTGTATGGAAACCAATTTGACAATAAATTTCATTAAAAATATATATATATATATATTACATCTTGTATAACATCCAAACTTTGCAGTCTTATTTCCAGGCTGGCACCTTAGCTGAGTGTTCAACTGGCTATTCTTACATTCCACAGGGCTATTTGCCTGTAGGTGATATGATACATAGTAAGAGACCTTAACTGCACTTGTTTTGCTGTGAAATGAGTTCCTGGGTCATTAAACATGTTGTTTGTGATAATAAAATGAATCTTTGAATGAATGTGGCTCTTTTTTTTTTTCCTGTATAAATATCTCTGCTCTCTTTCTAAGACCCCTTTGGCTATTTGGGGTCCTTTGTGGTTCCATACAAATTTAAAAGTTGTTTGTTCTAGCTCTGTGAAAACTTTTGATTTTGGTGGTATTTTGATAGGGATTGCATTCGATGTGTAAATTGCTTCAGGGTAGTGTAGACATTCTAATATTTGTTCTTCCAATCCATGAGCATGGAATGTTTTCCCATTTCTTTGTGTCCTCTTCAGTTTCTCTCATAAGTGTTCTATAGTTTTCAGAGTACAGATCTTTTACCTCTTTGGTGTATCTTACAGTTTTTGGTGCAATTGTAAATGGGATTGATTCCTTGATTTCTCTTTTTGGTGCTTCATTATTGGTGTATATAAACACAACAGATTTCTGTACATTGATTTTGTATCCTGAGACTTTACTGAATTTGTGCACCAGTTCTGGCAATTTTTTGGTGGAGTCTTGTGAGTTTTCTCCATAGAATATTATATCCTCTGTGAATAGTGAAGGTTTGACTTCTTCCTTGCTGATTTGGATGCCTTTCATTTCTTTTTGTTTTTTGGTTGCTGAGGCTATGACTTCCAATACTATGACAAATGGTGTTGAGAAAACTGGACAGCAACATGCTGAAGAATGAACTGGACCACTTTCTTACACCATACACAAAAATAAGTTCAAAATGGATGAAAGACTTAAATGTGAGACAGGAAACCATCAAAATCCAAGAGAACACAGGCAGCAACCTTTTTGACCTCAGCTGCAGCAACTTTTTACTAAACATGTCTCCCAAAAGCAAAAATGAACTGTTGGGAGTTCATCAAGATAAAAACCTTCTGCACAGTGAAGGAAACAACAAACAAAACTAAAAGGAAACCTATGGAATGGGAGAAGATATTTGCAAATGGCATATCTGATAAAGGGTTAATGTCCAAAAACATAAAGAACTTAATCAAACTCAACACCCAAAAAACAAATAATCCAGTTAAGAAATGGGCAGATGACACAAATAGACATTTTTTCCAAAGAAGACATCCAGATGACTAACATACACATGAACAGATGCTCAATATCACTTATCATCAGGGAAATACAAATCAAAACCACGATGAGATACCACCTCACACCTGTCAGAATGGCTAACATTAATACAGGAAACAACAGATGTTGGCAAGGATGAGGAGAAAGGGGAACCCTTTTACACTGTTGGTGGGAATGCAAACTGGTGCATCCACTCTGGAAAACAGTATGGAGGTTCCTCAAAAAGTTAAAAATAGAATTACCCTAAGTCCCAGAAATTGCACTATTAAGTATTTGCCCAAATGATATAAAAGAACTTATTCAAAGGGATACATGCACCCTGGTGTTTATAGAAGCATCAACAATAGCCAAATTATGGAAAGAGCCCAAATGTCCAACTGGTGAATGGATAAAGAAGTGGTATATATACAATGGAATATTGCTCAGCATCAAAAAAAAAAAAAAAAGAAAGAAAAGAAAAAAAAAGAAATCTTGTCATTTGCAATGACATGGATAGAGCCAGGGTCTATTATGCTAAGCAAAATAAGTCAGTCAGAGTAAGACAAATACCGTATGATCTCACTCATGTGTGGAATTTAAGAAACAAAAACAGATGATCATAGGGAAATAAAAGAGAGAGAGGCAAACCATAAGATAGACTTAACTATAGAGAATAACCTGAGAGTTGCTGGAGGGGAGGTGGGTGGGGGATGGGCTAAATGAGTGATGGGTATTAAGTGCTTGTGATGAGCACTGGGTATTATATGTAAGTGATGAATCACTAAATTCTACTCCTGAAACCAGTATTACACTATATGTTAACTAAATAGAATTTAAATAAAAACTTGAAACAGGATGAGGAAAGAAGGTCTCTGCCTTCCATGATGGAGTCATCCACTACAGGGAATAGTGCCACTATTGGAAATAGTGCCATATCAAGGGCTCTGATTTGGCTTCTACTGTTGGTAAATTGAACACTCTGCATTGGTGGTAGTCAGATAAGACTTGATGAAGGGAAAGCCAATAGTGTTGAATTCATGCATTATATCCACCGTTGCCAACATGACGACTTTGTACGTGAGTCTACTGAGCAAGCACTTGGGTGGGTTGGGAAAGGCTACCTGACCTCTACTGAGCATGTCACCTCTCCATATGATTAGTGACAGAAAAATTCTCTATAATAAGTGTATTTTAATGATTTTTACCATAAAATGCATATGTCTTCATAATTTGCCCCATTCTGAGGGGTTTATTTATATACCTCTTCCTAAGATCCTCTTTTTTTTTTTAAGTTGGCTCCATGCCCAACATGGGACTTGAACTCACAACCATGAGATTAAGAGTCACATCCTCTACTGACTGGATCAGCAAGGCACCCTTCCTCAGATGTTCTTGTTAGCAATATTCCAGCTTTAAGTTCCTGACCATCAATTCAAATCATTGGCCACTGTGAATTGGTATCACTTTGTATATCTGGTCATCTCTCTTTCCAGACAAAAGAGAGAGCCAGATTTATGACTCAAAATTCTACCCACTGGGAGGATTACTTTTCCTCAGTGTCCTTCAGGGCCACTCCTGAGTGGGGCTATCATGCAGGATCAGTTTGCCATGTCTGGTACCAGAGTCTCTCGTGGAACTATCTGCAAAGCAGTTTTTAATTTTCTCATCTTCAGTAAACTGACCTTGGAGAACTTCCTGTGAGGCCATTCATTTGTGTTGAGGAAGATGCCAGTACAATAAAGTAAGGTGTGTGGAAGTCTGAACCACTTGCTCATGTCACTAATTTGGGCCTTCAGGACTATTTGGAACTTGACATTGTATATACCACTTCCACTTGATGATGAGGTGCTATCTCACTTACCCATGTTCATGGCTTGGTAGATCAGAGAACACAGTTCATATAAATACCTTAGATCACATTGTTAAAAGCTTTGTAGTCCATGGCCAGGTATTCAGTCTCTTTGGGGACCCATTAGCAGCCAGGAACTTTTTCTCAAAAGGATAAGAATTATCTTCTGAACAGAACATGGGTTTGCTCCAGATTCTAGGTGACTGGCATTGTGATTCTCCTATTGGTGCCTCAGGGGCTTTGTATGGCAGCCCATATGCCACAGACTCTTCAAAACTCATTAGATCTGTTGGTTCAGAAAGTCTGAGAATGGGTGAGGGTAGCTCTCCATCATGATGATTCAAGTAATGATTCTAGCTACTGGACTTGGGGTTTTTCATTTTAGTAAGATGCCCATTCATTTCAGATCTAGAGATAATGTGATCATTTAGCCGCTGCCAAAGATCCCGACAGATTAAAATATTCCAATTTCTGCAAAACCACATGACTGCTACTGCTTCAGAATCCCACCATTCCCACTGAAATAAGGAAGTCCATTTTAATGATGCCCTCTCTTAGTGTCATTCCCAAGCTGCAGAGGAGAGCCACTACAAGCTTTACAAGGATGTTGGTACTCTCTTTATCAGTGCATTTTGCAGGAGATTTTGGTAAAGAGAATGTACTTTGGTCCCTCCTTGCATACTTTGTGGATCTAGGGTAAGAGTGTCATGTAAAATAAATCCATTCCAACATTTTTATTTCCCTGAAGCTTTGGATTCCATCTTTTGAATTATGTCAGGAATATCCTGGCATCTGAATTTTATTGAATGCAGTCCATTACTGAGTGTAGGTTTCAGTTAACCAACCAAAGAAACAGTTGGAGCCCCTCTCATCTGCTCAAGATAACACATTGAACCCAAAATTTCTGGTAAATGAATCCATATGAATATATTCAGAATTATCCAGCAATATATTCTGTCCTCTTTGGTCTAGCACACTAAGTCTCCATTGTCATACATATTCTCAAGGCTTTTACGAATAAAAAACTGATAAAATCTTGAAATTTTATTTTGGTGTGAACATTATAATCTCCTCGGTTATACCTTGTGCCATTAGCCTGAGGTATTCTGGGATTGGACCTCAATCGAGAGTTTAGAGGAAATGAATTGTAAGACAATTGTCTCAGGTGAGGTAATTATAGGTAATTATAGGGTTTCACCTAAGGGATGGTTAGTCTCCTCAGATAGGGGAGGAGGGGCTACTTCTGATGGGAGGGAAGGTTAAAGGAGATTTAGGGATTCAAGGTTCTAAGATTTATCCAAATCCACTCTATTTTCCCATTTTAGCAATGAGTCTCACTCATTCCCAAGTCAATGTCCCAACTGGTACGTAAGAGACTTGGAGAAATTATGTATTTACAATCTACTTTGTAATTGTGCAAACCATAAAATCAGATTTTTGCTTTGAATTACACTTTATCAGTTTAGAAAGATATAAGATTTTCTGATTGTTTGACCTTGACTTGAGTGAGGAATTTAAATGCCTGAGACTGTCATTTTCTTCCTATAAATGTTCCGTTGCAATCAGTAATAGCAGTCAGTAAACTATTTCGTAGTCTTCATTCCCACCACAAAGGTCAATTGTAGCAGTAATTTGGTATTTCAAAGCCTGGTTTCTAACAGACATTTTATTTCAGATAATGTCTATTGATAATTTTAAGCAGCTTTTTGTCATTGAATGCCATGAATGATCAGATTCCCCATTTTCCATTGGCTATGATGCCATCAAATTATTTAAACTCCATCCAACCAGATATTCAATCCAGATTTCTATCTTTGAGGGTCAGTTTCCTAGAACAATTCCTGATATAAAATGCTGCAGCAGTTAGTGTTCGTGGAAGAAATAAAAACCAATCTAGATATTCCAACCTAGAGGAACTTAACACAGGAAATAAGTGATCAATGTGTTGGAAAAGCTGGAAGAATGGGAAAAGGGGAAGGCAGGTTATATTACCCTCTTTATGGAAGCCTCTTACCCTCCCTATAGAGAAATACTCATTTCATACTTGTGTGACCTTATGTCTCAAGAACAGCAGGATACTGTAAACATCAGCTAATGCCACCCAGAAGTCTGTTTCTGCCACCACAGTACTCATCTGCCACTGGCACCAGATCCAGAGAAGACAATTTCTTCTATATTCCTTTCCTAATCTCTTGTGTATGACCCTTACATTGGCAGAATTTAATTTTTAAAAAATGTTTATTTATTTATTTTTGAAAAAGAGGGAGAACACAAGTGGGGAAGGGGCAGAGAGAGAAAGAGAGAAGTGGGAGGAGGGCACAGAATCTGAAGCAGGCTCCAGGCTCTGAGCTGTCAGTCCAAAGCCCGACACAGTGCTTGAACCCACAACTGTGAGATCATGACCTGAGCCAAAGTCAGACACCTGACTGAGCCACCCAGGCACCTACATTGGGAGAATTTAAAATGGAAACATGCTGGTAGGGTTTCCAAGGATTTCAGCTCCTATGATGTGGGGAGAACTTAGAAGGATCCAGATGGTGCTGAGAACAAATACAAAATATCTGACACATTATGACTTTGCAAAGTGGAAAACAGAGTACCTGTGGAAAAAGAGGAGAGAAAGAAGTTCCTGAGAAGATCAATTTTGGGAACTGGTATGTAGGAATTGAGGATCTGGATATAGACTCTAAAACTATTCATGTTAAAAATATCTCGGAAATTTTTCATGCTGGTTTAAGACCATTGATCTAGACACTAATATTGCCAGGGATCATATACCCTCCAGCCAGCTTCCTCAGAGCACCCTTGACCTCCTTGTTTCTCAGGCTGTATATGATGGGGTTCAACATGGGAGTCATAACACAGAAGAGCACAGAAACCAGAATATCCATGTCTAGGGAGTAACCTTTTCTGGGTCTGTCATAGTTAAAGTTGGCTGTTCCATAAAAGACCACCACCACAGTGAGGTGGGATGCGCAGGTAGAGAAGGCTTTGCTCCTGCCCTGAGCAGAGGGAATCCTAAGAATGGAAGAAATGATGAGTATGTAGGACACTCCAGTAAACAGACAGGGGCTCAGGCCAATGGTGGCACTGGCCACATGAAGCACAGACTCATTGAGAGAGGTGTCTGAACAGGAGAGCTTCAGGAGCAGAGGAATGTCACAGAGAAAGTGGCTGATTTGGTTGGGCCCACAGAGAGTCAGTGTGGCTGCCAGCACTGTGTGTGTCACAGAATTCACCAGCCCACACAGCCAGGACCCAGTCACCAAAAAAATACAGACCTTCACACGCATGAGGACGGGATATTGAAGAGGGTGGCAAATGGCTACATAGCGATCATAAGCCATAGCGGCCAATAAGACACATTCAGTGCCAGCACATGTGACGAGGAAGAAAATCTGGGAGAGGCAGCCCTCATATGAGATGGTCTTCTTCTCCCGGAAGAAGTTCACCAGCATGACGGGGATGGTGGTGGATGTATAACAGATGTCCAAGAAACTCAGGTTGCTGAGGAAATAATACATTGGAGTGTGGAGAGCAGGACTGATTCTAGTGGCTGTTATAATGAGCATGTTCCCCAGGAGTGTTGTCAGGTAAATGAGCAAGAAAACCAGGAAAAACAAGCCCTGTAGTTTGGGGTGGTTGGAAAATCCCAAGAAGATGAATTCAGTGACATCTGTCTGATTGTTCATTTCAAGTGGTGTCATAGCTACAAAACAATGAGAAAAATAAAAGCCTTATGAGAATGTACAAAGAGCACCCCAAATTGGCTTGTTAACTTGCAAGGCCATGTCAAATAATGTTGGAGATAGAACGGTCTAGACTGTGGAGGGAGGTGTATAGGAAAGACCTGTTGGGAGACCACAACTTTTCATTCAACAAATCCAGCCATCTCAGGCCCAGGGATCTTCTACAGATTCGTGTGTGGCTTCTGCTGCATGAAAATAAATGGAGATTTGGTCAAAACCTTCAATAAACTGATAATCCCTGTGTTAGAGTAAGCCCACCTCTCTCTGGCTCTGCAAAACTTTCCTCCTAACATTGTACGCTTTGCTGCCTTAAATTCTTTTTTTTATATTTTATTTTTTTAAGTAATATAATTGTGAAAAATTAAGAAAATGCAGAAATAAATAAAGAATAGAACCATTCACAGCATCAATGTTACCATTTAGTGTATTCCATTCTAGTCTCTTTTTCTATATATGAATCTTGATCTCTATTTATAGGCTTAAAATATCGGGAGCACAAATTCCCACAAATGCATTTTATTCTACCATACAAAATAAATTTAATCTCTCCTTTTCAGTGAACATTAGATTGCTTCCATTCCTTTTGCTATTTTAAACACTAGAATGAAAATTTTCATACATAAATATTTGTGAACACCTTTAATTTCTTCAGAATAAAATTTTATTGGTTTGTTTTCTATAAATTGATCTCATTTTTCTCAATAAGAACATTTATATTTTAGGATTTATAAGATATGATATTTTAACTGATCATATATAGTAACATAATTTTCCTCGTAAAGGTAGACTTTAGTAATCCAAAGTTTATCCTCAGCTAAATTTTATGTATTTTCTGAAAAGAGACTTAGTACAAGTACCAATTTTCTATTACATTGTCCATTCTAATCTCCAGGCCATTGCTGCAAATTGCAATTTCCATTTTTTTTTCAAACTGGGAAGTGAGATGTTATAGCAGAAAGAGTGGGCTCTTAAGACAGATAGATGTGGATTGTCATCCTACATCAGTTGCTTACTAGATGCAGACAGTAGTTAAATTAGCTGATCTCAGTTCCTTAGTTTCCTCATTGTATTCTGATATTAATAGTACTCAACTTGTGGCTCTTGGAAAAAGTAATATGAGATATGACAAATCATGTGCCCTTTATCAGGCTGGGAAAGTCCCTCTATCTGTGCTTTACTGACGGTTTCTATCATGAATAGAAATTGAATTTTGTCAAATGATTTTTCTGCCTTTATTGAGATTATAATGTATTTTCTTTTTTTTTTTTAACGTTTATTTATTTTTGAGACAGAGAGAGACAGAGCATGAATGGGGGAGGGTCAGAGAGAGAGAGACACAGAATCTGAAACAGGCTCCAGGCTCTGAGCTGTCAGCACAGAGCCTGACGCGGGGCTTGAACTCACGGACCATGAGATCATGACCTGAGCCAAAGTCTCGGACGCTTAACCGACCAAGCCACCCAGGCGCCCCAGTATTTTCTTTTTTTTAAGTTTATTTATTTATTTTGAGAGAGAGAGAGAGAGAGCAGGGGAGGGGCAGAGACAGGGAGAGAGAGAGAATCCCAAGCAGGCTCTGCACCATCAGCACAGAGCCTGATGCGGGGCTCAGACTCATAAACCAAAGATCATGACCTGAGCCAAAATCAAGTGTCAGATACTTAACTGACAGGGCCCCCAATAATGTATTTTCTTATTTAGTCTGTTATTATGATAAATTATATTGATTGACTTTTTGAATATTGAACTAGCCTTGCATTCCTAGATCAACTTCAGTTGATTTTGATGTATTATCCTTTACATATATATACATATTGCTAGATTCAATTTGTTAATATTTTTTTGTGGATTTTTGCATCAATGTTCATTAGGGATGATATTGGTTTATAGTTTTCTCTCTTTTTTTTCCTTTCTTTTTTGTCTATAGTTTTCTTCTAATGTCTGTCTAGTTTTGTTATCAATTATCAGGCTAATACTGGTCTTATAAAACTTATTTGGAAGTTTTGGGGCGCCTCGGTGGCTCAGTCGGTTGAGCATCCGACTTCAGCTCAGGTCACGATCTCGCGGTCTGTGAGTTCGAGCCCCGCATCAGGCTCTGGGCTGATGGCTCAGAGCCTGGAGCCTGCTTCTGATTCTGTGTCTCCCTCTCTCTGACCCTCCCCCGTTCATGCTCTGTCTCTCTCTGCCTCAAAAATAAATAAATGTTAAAAAAAATTTTTTTTTAATTTATTTGGAAGTTTCTCTCCGTTTTAATTTTCTAGGAGAGAATGTGTAGAATTGGTATTATTTCTCCCTTAAATTCCTGGTCAAATTCAAAACATAAACCTGTTTTGGCCTGGATTTCATTTTCTGAAAGGTTTTAAACACATAGAATATATAAACACATTTAATTTCTTTAGCATACATAACATTAAAGTTATTTATTTCTTCTTACGTGAGTTTTGGCACTTCTTGGTATTTTTCAAGAGAGTGATGCATTTCATCTCATTGAGTTTATGAACATAGAGTCATTCATAATATTCTATAATTATCCTTTTATTAGGGGGTCGGTATTGATGTCTCCTCTTTTATTCTTGAAATTGAAATTTATGCCTTCTATCTTTTTTACTTGGCCAGTCTCACTAGTGGTTTATCAATTTGATTGTTTTTCTCAAAGAAACAGTTTTTAGTTCCATTGATTTTCTTTATTTTTAATTTCATTGATTTATTCTCCAATTTTGTTATTGTAATTTTTGTTTGCTTTGGGTTTAACATGCTCTTTTTTCTACTTTCTTAAAGTGGAAACTTAGGTTAAGATTTTAGATGTAAGCTTTTCTAATATAAATATTAAATGGTATAAGTTTCTCTCAACAATATTTTAGTTGTATCCCACAAAACTGGATATACTGTACTTTAATTTTTGTTCAGTACAAAATATTTTTTCATTTACTTTAAGACTTTCTCCTTTGACTCATGAGTTATTTGAAATTTGATGAATATATTTGATTAATATATAAACATTTAGGGATTGTTCCAGATATCTTACTGTTAACATTATTCCACTATAGTCAAACAATATACTTTACATGACATTTATTATCTTAAATTTAAATTTTTTAGAGTTAAGAATATGATCTATCTTAGCAAATGTTCTATATGCACTTGAGTAGAGTATATATTCTGGTCTTGTCATGTGGGTTCTTTTATAAATGTAATTAAATTAAGTTAGTTGGTAGTTGATCAGGTCATCTATATCCTTACTAATTCTCTGCCTGCTTTTTCTCTCAGTTAATGAGAAAGGAGAGCTGAAGTCTCCCAACTATAATTGTGCACCGATCTATTTATCCCTTCAGATCTATCAGTTTTCGCTTTATGTCGTTTGAAACTCTTTTTTAAGCATGTACCCATTAAAGATTATTATGTCTTCCTAGAGATTTGAATTCTTTATTATTATGCAATATTCCTTTTTATACTTGATAATCTTCCTTCTTCTGAAGTCTGTTTTGTCTGAAATTGCCATAGCCACCATATATATATAGATGGTGGGGTTAGGTGGGGCTCTTGATCTTGGGGTTGTGAGTTTGAGGGCCTAATTAGGCATAGAGACTACTTTAAAAAATCAATGAACTATTTTGATTAGTGTTTACATAGTATGTTTTTTTTCTGTCTCCTTTTACTTTTAACACTTTTATCTCTTTATATTTGAAGTGGGTTTCTTGGGGCACCTGGGTGGCTCAGTCAGTTAAGCATCCAACTCTTGGTTTCAGTTCAGGTCATGATCTCATGGTTCGTGAGTTTGAGCCTCACATTGGGCTCCGTGCTGACAATGCAGAGCCTGCTTGGGATCCTCTGTCTCCCTGTCTCTCTGTCTTTCCCATGCTCTCTCTCTCTCTCTCTCTCTCAAAATAAATGAATAAACTTTAAAATCATCTCCATTTAAAAAACAATAAAGTGGGTTTATTTTATACAATATATAGTTGGATAGTGTTTTTTAAATAATCCAATCTGACAATCCCTTCTAACTGCTGTTTAGATCATTCACATTAATGTGATTATTGATATGTATGTATTAAAAGCTACCATTTTACTAGCTGTTTTCTACTTGTTCTACTTACTGTTTTTTGTTCTCTCCTTTTCTGTCTCTGTCTGTATGCTTAAGTGAGCATCTTTTATGATTCTTTTTTTATCTCCTTTATTTATTTATTGTTTTATCTTTTAGTCAAATTTTCTGGTTGTTGCCCTAGGAATTACAAGATGCATTGTAAATAATATGAGTCTACCTCACATAATATACCACTTCAGTGTAGTTTTAAGACTTTATGTTTCCAATTTCTCCCTTGCTTCCTTTTGCTATCAATGTCACATATTTTACTTTTACATATGCTATGGACATGCACTACATTGTTGCAATTTTTGGTTTAAACTGCCAATTGTGAGAATTAAAAATAAAAGTGAATTTTATTTCACTCTCTTAGTTTTCTATGACTGTCATAACAACTTACCCCAAACCTGGTGATTTGAAACAAACAAAAATAGTCACTCACAGCTCTGGAGACTTAGAGTTCTGAAATCAAGGTGTTAGCAAAGTCATACTCTCTCTGAAAGCTCTAACAGAGAATTCTTTTTTGCCCCTTCATAGTTTCTGGTGTCTTCTGGAAATCCTTGGCGTTCCTTGGCTTGTGACTGCATCACTTCAATCTTTGCTTCTCATCACATGGCTTTCTTCCCTATGTGTATCTCTGTGTGTCCTTCCCTTTTCTTGTAAGGACACCAGTCTTGGGATTTAGGGTCCACCCTAATCTAGTATTACCTTATATTAATTTAAATAATTACATTTTCGAAGACTCTATTACCAAATAAGGTCACATTCTGAGGTTCTCAGTAGACATGAACTTTGGGGAGAGAAGATTCAACCCAATACACTTACCTTCATTTAATGCATTTCTAATATTTACCATTGTTTTGATGAGGATCCAGGTTTCTGACCTGTATCACAATCCTTTTTCTGAAGTGCTTTCATTAACATTTCTATTAGAGTATGTCCACTGGCAAAGCACCTCTTCTGTTTTCGCTTGTCTAAAACATATGTTTATTTCTTTTAATATTTAAAGGATATCTTTTCAGCTGACAGGTTTTTTTTAAAGCACTTTAAAAATGCCACACTACTGTCTTCTTGCTTGCATACTTTCTGATGAGAAGTCTGCTGTAATTCTTATTCATGGGCCTCTGTCAATTTGGGTCTTTCCCTTCTAGCTGCCTTCAAAAAATTTTTTCCCATCTTTATAGCAGTTTGAATATAATATGCCTAGGGTTTTGTAGGTGGTTTGTTTTGTTTTGTTTTTGTATTAATCCTCCTTAGGGTTCTCTGAACTTCTCAATGTATCATAAGTTTTGGAAAATTATCAGCTGTTATTTCTTCAAATATATATATTTGCTCTGTTTATTCTGTCTCTTCCTTCTAGGATTCTAATAATGTGTATGTTAAATAGTTTGATATTATGTCATAGCTCTTGGATGCTCCATTCTTTTTTTCTTAACTTTTTTTTTGGTTCTTGTGGTTTGATTTGGGTAATTTCTATTGACCTATCTTTAAGTTCACCAATTATTTCTTCAGCTGTGTCAAGTCTACTGACAAAATTGTTAAAGGCATTTTTCATCTTTATTATAGTGCTTTTTATTTCTCACATTTTTATTTGATCTTTTCTTACAGTTTCCATCACTTTGCTGAAATTAACTGTCTGATCTTGTATATTGTTTACTTTTTTAAATGTTTATTTATTTATTTTGAGACAGAAAGAGAGAGCATGTGCAAGAGAACAGGGGAGGGGCAGAGAAAGGGAGAGAGAGAATCCCAAGCAGGATCTGAGCTGTCATCACTGGAGCCTGACACAGGGCTCAATCTTCTAAATCATGAGACCGTGACCTGAGCTGAAATCAAGAGTCAGATGCTTGACCAACTGAGCCACCCAGGTGCCCCTATTGTTTACTTTTGCTAATAAAATGTCTAACCTATTGATTATTTTTATTTTAAATTCCTCGTTTGATAGTTTTATTTATTTCTTTTTTTTAATTTTTTTTTTCAACGTTTGGGACAGAGAGAGACAGAGCATGAACGGGGGAGGGGCAGAGAGAGAGGGAGCTTTATTTTAAATTCCTCGTTTGATAGTTTTAATCTCTCTCAAATCTGGATCTGGTTCTGGTGTTTATATTGCCTCTTCAGAATGTATTTTTCCTTATCTTTCGTATACATTATAACTTTTTGTTGAAAGCTGGACATGTATAGGGTAGTAAATACTGAAGTATAAATTTATCTGCTTGGAGATGAACACGACGTTCTTTATACTAACTCTTTAGTGTGAGGGTTAATCTAGTGAGCAATTGGACTTGAGTCCATTTTTCCCATGGTCATCCTGAGTGACTACACGCTCCAAATTACTCTGATATTTTGTGGTTAGGGTGCGGACTAGTGTGTACTAGTGAAATGTGCCCACATTTCTGCTCCCTTTTACCTTTGTGTTTTCCATTTTCCCTGCTCTCTAGAGATAATCTGTTTCTTCAAGATCTCCCAGCTGTATTCCACTGTTATTTTTACTCAGTGCTTGATAGTGGGCCAGTGGGGGACAACGAAGAGGTATTCTCTGATGTTCTGGTTAACCCTTCATCTTAGATACCATGAACCTGGGTCTTGGAAGTGTGGCCTTCACGAGTGCTCCTGCCCCTCCTCCAGCTGTACAGCTGGGCCTAGAGTATATTCCTGCTCCCCAACCGCAAGGAGTAGGACTTTTTTTTGCCTTGTTCCCTTCCTGTGGTGTAATGGGATTCCACAGTCCTCTAAGGTGACAATTTTCATAGCTCTTGCCCTTGCAGATGGCAGCTTTTGTTCTGTAGTAAAAACACAGGAAATGGATCTTGGAAGAGTTTTGACAGTTGCTGCTACTCCTTTTCCCCGTTATTTGCCCTCCACCCCAGCTTGGCCTCAAATAGCATCATTAGGGAAGCTGTCAAAGAATGTTTCCTGTGGGCATCTGGTTGAGTTCATGCAAGGAAAGCAAGAGGATGCAAACCTTGTGTCTACGGCCCTCAGGGACTTCACACTCTTATGCTAGCCTATACTTAGCCTTGAACAATTTATTATATAGTTTTAACTGAGTCTTCTTATAGGTTTACAAGGTATTTAGTGGTTTCTGCCTTAAGTTAAAAAAACCACGGCTCGTGTGGTTGTCTGTCTCTCCAGTTTTGTTTCATTGGTTGCCTTGAAACCTCAATTTCCTTATGGGTTCAAGAAAAGTAATTAATTTGCATTTTTTCCTGCTTTTTGTTGTTGGAATAATGATGGGAACAACATGCTTCCCAGCTCATTAAGTCTCTAAGTTGAAATTCAAAGTCTACATAACCACTTTTTTAAACTATTTGGCAGTTTCTAATAAAGTTAAACATGTGGTTTCTCTGTGACCCAATAATTCCACTCCTAGGAATAGTCTCAAGAAAATGGATGCATGGTTCACCAAAAGACTTGTATGAGGAGGTTCAAAAAAGATTTTTTCAGAATAGCTCAAAGAAACAGTATGCCTATAAACAGGAAAATGGATAACAAATGGTGGTTTATCAGACAGTGCAATGCTACACGATAATCCAAAAAAAAAAAAACCATACAAATTACTGATCCACATTATAACATTGATGAATCTAAATAAACATTTTGTTGAATGAAAGAATCCAGGCACAAAAGAATACATATTGTGTGTTTTCTTTAAATGAAGTTCAAAAATAGGAAAAACCAAACTATGGTAATCAAATGAGAACAGTAGTTACTTCTGTGGGTTGAGGGCACTATTATCTGGAATGAAGCATGAAAGAATTTTCTGGGGCTGGTGGAAATGTTCTATATAATTCATTTAATAGTATATATATATATATATATATATACATATATATATGTAAAAATTTATCAACCTATACACTTAAGATCTGTGCATTTTACTAAAGGTGAATTATAATTCAATTTTAAAAATAAAATGAAAAAAAAAAAGGGTCACCTGGGTGGTTCAGTTAGTCTGGTGTCCAACTCTTGATTTCAGCTCAGGTCATGATCTCGTGGTTGGTGGGATCGAGCTTCATGCTGTCAGCACAGAGCCTGCTTGGAATTTTCTCTCTCCCTCTCTCTCTCTGCCCCTCCCCAACTCATTCTCTCTAAATAAATAAATAAATAAATAATAAGGTGAAAGGGATAAAAGCAGGAGGCACCCTAAATATTAAGTCACTAAGACTTAAGTATTTTTTCCCCATTTTTGCATGTCTCTACTTCTTTTTTTTAACGTTTTATTTATTTACTTTGATTGAGAGAGCAGGTGAGCACAGGAGCAGGGGAGGAGAGGAGAGATAAGAGATTCTGATAATGCAGAGCCTGATTCAGGGCTCAAACCACGAGATCAGGAGCTGAGCCAAAGTCAAGAGTTGGATGCCCAACTAACAACCACTCAGGCACCCCTGCACCTTTCACCTTCTCTGCCACAATAACAGTTCAGTACATATCACCTTTTGCAAATCATATCAAGTCACTTTCTTTGCAACATTTCCTTTGAAGGATGAATGCAATTTGTGTGAGCATACATTTTTAACTGGGGAGGGAACCATGTCTGAGGACACTGCCCCTTGGATAATGAGATGGCAGGTTGGTATCCCAGGCAAAACAGGTGGCAGAAATCTCAAGCATTTGGTCTTCCCAGCCAAAGGAAAACAAGCTCAGAGTATTTGGGTTGTTCCAGTGCTACAGAAGAAAGGACCCAGAGATCTCTGGGAAAGGAATGAACTTTGAGAGCTGCACAGCTACCAGGAAAGCTGTTGGATTCTGAGTTCTGCTAGGAGCCCTCTCACCTATGGCTGTTATCTCCTATCTCTAGTCATTCTTGCTATGTTGCAAGGAGTGGAGGGGGTAAACCCAGCTGGGTGCTGCCAAGTTCTAGCCGATTAATTCTATGTTGCCTGGTGATGTTTCTAAACTAAACTCTATCCCCAACTCACAACCCCAAGATCCAGAATCACATGCTCTACTGACTGAGCCAGCCAGGCACCATGTAGTGTGGTGATTTTTATTTCAAGCACAACCTCATTAGTTGTCCAGAGGAGACAGCAGGGCATCAGCTGCCCCTGGGGCACAGGCTAGGCTGTGTGAAGCTGTGCCAGGCCTGTCTTTCTGGTCAGCGTCCTTGGGGACAAAAGTAACTGAGTTCTCCGACATCAGGGGCCTCTCTCCTGCTATGGACCAGCAGAGAGCTCAGATGTCTGCTTGGAAGCCAGGCTTTGGTGTGAGAATGGGAAGGAATGATGGTAGAGTATCAATAATGTCCCATAAACCACTTTCAAGGTTAGGGCAGGCTGGAAGCAAGGGACATCTGGAAGGTAATAGCCTGGATTTTAGAGAAGCATCAGCTTTGAGAAACTGATAAAAAAATCTGTAGATCCAGAAAATGCAAATACACACATGCACAGAATCTTTATGCAATTGAAAATTGTGAAACTCATCCCCAGGGTCCCTAAGAGGCTATGTGCCTTAGATTAAAACAATTTTGGGGGGTGTCTGGATGACTCAGTCGGTTAAGCGTCCAACTTCAGCTCAGGTCATGATCTCACAGTTCGTGGGTTCCAGCCCAGAGTTCGCTCTGTGCTAACAGCTCAGAGCCTGGAGCCTGCTTTAGATTCTGTGTTTCCTCTCTCTGCCCCTCCCCCACTCGTGCGCACGTGCTCTCTCGTGCGCGCGCTCTCTCTCTCTCAAAAATAAATACATATTAAAAAATTAAAAACAAAAATGAAAACAATTTTGTTTACTCCAGGAATGTAGTCTGAGAACTACAACCAGAGCAAAGTAACATATTGTTATTTTTTAATTATATGTTAATATGTTACAATCTGTAACACATTGTAAAGATACAGAGTTTTAGAGCTTGGGGAAAATGCCTGAAACAGTTCATAGAGAAGGAGCTGTGTTTGAAGCACTTTGAGCGTTATGGATGGTGAGGACACTGAATCAGTTTGGGCAGGCAGGCATTATTAAATAAAACGGGGAAAAAAGAGGTGTATCAGGTATGGGGAGGGATGGTAGATTAGATTTGAGTAATGTTAAGGTCAGGTACTTGGGGGATATCCATGTAGAAATGCCCAACAGGCAGTTGAAAAAGGATTTGTCCTCAGTAAACAAGCTAGAACTGCAGATATGGGTTTGGGAGTCATTGCCTTGAAGATGGCTGCTGAAGGCACGGAGGTACATGAAATCAACCAAAGAGAGTTGACTAAGGAAAGAAGAGTAAAGCAGGATTCTTGTGATGCTTGATACTTATAAGAAATATAGAAGATTATAAAATATCCACGAAAGATTCAAAACATCTAGGTTAGTTATAGGCATTGTTTCTCCCTAAGTTTTATTAGCAATGATTTACAGAAATTCAATATTGGAATTGAGTTGGGCATCTATGAGTATTCTTAGAAAGTTCTTATTATGTTATTATGTATATTTTATTCTCTGTTTTTCTATCAACTACATAGATGAACTTGAAGTCATTAAAAAAAATCAACAACATGGGGCGCCTAGGCGGCTCATTCTTTTAAGCATCTAGATCTTGATTTTGGCTCAGGTCATGATGAGATCAAGCCCCTCATCTGGCTCTGAGCTAACAGTGTGGAACCTGCTTGGGATTCTCTCTCTCTCCCTCTCTCTCTGTCCCTCCCCTGCTCACACTCACTCATGCAGGTTCTCTAAATAAATAAATAAATAAATAAATAAATATTTTTTAAAAAATCAATAACATGTATATTTATGAACACCTGATATCAAAAAGGTAGATATGACAATCTCTTTTAAAGATTAATGTATACATTAAAAGATGCTTAATATCACTCATCATCAGGGAAATACAAACCAAAACTACAATGAGATATCACCTCACACCAGGCAGAATGGTTAAAACTAACAACACAGGAAACAACAGGTACTGGCGAGGATGCAGAGAAAGGGGAACCCTCTTACACTGTTGGTGGAAATGCAAACTGGTGCAGCCACTCTGTAAAACAGTATGGAGGTTGCTCAAAAAGTTAAAAATGCAATGTACTACCAGGATGACCCAGCAATTGCACTACTAGGTATTTACCCAAAGGAAACAAAAATACTGATTCAAAGGTATACACATAATAGCAACATTATCAACAAAGCCAAATTATGGAAAGAGCCCAGATGTCCATCAACTGATGAATGGATAAAAAAAGGTGCTATAGGGGCACCTGGGTGGCTCAGTCGGTTAAGTGTCCGACCTCAGCTCAGGTCACGATCTCACGGTCCGTGAGTTCGAGCCCTGCGTCGGGCTCTGGGTTGATGGCTCAGAACCTGGAGCCTGCTTCCGATTCTGTGTCTCCCTCTCTCTCTGCCCCTCCCCCGTTCATGCTCTGTCTCTCTCTGTCTCAAAAATAAAATAAACGTTAAAAAAAATTTTAAAAAAAGGTGCTATATATATGGACTGGACACTACTTCATATATATATATATATATATGAATAGTATATGTATTATATAATATATATGAATATTATATATGATGGAATATATATTAAAATTATAATGTGATGGAATATTTTATATATGGATTTTATACATGATGGAATATATATTAATATTATATATGATGGAATATTATATATATTAATATTATATGATGGAATATATATATGAATATTATATATATAGTGGAAAATTACTCAGCCATCAAAAAGAATGAAAACTTGCCATTTGCAACAACGTGGATGGCGCTAGGGTGTATTATGCTAAGTAAAATAAGTCAGCCAGAGAAAGACAAATACCATATGATTTCACTCAGATGTGAAATTTAAGAAATAAAACAAACATGGGAGGAGGTGGGAGAAGAAAACCAAGACACAGGCTCTTAACTATAGAGAACAAACAATGGTTATGGGAGGGGAGGTGGGCGGGGGGATGGGTTAAATAAGTGATGGTTATTAAGGAAGGCACTTGTGATGAACATTGGATATTGTGTGTTTGTGCTGAATCACTAAATTCTATATCTAAAACGAGTATTACACTGGATATTAGCAAGGTAGAATTTAAATAAAAACTTGGATGGGTGTCTGGGTGTCTCAGTCAGTTAAGTCTCTGACTTTGGCTCAGGTCATGATCTCGCAGTTTGTAGGTTTGAGCCCCCCATCAGGCTCTGTGCTAACAGCAGAGAGCCTGCAGCCTGCTTCAGATTCTGTGTCTCCCTCCCTCTCTGCCCCTCCCCTGCTCATGCTATGTCTCTCTCTGTCTCTCAAAAATGAATAAATGTTAAAAAAATTTTTTAAACAAAACTTGGAAAGAAAAAAAAAGCATAAGTGTTGATGCATAAAAAAAATTGATGTCTAGATGTTTTTGTAGAAAGACATAAAATTCCTCATGGAAGATGGTTCCAAAAAGGTTTACTCTAAGAAACTAATGTATGATTTGTGGAAATCCAAATTGAAAAACTGAATTTTCAATGTGTGGGAATTTTAAATAATATGGTTTCTAAAGTTATATATACTGCTTTCTTATAAAGGCCTTAAAATTTGACTTCTAATTACTTGAAGCCAGTCCCCAAGGAACATGTTCATGGGATATACTATATATACACAGTGCAAACAGAACACAATAAAACATTTCCTTTGGTCTGAGTAATTTCTTGCAGGCCAGGGGAATGAGGTGGGGTGTGAAGCAGTGTCCAATCCATTCTTTTTTTTTTTTTTTTATCTCTGATGTGCGCATTCTGTCAGTATAGAACAATGTTGAATTATCACCATTATCATCATCAATATCATTATCATCATCAAAATCCATCATTAGTAGGCACCATTTATGCACTACACTTTGATACAACAGACATTTGCCCCTCAGAATCTACCTACATACGAATAGTTACATATGAATAGGTAACTTCCATCTCAAACCCTTGGCTGTATAATTATGATTTCATTTTCCACAAGCATGTGGGGAAGATTTCATAGGAAAAATCATTTGAGACTAAGTTTTCTTACCCTGCTTCTGTAAACAAAAATGTCTGGCTTTAAAAAAAAAAATCTTGCCTGGGGCGCCTGGATGACTCAGTCAGTTAAGCATCTGACTCTTGGTTTTGATTCAGGTCAATATTCTCACAGTTTATGAGTTCAAGCACCCCCTCCCCCCGTCTCCCCCTCCACCCTCATCAGGCTTTGCATTGACAGTGGAGAGCCTGCTTGGTGCTCTCTCTCTGCCCCTCCCCGCCTCTCTCTCTCAAAATAAATAAATAAACTTTAAAAATCTTGCATAATGTTGTTTTTAAAAGATGGGGTTTTTAAAGATTAAATTTGGTATAATCCGTCCAAATGGATTCAAAAAATAAAACTGGGGCGCATGGGTGGCTCAGTCGGTTGAGTGTCCAGCTTAGGTTCAGGTCATGATCTCACAGTCCATGGGTTCTAGCCCCTGCATTGGGCTTTGTGCTGATAGCTCAGAGACTGCAGCCTGCTTCAGATTCTGTGTCTCCCTCTCTCTCTGCCTCTCCCCCACTTGCACTCTCTCTCTCTCTCAAAAATAAAACTTAAAAAAAAAGGAAACAAAACACAAGTTACTTTGAAAAGATGCAACATTTTTACATACTTGAACCAGGATTTTCCAAACTGAGTAATGAATACAGACACACATTAGATAATAATCTTATTACTTATTAAATACCTATTATGTGCTAACCTCTTACATGAATAACATCTAAGTTTCTTACATGTATTAACTCATTTGGTTCTCACAACCAATAAGACCACTTATTGTGCCCATTTTGTAGATCAAGAAACTGAGGCACAGAAAGTTTAATTCATATAATCATAATTGTTATTATTTTTAAATCATAATTGTTATTAAAATGATACTTTGTTACCTGATAATGACATCTTATATTTGTAAAGTGTTTTATAGTCTTCAAAGCACATGCATTCTTATCTTTTATTCTAATAATTCAAGGCACATGATTAATAGCAAACCCAATTTTCACTAAAAATCCCAAGTCTCCGGGCTTTGAGGAAATTAAAGTTTTTAAATTTCGATAGAAAGTTGGTACTGAAGTTAAACATAATTTTAAAAATCTAAATATAAATGGTGGAAAATAAGCCTAGAGGTCTTAAAAGAGGAAATTTTTTTTGCCTTGGCGATAAATGAAATGTTTTGTTGACTAACCTTAAGGAATTTATTTCTTCAAAGGAAACAAAATGAGGAAAAATTAAATCAGAGTAACTGGTGTGATTGTGAAAACCCTTACAGCACATAAAGGAAACATCTATTCATATTTTATTTCAATAACACAAAGCAATGATGAAAATTTTTAAATCTAATTTTCATGTAAATTGCTGATCTACTTAAAATACACACAAACACACAATATCAGCACATGGGAAACTTTATCTAACAGAAAATCCAAATGATTTCACATGCTTGTGGCAAAGTTACTTCATTGCTATGGAATATATGACCTATTTTCACCTGGTCCAGATTCCTATTGTACAATTCTCTATAATATGGGTGCCTGGCAACAGATGAAATAATCAGAGGTCACTGTATAAGACAGGGCTTCTCCAACTTTAATGTGCATGTAAATCACCTGCATTTTCAGCAAGCTCTTAGGTGATGCCCAAGCTCCCCCTCCCCACCCCGAGTCCATCCAGGCTATTCCCACCTAGCAATCAGAGCTGCCTGGCCCCTAACTAGTAGGTTAAAAGTCCTTTCTTAAATGTACCAAGAAAAAGTCTACATCTTGTCTCAAAAATTCATTCCAGCATTAACACTTCTTTCAGCCTTTATACCTCACCTATGCTTCCCCTAATGTAAAGTCGAAAGGTAAGACAAATTACTACCTTTTTTGGTACGCAAGAGCCCTCCAGCTATAAAATTCTTCAAGCTGTGAAATTCTCATTTCCTTTTAGTATTTTCCAACACTCTTATCTTGGTAGTTTTCAATTCAAATCAATTTAGTTCCTGCTTAAGGTCTAATATAGCCCGAGGCTAGGTATTATGAAGAAATCCAAAGGGAGTAAGGTTCTTGCCCTCCTCAAACTTACAATCTAATGGGAAGATAAATTGTAGTATAAGGCAGAAAGCTTTGTAGCATTTTGTTTACTTTTAAAATGGTTATTAAAAAAAAAAAAGAAACTTTTCTATGGCCACACAACCTGTGCTTGAACAGGTCTAGGAACAGGGTTCTCGTTACTTGATCCAATCCCCTTATTCCATTTCGAACATTAGCTCCCTGAGGTCATGGTCCAAGTTTTTCAATTCTGTGCTAGAAACCAGGCTGGGACCTAGCATATAGTATGCCCTCAATAAATGTTTAATAGATGAAGAAGGGCCATAAAGAACATCTATGGGAGCAGAGATAACAAAAAGTTTCTTTAAAGACTGAAACTAATAATACACTGTGTTAACTAACTGGAATTAAAATAAAAACTTAAAAAGCCAAAAAAAAAAACACTTCTCTGGCAACTATATATCTTTAATACTGAAAAAAAAAAAAACCCTATCCAATTTGTTGATTTTTTTTTTTAATTTTTTTTTTCAACGTTTATTTATTTTTTGGGATAGAGAGAGACAGAGCATGAACGGGCGAGGGTCAGAGAGAGAGGGAGACACAGAATCGGAAACAGGCTCCAGGCTCTGAGCCATCAGCCCAGAGCCCAACGCGGGGCTCGAACTCACGGACCGCGAGATCGTGACCTGGCTGATGTCGGACGCTTAACCGACTGCGCCACCCAGGCGCCCCACCAATTTGTTGATTTTATATGCCCAAAGTATAAAATTGATGCTCAAATAAATTCTAAATTTCAAAGACAAAAAAAAAAAAAAGGTCATTGCATGGCCATGGACCCTAAAGAGATGGGCATTTGAGGTAGAGAAACCAGAGAAGCAAAGACATGGAGGTTAGATGCCCAGAGTTGCTTCTTTTCTCCTGAATTACTCCAAGTTTTGTCCCTCTCACATGTTGTACCAGACCACATATCTCTTTCCAAATAGGAAGAGTAAACCTACATATTTGTTTCTGTTAGAGCATGATTTAGACTTTTGTGCCATATTTCCAAAGCAAAGATCCAGACTAGTTCACCTGTGAGACCTCTCCCATCTCAAACGGCCTATGGTGATGATAGAAACATGAACCTGTTGTCACCAGTTCAGTTCTGGAAACCTTTCTACCAAATCTGTAATTAGCCAGTCAGGGGCACTTTGAAGTGGGGTATTGTGTTTTTCTATCCTTTTGTACATATTATAAATTCCATTACCATGCCTCTTACTTAATACTTGCCGAGCCCATGCTATGTGCCAGGCACTCTATGTAGATCGCCCCCATGAATTCTCAAAGCAACTTTAAGGCATAAATACTATTATTAACTCTGTTTTGCAGATGAGGAAACTGAGGCTTCAAAATGTTATCCCAAAGTTTCCGTTCAGTTATCCACTGAATAAGCCACCTTCCCCACACTAATGTATGATTCAATTGCCTGCTCACAACTCTGCTTACTTGATTCATTCCAAGCATTTCTTGGTAATCCACTTGGCATCCTGAACTGAAATCTCCTCATCTTTCTCCTTAAGTGAGACGTGTAAATATAAATATCAAGGTCTTACATGCATTCTTTATTTTTTAATCTTGCAACTTCTTGTTTCACAAACTGAACTTAGACTAGAGAGACAAGCATTTTTTTTTCAAAGTAGACACAGAGCCCAACACTGAGCCTGAACTCACAATCCTGAGATCAAGACCTGAGCTGAGATAAAGAGTGCAACACTTAACCGACTGAGCCACCCCAAGAATTTTATAAAATAGAGAGTAATGAGATCTCATCACTGGAGATGCTCAAGCCAAGCCTATATTGCTAGATCTCCTGTGGAGAGGACTGATTCAGGTCTTAAGTGAAGATCACTGAAATTATTTCTACAGTTCCTTTCAGCCCTGAGATTTTACTGTTTTACCAATGTCATTATATATCTGAAAATAAAGTACGTGTAAGACCATGGAAATTTCATATTTCATGTGGCTGCATCAGTCCCAATATATCAATGCATGGTTTAATATTAATCTACTATGTAAATTTCCTTATTTTATGTTATTTATCTTATTTAAAGATTTCAAAATTTTTATTTTGAAACCATTATAGATACACAGGAAATTGCAAAGAAATGTACAGACGACTGTCATTACATTTTTAAATGAAAAATATATGGGATTTTTAATTTCAAAAGTAGTACATGTTCTCTAAAAAAATTTCACATAAGTCAAAAATACATAAAAAGTAAATGAAGTATCTTTACCATCATATAACACTGTCCTCAGCACCACTGTTAACAGTTTGGTGTGTGTCCTTCCAGTCTTTTGTTAAATTGCATACATGGTGGCCAAATGAAAGCTTAACAAACAATCAACGGCCCCAAATATAATAGTAGCTTCTGTTTATGAGTACTTATGATGTACCAGGATGTACGTGGGCATTTGTACACATGTTCACAACAATCCAATATAGAAAGTACTTACTAAGATTTGCGGGTGAGGAAACTGATACTTAAGGTTGCATGGCTGCTTAAGTAGGACTGGAATTTAACCCAGGTCTATCTGACTCTGAAGACCATAATCTTTTCAACTCACTCTCCTGCATAGAATTTTCCATGGAATGAGAGAGAACACCAAATAGAGGGAGATATCTCTATCTTTTGAATTTCTGAAGAATTCAGTCAAATCAGCATTAAAGAAAAAAACACACAAAAAACCCCACAAAAGTTACTGTTAACATTAGTCAAACCACTTTCTTGGAATTCTGCTTATAAAAAGAGTCAAATTACTGACTATTCCACCAATTGTCCCTCCCATGAGTGGCCCCAGCATAAGAGCATGTGGTGCCCATCAGGCTAGGATTTCTCAGCATCAGTTCTGGCTCAAGCGTGATATAGATCAGCATCTCTTAACCAGTGTCTTTAGTCTTAGATTTGAGAAGAGGGGTCTCACAGGAAATCACACCCTTCCCCTAGACTATCCCACGGACAATATAAAGCCATTGTTAAAATGTGAGTTTCTTTTTATGAATGTGATTGTCAGAATGGAAGGGGGCTGGCTTCCACCAATGACCTCTCCAGGAGGGGCACATTAGGTCCTTGACCCTGCCATCATGAAGCCTGATACTCCCAGTGGCAGCTGATCCCCCTGCCTACTAAAGCTGAATGGGGACATAACCTTGAGGTGTACAGTCTGCTCTCACCAACAACCCAGGCTGAAGTCTGTGCAACAGGAAAAATACAAGATCCAGCACTTTAGTCAGGTCCACAGAGAAAGAAGAAATTAAGAAGGAACATTTCAGCTGAACTTGGGAGGACATTTCTGTCCAGCAGTTTTGGTGCAAACATTTCCTGACTTGAGAAAAATAGCCTACGGGCACATAAATGTGACAGCATGGCCTCTTGGCCCGTGCTGATCTTAACATTGTCTTTTCCCGTAAAAGCAGTGGTTCCAAAAGTTTCCACCTTTTGGTGGCGTTGGCTGTTTCCGTGCAGACAGCGGCAATTCTGCCTCTTCCTTTCCCAGGCTATAAATCCTCTCAAAGGCAAATGAGTGAGAATGAAATCATTTAGGAATAACCCTGAATCTATGAGATTTCTAACACAGGGATTATGGGGAAAGAAATCATTCACAAACTTCAGGGCTCTATTACAGTTAATAAATTGCTTTCAGTACAACCTCCCAAACATCAGTTAGTTGCAACATGAAGGTAAGAATGTCCAGCTAGTGAATAATATGTTTCCAAATAGAAGTGTTATGCAAATTTAATTATATTAATTTAAATAAATATTTTGTGTGTGTCTATTATCACATTATAATGTACCATATAAAAAAATGACTCCATCCTTTCTCCCTGAAAATTATTCCTGTATGTCCTGTTTGTCAAAAATAGAGTACTGACACACTGCATTCTATATTATTTACTATAAACTAAATTTTCAGTCATATTATTTCGTTAAGGAATTCAGGCACCCGCTCAGGTTTGGGAGTAGATAATTGCTAAGGTAATTATACTCTGGTTCTTGATATAAGCACTATTATAGAAATTGACATACACATGGAAAAATATTAAAAATGTCATTACATAATATCTTCAAAATGATAATGAAAATATGCATAATATTTCATAATATGCCCTTAATAGGTAGATATATCCTGACATAGGACACAGTTTTTCTCATTTGTGATGGTAAATAAACTACTTACCACTGACTCTCACAGAAAGCCTTGGATTTCTGGCTTTGTCAGCAGGACTTCCTGCTCCCTACTTTAGTTCCATCCTGGAATGGAAAGGAAGCTCTTTGGTAAAACAGACTGTTGACTGCCATGCCTAGTGGTGAGGACATGCCATTCCAGGAGATGCCTTGAGCATACTCAATGCCTAATGCTAGAGTCAAAAATTCTTTGATCTCTCAATGAATTCATTTTTCTAGAGTGGACATTTATAAGTGCCTGTGGACCAATCTTTTGGGAATACTCATGTAATCTCTAAGCAGCTGTTCTGGGATTCCTCAGAGTGCAACCACAACTCAAGAGCAGCAGACTGAATAGAAGGCACAGAGGTGATGAACAATTAATTCTCTCTTGGGTTCATTAAAGTCATGGCAATAATCTTTTCCCAGCATGCAATGAGGATTTCAGCGTCCTTTCTCTTTAGGGACATTGATGAGTAAAGTTCAGTACTAGATTGCTTCTATTAAGAAGTTGAGGGTGGTAGAAGCCTATGAGATTGGCTTCTTCTCATTATCATCAGGAAGAAGAGAGGCAAGTAAGTGTGGGTGTGGGCTTATTTCGTTGGATTCTATGCAGCATGAGGAGTTTTCCCCTTACACTTGGACTCCATGACAGTTTATGCTGTGCAACTGGATGGTGTTTTAGAGCTATAAAACCTACTCTGTTGGCACTAAGCTTCTCCTAGTTAGGGCTGCTCTCCTGGACACGGTGCTTCCTTCTTCCCCCACCAGCATCCTTATGTCTTCATGTCCCCAGATTTCTGGCCTTGCCAGTGCTCATGACCTGATGATTACATTATTGATACAGTGTTTTAAAGGAGAAAAAGGCAGAGCCATCAAACAGCTCTGTAGGTCACAGGTGGGAAGAAGGATGTAAGTTTGGAAATTTTGCAGTATTTTACTTCACCAAAATTAGGATAAAAACATTAGACAATGTCAAGAGTTAAGTGTCTAAAGCTCAAACACTTCTCTAGTGACATGAGTTTTTCCATATATGAAGGAGAAATACAGGAGTGGTACTTATTAAAGACTTTAGAATCATTAGTCCTCAGGGAAATGCAAACCAAAATCACAGTGATTTAGTATTTCACACATACTAGGATGGGTATACTAAAAAGAACCTATAATAACATGTTGGTGAGGAAGTAGAGAAATTAGAATCCTCATACACTGCCCTTAGCAATGTAAAATGGCACCACTGTTTTGAAAACAACTTGTCAGTTCTTCACAATGGTAAACATAAAGCTACCATATGATCCACAATTCCACTCTTAGATGTAAACTCATTATAAATAAAAATGTATGTTCATAGCAGCAGTATTCATAACAGCCAAACAGTGGAAACAACCAAGATGTCTGTCAAATGATGAATGGATAAGTAAAATGTGGCATATCCATAAAACAGAAATCATTTAGCAATAAGAAGGAATGAAGTAACAATAGATACTACAATATGTATGAGACTTGGAAACATCCCAAGTGAAAGAAGCCAGACACACAAAACACATATTTATTTTATGATTTTATTTATATGAAACATCCAGAATAGGGCTATCCATAGATACAGAAAGCAGATTAGTGGTTGTCTAGCGCTGCTAAATTGGGAGAATATGGGGAATGAGCTTTTTTTTAATATGTTGGTACTGGGTATTGTGTGTGTGTGTGTGTGTGTGTGTGTGTGGGTGATGGTGTGGATTATGAAAATGTTCTCAGATATCAGTGGCTTAGAGAACACAGGGCATTTGAGATCATGGTGTGTGAAATGCTTGGCACAGGTATAGCTGTTTGTCCGGGTGGAATGGGCATTACAATTATCAGAAGATCATATATAGAAAGAGAGCATTGTTGTAACTGCAGCTAGAAGGTCCATGTTTCTATTGTGTAAGCAATTTTCCAAAATGAAAACTTTAATTGCTGATCTCATTCGAGAACCCACATTACCTAGCTAGCTTCCTCAGAGCACCCTTGACCTCCTTGTTTCTCAGGCTGTATATGATGGGGTTCAACATGGGGGTAATGACACAGAAGAGCACAGAGACCAGGATATCCGTGTCCAGGTTGTAGCCTATGTTGGTTCTGTCATAGTTAAAGTTGGCTGTTCCATAAAAGACCACCACCACAGTGAGGTGGGATGCGCAGGTAGAGAAGGCCTTGCTCCTGCCCTGAGCAGAGGGAATCCTAAGAATGGAAGAAATGATGAGTATGTAGGACACTCCAGTAAACAGACAGGGGCTCAGGCCAATGGTGGCACTGGCCACATGAAGCACAGACTCATTGAGAGAGGTGTCTGAACAGGAGAGCTTCAGGAGCAGAGGAATGTCACAGAGAAAGTGGCTGATTTGGTTGGGCCCACAGAGAGTCAGTGTGGCTGCCAGCACTGTGTGTGTCACAGAATTCACCAGCCCACACAGCCAGGACCCAGTCACCAAAAAAATACAGACCTTCACACGCATGAGGACGGGATATTGAAGAGGGTGGCAAATGGCTACATAGCGATCATAAGCCATAGCGGCCAATAAGACACCCTCAGTGCCAGCACATGAGACGAGGAAGAAAATCTGGGAGAGGCAGCCCTCATATGAGATGGTCTTCTTCTCCCGGAAGAAGTTCACCAGCATGACGGGGATGGTGGTGGATGTATAACAGATGTCCAAGAAACTCAGGTTGCTGAGGAAATAATACATTGGAGTGTGGAGAGCAGGACTGATTCTAGTGGCTGTTATAATGAGCATGTTCCCCAGGAACGTTGTCAGGTAAATGAGCAAAAAAACCAAGAAAAACAAGCCCTGTAGTTTGGGGTGGTTGGAAAATCCCAAGAAGATGAATTCAGTGACATCTGTCTGATTGTTCATTTCAAGTGGTGTCATAGCTACAAAACAATGAGAAAAAAAGAAGCCATAATGAAAATGCATGCAAAACACCCCCAAACATAAACTTACAGACCCATGTCAAATGATGTTGGATATAGAACGATCTGGATTGTGGAGGGAGAGGTGCAGGGGTGTCTTCAGAGAGATTACAACTTCTCAAACAGCAGATCTAGCCAGCTCAGGCCCATGGACCTCCCATGGATTTGCATGACTACTGGTGGATCAAAATAAATGCAGACTTGGTTAAACCCAACAATAAACCACTAACCTCTGAATTAGTGTGGCCTCATGTCTCATTGTCTTAGTAGTATCTACCTCCTACATTGCCCTTGTTGGTAAGCATCTCAATTTTTTCTAAGAAATAGTTTTATTGCAAAAAAACTTTTAAATGTTGAAAGATACAAACAAGAATCAAAGCCAGTGCTACCTTTAGGTGTTCACAAATGTAGTGTTGTGGGTTTGTTTTTGTTTTTGTTGTTGGCAGTTATGTAAATCTTAATCTCTATTTATACCTTTAAAATATTAGGAGCACTTGTGATGAGCACTGGATGATGTATGGAATTGTTGAATCCATACAACTTGAAACTTGAAACTATGATAACACTGTATGTTAACTGTACTGGAATTAAAATAAAATAAAATATTAGGAGCAAAATTTCCCAAATTAGAAAGGAAGAAGTTAACATTCACAGATGACATAATCCTATATATAGAAAATACCAGCGTTCACAAGAACACTATTATAGCTCATAAACAAACTCAAAAAAGTCACACACACACAAATCAGTTATGTTCCCATACACTAGCAATGGACAATCCAAAAAGGAAGTTAAATCAATTCCATTTACAATAATATCTAAGAGAATCAAGTGCTTACAATAAATCTTACTGAAGAAATGAAAGGTGTATACACTGAAAACTTTGAAACATTGGTAAAAGAAATTAAAGAATACATATCTAGTTGAAAAGGTACCTATGTTCATGGATAAAAAGACTTAACATTGTTAAGATGTTAATACTACCCAAAGTGATGTACAGGTTCAGTGCAATCTCTATCAAAATTTCAGTATCATTTTCTCACACAAAAAAAGAAAAAAATCAGCTTTCAAATTCATATTTATTGCAAGGAGCCCTGAATAACCAAAACAATTTTGAAAAAAAAAAAAGAATAAATCTGGAGGGCCCACATTTCCTTATTTCAAAACTTAGTACAATGCTACAGTAATTAAAACAGTATGGCACTGGCACAAGGACTGACATACAAACCAACAAAATAGAATGGAGAGTCCAGAAAGAAATTCTCACATATATAGCTAATGATTTTCAACAAAGGTGCCGAGACCATTCAATGAGGAAAACAGCTCTAGGAAAACTGGATATCTACATGCAAAAGAATGAAGTGCACAAAATTAACTCAAAATGGATCAAAGACCTAAACTTAGGAGCTAAAACTGTAAAACCCTTAGGAGAAAAATTGGGGAAAATCCATACGCCATGGGATTTGGCAACTATTTTATGGATATGGCACCAAAAGTATGGGCAACAAAAGAAAAAAATACATAAAGTGTACTTCATCAACATTAAGAAAGTGTCATCAAAGTACACTATCAAGAAAGTAAAAAAGACAACCTATAAAATAAGAGAAAATATTTGCAAATCATATACCTGATAAGGGACTAACATCAAAAATATATAAAGAACTCCTATAATCTAACCATAATCAAAAGAAGAACTCAATTTAAAAATGAGCAAAGGACTTGAATAGACATTTCTCCAAAGGCAAAATACAAATGGCCAATAAGAACATGAAAAGATGTTTGATATCATTAGTTTTAGGGAAATGCAAATCAAAAGCATGAGGTCACCTATCAGGACAGTTATAATGAAGAAAATGGAAAATAATATATGTTAGTGATTGTATGAAGAAATTGGAACCCTCATGCATTGCTAATGGGAATGTAAAATGGTGCATATACTGTGGGAAACAGTTTTCCAGTTCCTCAAAAAGTTAGACATAGAACTACCATATGACTCAACAATTCTACTCCTTAATATGTATCTAAAAGAATTGAAAGCAGAGACTCGAACAGATATTTGTATACCAGTGTTCATAGCATCATTATTCACCATAGCCAAAAACAACCTAAGTGTCCATCAACCGATGACAGGATAAACAAAAAATGTGGTATATGTATACAATGGTCTATTCAGCCATAAAAAGAAACAAAATCTTGATATACACTACAACATGAATGGATCTTGAAAACACTATGCTAACATTATGCTAAGCCAGACACAGACAAATATTGTATGATTTCACTTATATCATGTGCCTAGAACAGGCAAATTCATAGAGACAGAAGGTAAAGATTACCAGAGGCTGAAAGGAGGGTGGAATTGGGGGGAGTTATTGTTAAGGGCTCAGGGTTTACACTGAAGACAATGAAACAGTTTGGGGTGTAGATAGAAGTGATGGCTATACACACTGTGAATATATTTAGTGTCACTGAATTGTACACTTCCAAATGGCTAAAATGATGATTATTGTGTCTATTTTTCCACTATTTTAAAAATAGTAAAAAATAGTGAAAGCCCAATTTCCCAGGTATGCATTGCATTTCATCAAACAAAATAAATTTAGTATCTCTCCTTTGATTAAACATTCAGATGCTTCCATTTCTTTACTATTATAAATACTGGAATGGGCTTTTTCATAGAAAAATATATATGAGCATATCTGATTATCTCTTCAGAGTAAATTTTTAAGTCTCTGTGTTTTTAAATATACTGTTTTTTTTAGTCAGTTGGATTATTATCTTTTCAGGGCTTAAAAGATGTGAAAACGTTTAAGTAATCATATATACTTAGGTATGTTACCTTATTAAAGGTATCTTATTACCTTATTGAAGTAAACTTTATTAAACCAAGATTAATCCTCAAACATTGCATGCTTCCTGAAAAAATAATTGATACAATTACTAGCTTTCTGTTAACTTATCCATCTGATAGTTTCACAGCCGTTGAACTATATTTCTGCACGTTTTTCATTCTTGGAGGTGAGATATCTTGAGCCAGATAGACGTGGATTCAAATCCTGCTTCTTACCAGCTGTAGATGGTGGCTAAATCAGCTGACTGTTTCCCAGTTTGCTGGCTGCATTCTCATGTTAATAGTGTCTATACCAGAGTTTTTGGAAGAAGTAGCTGAGATAATATGAGTAATGTGCCTTGTATGTGACAGGTGTTCAATCAACTGTAGCTATTATTTTTAATACATACAAAAACTTTTCAAGATAAAATACTTTCTTTGACTCTGCCTTCCAAATTTTACAAATATGATCACTTTTCACTACAGTCGCTACTGACACCCCCATCCAAGCTACCATTTTCTCATTTGCCTCAACAACAGCAGCAGACCTTCACTTTCTTCCCATCCCCGTTCCCATTTAATCTGTCTCCACACAGCAGCAGCTGGAGCGTGTTTTTACAATGTAAGCTAAATCATGCCATTCCTAAACTCAAAACACTCCAAAGCTTTTCCATCTCACTTAGAATGAAATCTAAAGATCATAAAGCATATGGGACCTGACCTCTGACTGCCTTTCTGACATTACTTTCCACGGTTCTTCCCTTTTGCTCACTTAGCCTGAGCTACGCAGGACTGCTTTCTGTTTTTAGCCACACCAAAGACCTTCCGATCTCAAGGGCTTGTACTGGCTATTACCTCTGCCAGAAATACTTTCCCCCAGATATTTGCATGTCCCAGTTTCTATTTTCATTGAGGTTTTTCGTGAACTGTTACCTCCTCAGGGATGTTTTCTCTGACTCTTCTATTTAAAATGACAGTCCCATCACTTTTTACCTCTTTACCCTGCTTTATTTACTTCTTTCTATGGCACTTACGCTACACTTGACATGAAAGTATTGATCTATTCGCTTCTGTATAAGCTCTATGAGGCCAGGGGCTCAGCTTTGGTCATTCTCTACCCCTAATACCTAAGAGAGAGAACCTGGCGTACAGCTTGTGCTCAATGAATATTTGTTGAATGAATACATAAATCTATTCTTCTAGGTGGTTATGGAATTCATATTTCCTGAGAGAAAATCTAGTCTAATTCTTTTCCATTTTGCCTAATTATACTCAATTATTCTTCAATGTATCTCTCTCTTAACCTATGAATATCAGCCCATTGTGCCTAACAGTCTATTCTACTCTTTAGAGTGGAAAACTTTACACATTGGGAATTTAGGGTTTTTTTTTTTTTTCATGTTTATTTATATTTGAGAGAGAGCGCGCGCGTGCGTGCGCACGCTCAAGTCGGGGAGGGGCAGAGAGATAGAGACAGAATCTGAATGAAGCAAGCTCCAGGCTCTGAGCTGTCAGCACAGAGCCTGACCCGGGGCTCAAACCCACAAGCAGTGAGATCACGACCTGAGCCGAGGTCGGACGCTTAACTGACTGAGCCACCCAGGCACCCCTACACATTGGGAATTTTAACATCTTACTCTACATTGGCTTTTTATATAATAAATAATCCTCATTAGTAACAAAATAAAGATAAAACCTAGCTTATTTTTATTTCTCTCATATAGGTTATCTATTACAGCAAAAGCTAGCCTGTTAGAACCCACTGATATATATTACTTGATTGGCTTTTTTTTTTTTTTTTTTAATTTTTTTTTTCAACATTTATTTTTTTGGGGACAGAGAGAGACGGAGCATGAACGGGGGAGGGGCAGAGAGAGAGGGAGACACAGAATCGGAAACATGCTCCAAGCCATCAGCCCAGAGCCTGACGCGGGGCTCGAACTCACGGACCGCGAGATCGTGACCTGGCTGAAGTCGGACACTCAACCGACTGCGCCACCCAGGCGCCCCTACTTGATTGGCTTTTAAATGTATTCCCAAACCTGATTCTTCAAACTATTAAGGGGTAGAAGGGTTTATCAGATTACTTAATCAGCAATCTTGCTCTGTAACCTAAAGGGCAGCCTCCCTACAATTCTGTTCAATCCACATTAAACTGGAAATCATCTTGTTGGATGCTATCCTATTGAAAGCAGGGATGTCTCTAAGCCCTAAAATATATCTAGCCCCTCTCTATCTTAAAATCCTTTATTGGCCTACATTCTCTATCAGATGAAGTTCAGATTATTTCACATGGCTTCAGAAGGAAGATCCAGATTTGCCAAGTCCTAAAACATACCATTTTGGGGGTTTTCATTTTATTTTATTTTATTTTATTTTATTTTATTTTATTTTATTTTATTATTTATTTAAAATGTTAATTTATTTTGAGAGGGAGAGAAAGAGACAGAGTGAGTGGGAGAGGAACAGAGAGAAAGGGAGAGACAGAATACTAGGCAGGCTTTGCGCTGTCGGCACAGATCCAGAGCTCGAACCCACAAACTGTGAGATCATGACCTGAGCCAAAATCAAGAGCCAGACCTCAACTGACTGAGCCACCCAGGCACCCCTGGGGGCTTTCTTTTTTTTTTTTTTTAATGTGAAAATGTTTTACTTTAGTAAAATTTCTAGCAATATGATTATGCAAACAGGTTTCTAGGGCACCACTCAAGGCTATAGAAAAGTCCTTTGCAAACTAGAGCCCAGAAGCTTGTTTCAAATGCATTCATTAATGACAGATAGCCTACTACACTGGTTAAGTTGTGAGCTCTGGAGTTAGATTTTTTTGGAACAAAACTCATCTCTGTAATGCTTAAAGCATGAGACTTTGGGTAAGTTACTTATTCTCTTTGCTTAATATTTTCACGTCTAAAATAGGAATTGAAATAAAAAAGCTCATGTCTGTAATGGAATAATAAAAAAATGTACTCAAACCAAAAATATAAGTGGGCAAATGTAACATTTTAAAAAATAATTTAAAGGGCCTCCTGGGTGGCTCAGTCAATTAAGTGTCTGACCAGCTCAGGTCATGATCTTGTGGTCTGTGAGTTTGAGGCCTGCCTTGGTCTCTGTGCTGACAGCTCAGAGCCTGGAGCCTACTTCAGATTCTATGTCTCCCTCTCTCTCTGCCCCTCCCCTGCTCACGCTCTGCCTCTGCCTCTCCTTCTCTTTTCTCTCTCTCTGTCTCAAAAATAAATAATGTAAAAATAAAAATAATTTAAAAAGACTCTTACCATTTAGAGAAAAAAATAGCATGCATTAGAGAGCTTGTAACATAAGTAGAAATGAAATATATAACAATAGCAACACAAAGGGTGGGTGAAAAAGTGGTAAAATATTTTGTAATGTTCTTGCATTATGTATTGTTATAAAGTATTAATTCAAAATAGACTGTATTAAGTAAACAATGTATAATAAAATACATACAGTAAGCACTAAAAAATAATACAAAATATATCCAAAAACTGACAGAGGAGATGAAATGAAATAAAATAAAAATATAAACTCAGTTCAAAAGAAGGCACAAAGGATTAGAAAGGACAAATAGAAAAAAGGTAGTAAAATACTAGACTTTGAATTCAATCATACTGGTATTACCAGAAAATAATAAAGGGACTAAGCATTCCAATAAAAAAAAACAGATTGTCAGACTGGATTTTTTAAATGTTTTTAAAATTTATTTTTAAAAGAGTACAAGCAGGAGAGGGGCAGAGAGAGGGGGACAGAGGATCTAGAGAAGGGTCTGCACTGAGAGCAGCAAGCCCAGTGTGGGACTTGAACTCACAAACTATCAGATTATGACCTGAGCCATCAGCCACTCAACTGACTGAGCCACCTAATCGCCCCTGTCAGACTGGATTTTAAAATAAACCAACTATATCCCCTGTGTGATAAAGTATACTTGTATACTTTATAAGTCAAATATATATATATATATATATATATATATATATATATATATATATACTTTACATATAAGATCTTGGATATGTTCAAAGTAAAAGGATGGTAACAAATATATCATTAAGATAGAGAGGTTGCCTAAAGTAAAAAGGAATATTTTATAATAATAAAAAGATCCATTCATCAAGAAGACATAACAACTGTAAGAGTATAGAAGCATCTAGTAACATAATTTCAAAATATTGACAAAAGAGTTGGACAAGTTCACAGTCATAATTAAAGACTTAAATATTCCTCTCTCACTAAAAGTTATAGAATAAGTAGACAAAAAATTCAGTAAAATAGATATTTAAACAACACAATCACCTTGACACAACTGACATTTATAGAACATTATATCCAATAATTTCAGAATAAACATTCTAGTGAATGCACATGGAACATTCACTGAAGTATACCATATGCTGGGCAAGTTTCAATACAATTAAAAAGATTGATGATATGGAGTGTTTGCTGACCATGATGGAATTGAATTGGAAATTAATAACAAAAAGAATTCTGAAAAATCCCCAAATATTTTGAAATTGAGCAAACATTTCTACAAACTTATGGATCAAAAAAGTCATAACAAAAGTAGAAAATATTTTGAATGTAATGACAATGAAAATAGCTAATCAAAAAATTGGTGGTGCAGCTAATGCAATGCTTAGAGGGAAATTTATAGTTTTTAATACCTTATTAGAAGAGAAGTGTTTCACTATATGCTAACTAGTTTGGATGTAAATTTTTAAAAATTAAGAAATAAAAAAAACATAAAAAATAAAAAAAGAAGAAGATGTGGTGTATATATACAATGGAGTATTACTCAGCAATCAAAAAGAATGAAATCTTGCCATTTGTAACTAGGTGGATGGAACTAGAGGGTATTATGCTACATGAAATTAGTCAGAGAAAGACAAATGTCATATGGCTTCATGCATATGAGGAATTTAAGATACAAAACAGTTGAATGTAAGAGAAGAGAAGCAAAAATAATATAAAAACAGGGAGGAGGACAAACCATAAAAGACTTTTAAATATGGAGAATAAACAGAGGATTGCTAGAGGGATTGTGGGAGGGGGGATGGGCTAAATGGGTAAGGGGCTTAAGGAATCTACTCCTGAAATCATTGTTGCACCATATGCTAACTAACTTGGATATAAATTTAAAAATTAAATAAATAAATAAATAGATAAATAAGAAGTGTTTAAAATAATGATCTTGGCTTTCACCCCTATTGAATAGAAGTATTATTAACTCATTAGTTAGACCTAGAATATAGAATTAAATCCCCCCAAATATTTAAAAGATAAAGACCTGAAATTAATAAAATAGAAAACAGACTCTAACTGGAAATCAATGAAGCCAAAATTTGGTTCTTTGCTAATAAAATGATACATCTCAAGGAAGACTAATCAAAGAAAAAGAAGAGAAAATACAAATCACAAAAATCAGGAATGAAAAAGGGGATACCACTACAGATCCTACAAACATTAATTAAATAATAAAATAGTGGTAATGACTTTATTACATTACATTTGACAACTTAAAATAGACAAATTTCTTGAAAAACACAACTCTTTAAAATATGCAAAGTAATTGACATAAGAAATATAAAATTTAAATAATATTATATCTATTAAAAGACATTTAATCTATAATTTGAAACTTCTCCAAAAAGAAGATTCCAGGCCCAGATGGTTTCATGGTGAATTCTACCAAACATTTTATGAAGAAAAAGTACAATATTACAAAAACGCTCCAGAGAATAGAAGAAGAAGGAATACTTTCCAACTTTATTTCTTTGTTTGTTTGTTTGTTTGTTTTTGAGAGAGAGAGACCATGCATGTATGCATGGGAGAGGGGCAGAAAGGGGAAAAGAATGAATCTGAAGCAGGCTCCACACTTATTATGGAGCCCAACATGAGGCTCAATCTCAACGACCCTGAGATCATGACCTGAGCTGAAACCAAGAGTCTGACACTTAACTAACTCAGCCACCCAGGCACCCCCAAATTGGTTTATGATAACAGTGTAATCCTGACACCAAAATGTGATAAGTTCCTTATAATAAAAGAAAATTACAGGCTAATATCTTTCATGAACATAGCCACACAAATTCTGAACAAAATATTATAGAGCCAAATCCAACACTATGAACAGTTATGGTTTACCCCAGGAATGTAACTGGTTTTCCACTTTGCCATCCTCATATTAATAAAATAAAAGAGAAAAACTGTGAACATCTCAATGTTCACATTTGGCAAAATATATTTCACAAAATTCATCACCCATTTATAATAAAAGAATCCAACAAACAGAATAAATGAGGACTTCTTTAATCTGCTAAAGTTTATCTGCAAAAACCGTACACATATCATACTTAATTATGACATATTCTACATAATATATAAAACAAAACAAGGATGTCCACTTTTATCATTTCTACTCAAAATTATACTAGAGGTTCTAACCAATGCAATAAGAGAAGAACAATAAAAGGCATAACTAATTGAAATAAAGATGTCCACCTGCCTTTATTTACAGATGTCATAATTTTGTCTGTATAAAATCAAAAGGAATTAACCAAGAAATATTTTAAGCGTCTCAGGAAGAAAAGTCAATATACAAATGTCAATTGTATTTCTGTAATCAACAAACACTGGACATGTAATTTAAAACAATACCATTTGCAATAGCTTTAATTATCAACAAGTGTATAGGATCTCTTCATTGTCCAAGTACAAAATATTGCTGAGACAAATTACAGAAAAAGTTATCCTACAGACTAAATACGGTCCAAATAAAATTTTCAGTAATCCGTTTTGAGAAGATTTCAACCTGATTCTAAAATAGATATGGAGGGGCGCCTGGGTGGCGCAGTCGGTTAAGCGTCCGACTTCAGCCAGGTCACGATCTTGCGGTCCGGGAGTTCAAGCCCCGCGTCAGGCTCTGGGCTGATGGCTCAGAGCCTGGAGCCTGTTTCCGATTCTGTGTCTCCCTCTCTCTCTGCCCCTCCCCCGTTCATGCTCTGTATCTCTCTGTCCCAAAAATAAATAAACGTTGAAAAAAAAAATTTTTTTAAAGAATAAATAAAATAAAATATATATGGAAATTCAAAGGATCTAGAATAGTCAAGATAATCTTGAAGAACAAAAATAAAGTTGGGTAACTTATACTTCCATATTTCAAGAGTTAGTATAACTTTACTTATTTTAAAGATTTTATTATTGGGGCGCCTGGGTGGCTCAGTCAGTTGAGCATCCAACTTCAGCTCAGGTAATAATCTCACGGTCCATGAGTTTGAGCCCACGTGGGGCGCTGTGCTGACAGTTCAGGGCCTGGAGCCTGCTTCGGATCCTGTGTCTCCCTCTCTCTCTGCCCCTCCCCTGCTCACGCTCTGTCTCTCTTTCTCTCAAAAATAAATAAACATTAAAAATTTTTAAATAAAAAAATAAAAAAAAGATTTTATTATTTACTTATTTTTTTTTTTATTTTAGAGACAGCACAAGTGGGGAGAGGGGCAGAGGGAGAGAGAGAAAGAGTCTTAAGCAGGCTCCACACTCAGTGTGGAGCCCAACACAGGGCTCAATCCCATGACCCTGAAATCATTACATGTGCCCAAATCAAGAGTCATGAGCTGGGGAGGGGCAGACAGAGAGGGAGACACAGAATCCTAAGCAGACTCCAGGCTCTGAGCTGTCAGCACAGAGCCTGACATGGGGCTCAAACTCATGAACCATGAGATCATGACCTGGGCTGAAGTCAGACGCTTAACTGACTGAGCCACCCAGGCTCCCCGAGTCATTTCTTTTTTTTTTTTTTAATTTTTTTTTCAACGTTTATTTATTTTTGGGACAGAGAGATACAGAGCATGAACGGGCGAGGGGCAGAGAGAGAGGGAGACACAGAATCGGAAACAGGCTCCAGGCTCTGAGCCATCAGCCCAGAGCCCGACGCGGGGCTCCAACTCACGGACCGCGAGATCGTGACCTGGCTGAAGTCGGACGCTCAACCGACTGCGCCACCCAGGCGCCCCTCCCCCGAGTCATTTCTTTATCACACTGTCAAGTTCACTGATTGTTTTTTTCAGTTGATGAGCCCATAGAAGGCATCCTTTATCTCTGTCACTGTTTTTTCCCTCTCTGTCATTTCCATTTGATCTTTTCTTATTGTTTCCATCTCTCTGCTGAAATTACCTGTCTGATCCTGCATGTTGTCTACCTTTTCCATTGAATCCTTTAACCGATTAATCATAGTAGTTTTAAATTCCTTGTCTGATAGTTTTAATATCTCTGTCATATCTGAGTCTGGTTCTGATGTTTGCTCTGTCCTCTCAGGCTGTGTTTTTTCATACCCTTTTGTATACCTCATAACTTTTTGTGGAAACTGGAAATGTTGTACAGAATAGTAGAGACTGAAGTAAATTTGTGTGGGGTGGGGGGTAGTGGTGCTTGGAGATGAGCATGTCCACCCTTCTGCTAGGCCTTTAGTGTAGAAGTTTGAATTAATCTAGTGAGGAGCTAGGCTAATTTGGTTTGTTATTGCTATTGTTACCCTCAGTGCACTGCAGGTTTCAAATTTCTCTAGTGATATCTTGAGCTTAGGGCTTAGGCGAGTTTACCAGAGTTTTTATTTTTCTCAATTTTTACCCCCAGCTTGGTTTTGGGTTCTTTTTTTTACACCAACCCCAGAGATAATCTCTTTCATGAAGATTATCCAGCTGTATTCAACTATTAGTTTTATTTATTATTTTTTAGTGGGCTTGTGGGGAACAGAAGAGAAGTATTCTCTGATGTTCTGGTTAAGTCTTAGTTTTGGGTACTGTGAACCTAGATCTTGGGGATGTGGCCTTCACATGTGATTCTGCCTGTCCCCAGCAGGGCCTAACACATATTCCTGCACTTACCTGAGGGGGAAGCTTTTTGTCTCTATGCCTTCTCCAGCTGCAGTGTTTTTCCACAGTGTCTTAAGGTGACAGGTTTTTTTGTTGTTGTTGCTCCTACCCTACAGATTAGTTTTACTTCTGTAGGAAAAATGTGGTAAATGAGTTTGGGAGAAGTTTTGATAGCAACGGCTATTCTTTCCACAGTCTTCTCCCAGATATCCCTGTTAGGTTTGAAATTTTCTCAGAACACTTCCTGGCCTTCACTGTGAGTATATAGTGGAGTTCATGGAGGAAAAGCAAGATGTTGAAAACCTCTTGTCTATGGCCCCCAGGAACTTCACACTCACATACTAGCCCACATTTAGTGTTTAACATTCACTAAATTCACAAAGAAGCTGAATCTTGGGGTCCCTGGGTAGTTCAGTCAGTTGAGTGTCCAGCTCTTGGTTTCAGCCCAAGTCATGATCTCATTCACAGTTCATGAGATCAAGCCCTGCATCAGGCTCTGTGCTGACAGCATGGAGCCTCCTTGGGATTTGCTCTCTCCCTCTCTCCCTGCCCCTCTCCCACTCATGCTCCCTTGCACTCTCTCTTTCTCCCAAAATAAATAAATAAACATTTAAAAAATAAATTCACAAAGAAGCTGAACCTTATCAGCTTATATGGTATCTGATGGCTTCTGCTCCAGGTTAAATAAAAATGCATGTATCCTATTTCCTCTGTAAGAGACTATATCTCCCCAGTTTTCCATTTAGTGTTTGCCTTGAAACCTCCATTCCCTAATGGGTTCATGAAAAGTCATTCATTTTCATTATGTCCAGCTTTACTGTTATTGTGGTGATGCTGAAAGCAATACTTTTCTTGGATCTCTAAATCTCTGAGTTGAAAGTGGAAGGCTATACAACCACTTTTTTAAATGATTTGTAAGTTTTTTCAAATATACATTATTCTATGACCCAGAAAATCTACTCCTAGGTATACCCCCAAGAAAAGTGGGTATATATGATCATAAAATGACTTGTTCAAAACCAATTTCTTTACTAGTAGTACAAACTGGAAATAAATAGTATGCCTATCAATAAGAGAATGGTTATAAAAGTGTGGTGTATTTATACAATGGAATACTACACAGTTATTTTAAATACTGACACACGTATAAACACTGATGAATCTATAACACTTTTCTTTAATGAAAAAAGACAGACATACAAGAATTTGTGCTGTATTTTCCATTTAAAGGAAGTGGAAAAATAGGCAAAACTAATCTCTGGCCACAAAGTGAACATTCATAGTAGTTACCTCTGGATGACATTGATGAGAAAAGAGTATGAAGGAATTTTCTAAAATGAGGAAAATGGCCTATATTTTGATTTGGATAGTGGTTGCATGGGTGCATATATATATATATATATATATATATATATATATATATATAAATTCATCAGCCTGCACGCTTAAGACTTGTGCATTTTACTATATGTGAAATACTAACTTTTTAAAAATAAAATATGGAAAAGATAAAAGCAGGAGGTATTTTACATGCAATTTTCATTTCAGTATTGGTCACACCCAGGTCCAACCAATCACTAAAACTTCCTAAATATTTTTTTTTCCATTTTCTTATCTTTTTTACTTTCTCTCTACCACAATTATAGTTCAGTACCTTATCACTTTTACCTAGACTATTGTAACTGCCTTCAAATTGTTTTCCTGCCTACAGTCTTGCCCCTTCAGGCATATACAAGCATAATTCACTCTCCTCACAATGATTAATTTGGAGTCATACTCACGTGTGTGTGTGTGTGTGTGTGTGTGTGTGTGTTGTTGGGGGAGGTGCCATGTGTGAGTACACTGTCCCATAAGCAAAAAGATGGCAGATTGGTATCCCAGATCGTGTTGGTGGCAGAAATTTCAAGTAAAATAGACATGGGTCTGTCCAGCCAAGGCCAACCAAACTCAGAGTACTTGTGCTGTCCTTATGTTTATAGGAGAAAGGACCCAGAGGTCTCTAGAACACTAGTGAACCTTCCTGAGAACTGTGTTGCTACTAGAGGAAGGAAGGTTGCAAGGTTCTGAACTCTGCTGAGAGCCCTTCACCTGCAGTTGTATCCCCAAACCCTGGAGATTCCTGTTAGCTGTGGGGAGCCGGTAGGTCAACCTTGTCTGGTTGCTAACAAACTCCTCCGTTAATTCTAAGCAACCTAGTGGTTTTCACTTCGAGCACAACCTCATTAGTTAACCCAGAGAATGTGTAGGGGAATCACCTGCCTTTAGGGAACAGGACTGGCATGTAGAGGCTGTATCAGATCTACCCTCTGAGCAAATTCCTTAGGGGAAAAAAACCTGAGCAGTCCTCCAACAGGGTCTCAGAAAATATCTTTTCCCTTATGGAGCAGCATGGAGTCTAGATGTCTGGGCCATCTGGAAGCCAGGCTTTGGTGTGAGAATGGGTAGGAATGATTGCAGAGTATTAACAACGGCCCATAGACCACATTCTAGTTAGGGCAGACCGGAAGCAGGCAACATCTGGAAGGTAATGGCCTAGGTTTTAGAAAATATTCAGCTTTGAAAAGCATAAAAATCTATAGATCTAGAAGATAAATATGTACCTATGCACAGAAACGTCCATGTCATTTTGATGGAGTCATACAATTGTGAAACCCACCTCCAGAGTCTTTCATAGTCTATGTGCCTTCAGTTAAAACACCGTTGTTCAGTCAAAGAGAGTAGTCTGAGAACTAAAACCAGATCAAAATGAAATGGTCTGTAACAGAAGCATAGGGGTTTGGAAGGTTGGAGAAAATCCATGAAGCAATAGTACACAGAGAAGGAGCTGTGTTTGGAGCACTTTGAATATGATGGGTGGTGAGGTCATGGTGAAGGCACTGAATCAGTTTGGGCAGACAGGGATTATTAACTAAAACATGAAATGAATGAGGTACACCAGGTATGGGGAGAGGAGATAGTGGATTAAGATTTGAGTAATGTTGAGTGTTAGGTACCTGTGGGATCTCCACGTGGAAATACCCAACAGGCACTTGAAAGAAAGATTTGTCCTCAGGAGACAGGGTAGACCTGTCTACACATGGATTTGGGAATCATTGTTTTGAAGGTGGCTGTTGAATACATAGGTGTACATGAAATCAACCAAAGAGAGTAGATGGAGTGAGAAGTCTAGATGGGACACTCTTAATTCCCACAGTTCATGGGGAGTATGGTGAAAGATGTATCCAAGACAGAGGTTTACCTATACTCATCACCCTCTCTAGGTTAGCTGTGGGCATTGCTTCACAGTAAAGCAACATTAGGGTTGGCCTTTCCATCTGTGTGTCCTCTTAGAAAACCTTTATGTAATACATGTGTACTATTCTTTATTTTCTCTATCAACTGCATAGATGGATTTCTCTTCATTAAAAATCAATGACATGCATTCTCTTAGTTCACAATATTAAAAATGTAGAGGTAAACACTCTGTTATAGGTAAATAGTTAGATTTATTCATAGGAAGAAATGAAATCCTTCATGAGAAGTGGCCCCACAAAGAGAAATTGAGGTATTATCTGTGTATAACTAAATTGTAAAGGTGAATTTTTAATGTTTAGGGACTTAAACAATATGGTCCCTGAAGCTGGATATACTGCATATTTTAAATGTTTTAAAATATGGTTTGAAGTCCATTCCTGAGAAACATATTGATGGGGCATTACACACACACACGCACACACACACACACACACGCAGTAGAATCAGAACCATAATACATTTTTTTTTCTTGGTCCAACTGGCTAGTCTAGGCCAGGAGGATGGAGTGAGGAGTGACATCTGTTTCATTTCTATATGCCTCATGCTCATGCAGTTTATATGTGGTAACAGTGGTGTATCATCCTCCTCCTCCTCAAAACCCACCATTAACAAGCACCACTTATACACTACAGTTTATGGGATACTCTGGACACTTGCCTCTTGGAATTTACATGCTATTGCATATGAATAGGGAATCTCAATCTCAAACCCTCTGCTTTATGATAATGACATTTCTCTCCACTTTTAAGTGAGGATATACTTTGTAAGAAAAAGAGATTGAGGATGAGGTTTTATAGACTGGCTGTAAAAACAAAAATGGCCAACTTGAAAAAAATCTTGCTGAATTTAGCTTAAAAGAGGTATGTTTTTCTTTAAAGATTAAAATAAGTTCAGTACAACCCATCTAATCAAAAAATAAAACAAAACTCAATGAGTTAACTTGAAGGAAGCAACATGCCTGAATCCAACTAGGATTTTCCAAACTAAATAATGAGTAGAGACACACATTAGGTAAGAACAGTTAGCACTTATGAAATGTTTTGCTGACCAACCTTAGGGGTTTATTTCCTTCAAGGAAACAAAATGAGTACAATATAAACCAGGGTAATTAGTGTGATTGTGAAAACCCTTAGAGCACATAAGGAAAACATCTATTTATATTTCCAGTAATGCAAAGCAATAATTAAAATTTTTAAATATAATTTTCACATTGCCCAGTAAATTCACACCACACACACACACACACACACACACAGAGAGATTAGTAAGAGTACTCAGGGTAATTTTTATAAAAGAAAGTCCAGAATATTTGAGATGATTGTGGCAAAGTTAATTTATTGCTATGAAATATAAGCTATTTTTGATTTGCCCAGATTTCTGTTTGCACCCTTCCCCATCATACGGGCATGTAAGACCAGATGAAATATTCAGAAGTCATTAAATAGGCAAATGCTTCTCAAACTTTAATGTGTATGCCAGTTATGTGTATTTACATCAGGTGAGTTGGATGGAAACCCCTTTCATCTCAAACTATGGTGATAATGAAAAGATGGCCTTATTCTCATCTGTTCAGCTTTGGAAACTTTCCTACCAAATTTGAGATCATCTAATCAAGACCACCTCAAAGTAGGGCACTGTGTTTTCTTATCCTCTTGTACATATTGTTAATATCATCGCTATGCCTCCCACTGTGTTCAACGTGCTAGTTGAACATGTCCTATGAACCAGGCACTCTTCATGATTGCCCCAAGAATTCTCAAAACAACTTGGAAGTGCAAGTACTATTACTAGCTCTGTTCTCAGTGAGAAAACAGAAGCTCAAACTTTCAAAAGGTTATCCTGGTAGTCTGTTTTGACCTCTGAACAATACTCCCCCGTACTAATATACAAATGATGTGATATTTGCTCACAAATCTCTCTGCTTGCTTTGTTTCAAGTATTTCTTGGTAATCCACTTGGCCAAATTGTCAAATTCATGTTGAATTGAAATCTCCTCACCCCTTGTGCTTAATTGGTCTGGTATCTATTCTACCTTTACTTTATTTAGCCTTGCAACTTTTTGTTTTAGTAACTGTATTTAGACTGTATATGCAAGAATTTTATAACACATGGGGAATAATGAAACCTCATCGTGGGAGATATTCAAGCAGTCTAGATTGCTACGTCTCTTGCAGAGAATTGATTCAAGTCTCAAGTGAAGATCATTTGAGTTGCTTGTACAGTTCCTTTCAGACCCAGTATTACATAGTTCTGCCAATGTTGTTGCATACCTGAAAATATGGCATTATTAAGACCTTGAAATTTTCATATTCCTATGACTGGATCACTCTTAATATATCAATGTAGCCTTAGTTTTTACGTACCTTGGGAAAATCCCCATTTAATATTTATGAACATACTCTGGGATGGTGACATTCCACATGAGTGAAAGCCTTCCTGGTCTAATTGTATGTTAGAGATCCATCCATAGATAGATGGATAGATAGATACGTAGGTCCAAATTTTATTTAATATTTACCTTTTACATTTTAAAGACTTTTTATTTTGAAATATGTATAGATTCATGGGGAGTTACAAAGAAATGTACAAGGAGGTCTAATATTTTTAAAATTAAAAATTTTGTGGGATTTTAAATTTCAAAAAAAGCATATGCTTACCTAAAACTTTACTGGAATCGAAGGCATGTCAAATGAAAGTGAAATATCTTCACCTTCATGCCACATTCTGCCTGGCACCACTGTGAACAGTTTGGTGTGTATCCTAGCCTTTTGTTTATGTCATATAATATTGACCATATTAAAAAGTCAGTTTACAAACAATCTCAGCATCCTTTCTATCTGCACAGCTCTGTCCAAAAGTCCTATGATAGTTAGTAACAATACACAGGATACAAATGAAAAGGTTACTCATTTATAGGAAGGCATAAGTAACAGGAAATATGGAAGATGGTCACCATTTATGGTAGGCAGAATTCTAAGATGATCCCCCAAAACCCAATGCTTGGTGTATGGGTCTACTATCATCCCCTTTTCTTGAGTATGGGCAGGACCAGTCACTATGACTCATAAACTTCAGGGATTTATGATAGTTAATAAATTGCTTGCAAGACACCCTCCACACATTGTATTGTAATATAAATATGAGAACTGCTAGCATAGTGAACAAAAAAGTTTCCAAATATGAATTATACAAATTTAATTATATTTTATTTAAATAAATATTTTGTGCATCCTTAATATCATATGATAATGGATACATAGGAAATATGCTTTCTGCCTAAAAATTATTTCTTTCTGTCTTGCTTGTCAAAATTAGAGTAAGAGTAATACTATGCATCATATATTATTTACCATGAACAAATTTTCCCCTCATATTACCTTACTTAAAGAATGTAGGCACTTCTCAGGCTGTTAAGTTGATAATTTCTCAGGTCATTTCAATTCTGGTTTCATTATTACTATTGCAGACATTAATCAACGTGAAAATAATATTACACATATGTCATTACATAAAGGTCATAAAAGTAGTAATGAAAATATGTACAATATTTTATAGTATGCTCTTAAGAAGTAAGTATATCCTGATACTGGGCAGAGTTTTTCTCAACTGTGGTAGTAAATAAACTACTTACCACTGTCTTTCACCAAAAGCTTTGGATTTCTGACTTTGTGGCAGGGCTTCCTGTTCCCTACTCTGGTTCTCTCCCAGACTGGAAAGGATATTCTCTGGTAAAACAGGCTATCAATTACCATCCATCATGATGGAGGCCTGCCATTGCAGGACCTACCTTGAGTATACTCATTGCCTAATATGAGAGTCAAAAATCTTCCTTAGATCTCTCAATGAATTCATTTTTCTAGAATGGACATTTATAAATGCTTGTGGACTGACCATTTGGGAATAACCATGTAATCTCTCTCTGAGTGGCTGTTTTGAGATACCTCAGAGTACAAACAGAATTCAAGGGCAACAGCTTAAACAGAAACTGTTAGAAATGAAAACAATTAATTCTCTCATGTATTCATTAAAGTTATGGTAATCATCTTTTCCCAGCATACAACGAGAAGATTGGTTCTTATCTCTTTTGGGACATGTGCAAGTGAATTTCAGTACTAGATTTTTGTTAGGAATTGTGGGTATTGAATACTGGAGATATGCTAACAGTGAATTTCAGGTGGTCTTATCATACACACATAAAAATGGATAACTATGTGTGGAGATGTGTTAACTAGCTTCACTATAGTAACTATTTCACTATGTATATGTCTATCAAATTATCATCTTGTACACCTTAAATACATATAATTTTTAAATGGTTTAAAAATTAATAAACATGGTATTTTAATA